>NC_132916.1:20741162-21046996 GCF_047675955.1 Chlorocebus sabaeus | reverse complement strand
TCTGCTGTGGTTAAATGTTTCTCACAGATTTTTTCTTCTTGGGGCATAAGAAGAAAATAGTAGATAGCCTGCACAACATGACTTAACCTCATCTCTACCAAAAAACAAAAGCAAAAACAAACAAACAAAAAACACGAAAATTAGCTGGGCGTGGTGGTGGCACATGCTTGTAGTCCCAGCTACTTGGGAGTGTGAGGTGGGAGGATTGCTTGAACCCAGGAGGCAGAGGTTGCAGTGAGCCGAGATTGCGCCACTGTACTTCAGCCTGGGTGACAGAGCAAGACCTTGTGGAAGAAAAGAAGAAGAGGAAGAAGAAGAAGGAGAAGAAGAAGAAGAAAGAGGGAGAGGGAGAAGAGTGGTTGATGAAGTGGCTTAGGCAGTGGGAAGGATGTGTTAAGGCACCTAGCTTACCAGTTTGAGATTTAAGATCCTTCCTTCCTTCCTTCCTTCCTTCCTTCCTTCCTTCCTTCCTTCCTTCCTTCCTTCCTTCCTTCCTTCCTTCCTTCCTTCCTCTCTCTCTTTCTCTCTCTCTCTCTCTCTTTCTTTCTTTTTAAAGCAGAGTGTTTTTTCTTATAGTAACTCGAAATTTGTTCTTTGTGCCCTTTGCAAGAAACCATACCTGGAGAACAGCCTTAGGGAGATTTTTTTGGCTGCAGGTAATAAAGTAATGGGTTCATGAGGGCCTCAGAAATTAGATGAAAACCAGAAAGATCTAAGATTTTAATCCCAACCCAGAAAATCAGGACTGGTGTTTTCCCTTTGAAATGAAAATTTAACTCTTACGTATACAGATTTATTTATTATCAGTGTGGGATATACCTTTTGTTTTTGATAACTCTATTAAATACTAATTCTTGCTGATTGGGGATAGCTTAATTTCTTGTTAGTAGATATGCTATAGTTGAAAGGGTGAGTGGTAAATGACTTTATAAGGATCAATTCTTCTCTCTACCTGCCTTCAAAGACACATAAGAAGATAAAACAGTGATTTTAAATTGAGGAAAAACTAAAATTACCTGACACTTATGTTCAAGGTGACATACAATCAGAATTTTTACCAGTTTCCCTAAGGAACAGTTCATTCTTGGCAACAGCAAAATCAAATTTCAGAGGCAAAGAGAGAAAGAGAGAGCTGAGATGATCTGAATCAATTTGGACAATATAATAAGGGTAAAATGTGGGTAGTCACATTTCCAAGCAGTTTTTATCAGCTGAATAATACCAGAGAGGACCAGACAGAACATCCTGTGGCAAATTAACCTATAAGGCACATAGGTAAAGGTGGGTATGGTTTCTGTATAAGTTCAAAGCACAGATGGAAATTGGCTCCTTCCAGGTATAGTAATTTTAGACTCCAGGAACACTGTAGTTTTCTGAGGTTAAAAATAGTGCAAAAGTCTAAAGCTCAAATTTTCTCGAGGTAACTCAACTCAGCTTGTCTAAGTATACAGTGATCCAAGGCTTAGGGAGAGTAAATACTGAGTCGCTCACAGAACCACTGAAAACAAGATCAGAAACACAATAAAAACAAATGAACAAATAGACAAAACAAGAGGAAGATAACTTTTTGCTTTTATTCTTAATATAGATATAAACATTTATGTTATCTTAGTTTTGGTTTTTTAAAATCACAATGAGCTAAGTTTTCATTTTGTATAATACATCTTTTCCTAAGTGGAATATACTGGCAACTTTCCATGAGTGGAGTGATATAGAGAGAAGTTTGAGAACAGAGGGAAACCCTCTCCATTGTACTAGATAGTTCTGTAGAAGGAATTCACTGAAGTGAATAGAAAAAGGATACCAATGATATAATTTAGAGTAAATTTGGATTTTTAAAATATAATAATAAGTTTTCTGTTCTGTAAAACATAATATTTTAAAATAATGTTGCAGGTAATTTTAGTTAGCTCTTTGGGTGATTTTATTTTTTTACTTGTTTGAGACAGTGTCTTACTGTGTCGTTCAGGCTAGAGTGCAGTGGTACAATCTCGGCTCATGGCATCCTCTGCTTCTTGGGTTTGAGTGATTCTCATGCTTCAGCCTCCTGAGTAGCTGAGATTATAGGTGTGCACAAACATGCCTGGCTAATTTTTTGTATTTTTGGTAGAGATAGGGTTTCACCATGTTGGCCATCCTGGTCTTGAATTCCTGGCCTCAAGTGATCTGCCAGCCTCAGCCTCCCAAAGTGCTAGGATTACAGGCGTGAGCCACCACGCCCGGCCTCTTTGGGTGATTTGATTGCAGCAACAGGGGCTCAAAAATTTCTAGGAAGATTACGTTTTGAATATCAACTTCTACTTTAATTTAAAGGCTCCATGTCTGTTTAGCTTCAAATAAATTATTAGTAAAAAAAAAAAAAAAAAAATCATCTTTAAGAAGTTTGATTTAACCAGGTAGCAATTAGCATGTCTGACAATTGCCATAAGCTAAAAATACTTCTGATGTGCCTTCACCCTTCCCTTAACAGAGATACAAGTTTTCATTTTTAATTTTTTCTAATTTTATTTTATTTTAAGTTCTGGGGTACATGTGCAGGATGTGCAGGTTTGTTACATAGGAAAATGTGTGCCATGGTGATTTGCTGCATCTATCAACTCATTACCTAGGTATTAAGCCCAACATGCATTAGCTATTTTTTCTAATGCTTTCCCTTCCCCCATACCCCCTCCCATAAGCCCCAGTATGTGTCGATCTCCTCCCTGTGTCCATGTGTTCTCATTGTTCAGCCTCCACTTATAAGTGAGAAGTGTTTGGTTTTTCTGTTCCTCCATTAGTTTGCTGAGAATGATGGCTTCCAGCTCCATCTGTGTCCCTGCAAAGGACATGATCCATTCCTTTTTATGGCTGCATAGTATTCCGTGGTGTATATATGCCACATTTTCTTTATCCAGTCTATCATTGATGGGCATTTGGATTGATTCCATGACTTTGCTATTGCGAATAACAATAAACATACACATGCATGTATCTCTATAATAGAATGATTTATATTCCTTTGGGTATATACCCAGTAATGGGATTGCTTGAACACATGGTATTTCTGGTTCAAGGTCTTTGAGGAATCACCACACTACCTTCGACAATGGTTGAACTAATTTATATTCTCACCAACAGTCTAAAACCACCAATATCAATAGCTGAATAGACCAAGTGCAGCAAAGGATCCACTTTGTTTCTCTGCAGCCTCAGCAGCATCTGTTGTTTCTTGACTTCTTAGTAATCAACATTCTTACTGATGCGAGATGGTATCTCATTGTGGTTTTGATTTGCATTTCTCTGATGATCAGTGATGTTGAAATTTTTTTCATGTTTGTTGGCTGCATAAATGTCTTCTGTTGAGAAGTGTCTGTTTATGTCCTTTGTCCACTTTTTAATTGGGTTGTTTGTTTTTTCTTGTATTTTAGGTTCCATGTAGATTCTGGATATTAGACCTTTGTCAGATGGATAGATTGCAAAAGTTTTCTCCCATTCTGTAGGTTGTCTGTTCACTCTGATGATAGTTTCTTTGGTTTGCAGAAGCTGCTTATTTTAATTAGGTTTGATTTGTCAATTTTTGCTTTTGTTGCAATTGCTTTTTCCATTTTCATAAAGAAATATTTGCGCATGCCTGTGTCCTGAATGGTATTGCCTAGATTTTCTTCTAGAGTTTTTATAGCTTGGGGTTTTACATTTAAGTGTTTAATCCATATTGAATTAATTTATGTATAAGATGTAAGGAAGGGGTCCAGTTTCAATTTTCTGCATATGGCCGACCAGCTGGTTATCCCAGCACCATTTATTAAATAGGGAGTCCTTTCCTCATTGCTTTTTATGGTCAGGTTTGTCAAAGATCAGATGTTTGTAGATTTGCGGTCTTATTTTTGTGTTCTCTATTCTGTTTCATTTGTATATGTGCCTGTTTTTGTACCAGTACTATGCTGTTTTGGTTACTGTAGCCTTGTAGTATAGTTTGAAGTCAGATAGCATGATGCCTCCAGCTTTGTTCTTTTTGCTTAGGATTGTCTTGGCTATATGGGCTCTTTTTTGGTTTCATATGAATTTCAAAGTGGTTTTTTTTCTAATTCTATGAAGAATGTCAATGGTAGTTTAGTGAGAATGATATTGAATCTATAAATTACTTTGGGCAGTATGGCCATTTTCATTATGTTGATTCTTCCTATCCATAAGCATGGAATGTTTTTCCATTTGTTTGTGTCCTCTTTGATTTCCTTGAGCAGTGGTTTGTAGTTCTCCTTGAAAAGGTCCTTCACTTCCTTCGTTAGCTGTATTCCTAAGTATTTTATTCTCTTTGCAGTAATTTTGAATAGGAATTCATTCATTGTTTGGCTCTCTGTTTGTCTGTTGTTGATGTATAGGAATGCTTGTGACTTTTGCACATTGATTTTGTATCCTGAGACTTTGCTGAATTTGCTTATCAGCTTAAGAAACTTTTGGGATGAGACAGTGGGGTCTTCTAGGTATAGGATTATGTCATCTGCAAACAAAGGCAATTTGATTTCCTCTCTTCCTATTTGAATTTCCTCTCTTCCTATTTCCTCTCTTCCTTTATTTCTTTCTCTTGCCTGATTGCCCTGGCTAGAATTTCCATTGTTATGTTGAATAGTAGTGTTGAGAGAGGACATCCTTATCTTGTACTGTTTTCAAGGGGAATACTCCCAGTTTTGACTCTTCAGTATGGTATTGGCTGTGGGTTTGTAATGTTATACCCAGACCGTTTGTTCCCCAAAGAAGACCACCAGAGTCCAGAGTCAAAGCCAAGCGGCAAGGATCTTTACTACAAGTTCGAACTTGGTCCCTCCATTTTACAGCATACAAGAGGGCCTCGAACAATGCGAGTGCTTGCTTTTTATAGCCCGATGTAAACAGGATATGTAAAGTTACAGGGAACAAGGTAGTTCTCTCGGTTACTGCATTACAATTGGTTAACATTATACATTTAGCATTCCTTATTGGAGATCTCCCAGGTGATGTTTTTCTGAAGTTTGAAAGAAATATGGAGGAATGTGTTTGTGCTGGGCTCAGGAAGTTGGGAGATATATGGGGGATGTGCCTCATTCCTTTCAGTAATAAATGGCTCTTATTAGTTTGAAGTATGTTTCTTAACACCTAGTTTGTTGATTGTTTTTATCATGAAGGGATGTTGAATTTTATCAAGGCCTTTTCTATCTATTGACATAATCATGTGGTTTTTGTCTTTAGTTTTGTTTATCTAATGAATCACATTTATTATTTGTGTATGTTGAACCAATCTTGCATCCCAGGGATGAAACCAACTTGATCATAATGGATAAGCTTTTTGATGTGCTGCTGGATTTGCCAGTATTTTATTGAGAATTTTCATGTCAATGTTCATCCGGGATATTGGCCTGAAATTTTCTTTTTTTGTTATATCTCTGCCAGGTTTTGATATAAGGATGACGCTGGCCTCATAAAATGAGTTAGGGAGAAGTCCCTCCTTTTCAGTTGTTTGGAATAGTTTCAAATGGTGCCGCCTCCTCTTTTACTTCTGGTAGAATTCAGCTGTAAATCTGTCTGGTCCTAAGCTTTTTTTTATTAGTAGGCTATTTACTACTGCCTCAATGTCGGAACTCATTTTTGGTCTATTCATGGATTCAGCTTTTTCCTGGTTCAGTCTTGGGAGGGTGTATGTGTCTAGGAATTTATCCATTTCTTCTAGATTTTCTAGTTTATTTGCATAGAGGTATTTATAGTATTCTCTGGTGGTTGTTTGTATTTATTGTGGGATCAGTGGTAATATCCCCTTTATCATTTTTTACTGTGTCTATTAGATTATTCTCTTTTCTTCTTTATTATTCTAATGAGTTCTCCATGTCTTTTATTAATTTTTTCAAAAAAAAAAAACAGCTCCTAGATTTGTTGATTTTTTGAAGTTTTTTTTTTTGTTTGTGTGTCTCTATCTCCTTCAGTTCTGCTCTGATCTTAGTTATTTCTTTTCTTCTGCTAGCTTTGGCATTAGTTTGCTTTTGATTCTCTGTTTTTTTTTTTTTTTTTTTTTTTGGACACAGAGTCTAGCTCTGTTACCCAAGCTGGAGTGCAGTGGTGTGATCTCGGCTCACTGCAGCCTGCACCTCCCAGGTTCAAGTGACTCTCCTGCCTCAGCTGACCGAGTAACTGGGATTACAGGTGCATACCACTATGCCTGGCTAACTTTTGTATTTTTTTTTTTTTTTTTTTTTTTGAGATGGAGTCTTGCTCTGTCGCCCAGGCTGGAGTGCAGTGGCCGGATCTCAGCTCACTGCAACCTCCACCTCCTGGGTTCAAGCGATTCTTCTTCCTCAGCCTCCTGAGTAGCTGGGACTACAGGCGCCCACCACCACGCCCGGCTAGTTTTTTGTATTTTTTAGTAGAGATGGGGTTTCACTGGGTTAGCCAGGATGGTCTCCATCTCCTGACCTTGTGATCCGCCCATCTCGGCCTCCCAAAGTGCAGGGATTACAGGTTTGAGCCACCACGCCCGGCCAACTTTTGTATTTTTAATAGAGATGGGGTTTCACCATGTTGGCCAGGCTGGTCTTGAACTTCTCACCTCAGGTGATCTGCCCACCTGGGCCTCCCAAAGTGATGGGATTACAGGCGTGAGCCACCATATCCAGCCGGTTCTCCAGTTCTCTTAGTTGTGATGTTAGGATGTTGATTTGAGATCTTTCTAGCTTTTCAATGTGGGTACTTAGAGCTATAAATTTCTTAACACTGCTTTAGCTGCAAACTACAGATACTGGTATGTTGTCCTTTTGTTCTCATTGGTTTCAAAGAACTTCTTGATTTCTGCCTTAATTTTATGGTTTACCCAGGAGTCACTGAGGAGCAGGTTGTCCAATTTCCATGTAGTTGTGTGGTTTTGAGTGAGCTTCTTAATCTTTAGTTCTAATTTGATGCACTGTGTTCTAACAGACTATTTGATATCAGTTCTTTTGTATTTGCTGAGGAGTGTTTCACTTCCAATTATGTGATCAATTTTAGAGTCAGTGCCATGTGGTGCTAAGAAGAACATATATTCTGTTGTTTTTGGATGGAGAGTTCTGTAGATATTTAGCAGGTTCGCTTGATCCAGAGCTGAGTTCAAGTCTTGAATATCATTGTTAATTTTTTGTTTAGATGATCTGTCTAATATTGACAGTGGAGTCTTAAAGTCTCCCACTATTATTGTGTGGGAGTCTAAGTCTCTTCGTAGGTCTCTAAAACCTTGTTTTATGAAACTGGGTGCTCATGTATTGGGTGCATGTATATTTAGGATAGTTAGCTCTTCTTGTTGAATTGAACCCTTTATCATTATGTAATGTCCTTCTTTGTCTTTTTTGGACTCTGGTGATTTAAAGTCTGTTTTGTCAGAAACTAGGATTGCAACTTCTATTTTTTTTCTGTTTTCCATTTGCTTTGTAAATTTTCCTCCATTCATTTATTTTGAGCCTATGCATGTTGTTGCACATGAGATAGGTCTCTTGAATATGGCACACTGATGGGTCTTGTGTTTTTATCCAGCTTGCCATTCTGTGTCTTTTAATTGGGGCATTTATCCCATTTACGTTTCAGGTTAATACTGTTATGTGTGAATTTGATACTGTCATAATGCTGGCTGGCTATTTTGCAGACTTGTTAATATAGCTGCTTGACAGTGTCATTGTTTTGTGTACTTCAGTGTGTTTTTGTAGTGGCTGGTAATGGTTTTTCTTTGTCATATTTAGTGCTTCTTTCAGGAGCTCTTGTAAAGCAGGCCTGGTGGTGACAAATTCCCTCAGCATTTGCCTGTATGAAAAGGATTTTATTTTTCCTTTGCTTATGAAGCTTAATTTTGCCAGATATGAAATTCTGGGTTGGAAATTCTTTTCTTTAAGAATGTCAAATATTGTCAGCCCCCAATCTCTTCTGGCTTGTAGAGTTTCTACTGAGTGGTCCGGTGTTAGCCTCTTGGGCCTCCCTTTGTAGGTGACTTGGCCTTTCTCTGAGGCTCCCCTTAACATTTTTTCCTTCATTTTGACCTTGGAGAATCTGATGGTTATGTGTCTTTGGGTTGATCTTCTCATGCACTATATTACTGGGGTTCTCTGGATTTCCTCAATTAGAATGTTGGCCTGTCTTGCTAGGTTGAGGAAGTTCTCCTGGATGATATCATGAAGTATGCTTTCCAACTTGTTTCCATTCTCCTCGTCTCTTTTAGTTACCGAAATCAGTCATAGGTTTGATCTTTTTACATAATCCCATAGTTCTCAGAGGTTATGTTCATTCCTCTTCATTCTTTTTTCTCTAATTTTGTCTGCCTGTCTTGTTTCAGCAAGATAGTCTTCAAGCTCTGAGATCCTTTGCTCCACTAGGTCTATTCAGCTATTGACACAATGGTTGCACTGTGATGTTCTAGTGTTGTGTTTTTCAACTCCATCAGGTCATTTATGTTCCTCTCTAAACTGTTTATTCTGATTAACAGCTCCCATAATGTTTTGTCATGGTTGTTGGCTTCTTTGCATTGGGTTAGAACATACTCCTTTAGCTCAGTGAAGTTCATTATTACCTACCTTCTGAAGCCTGCTTCTGTCAATTCATCCACTTCAGCCTCAGCCCAGCTCTGTGCCCTCGCTGGAGAGGTGTTGCAGTCATTTGGAGGAGAAGAGACACTTTGGCTTTTTGAGTTTTCAGGGTTTTTTTGCATTGACTTTTTTCTCATCTTCATTGATTTATCTACCTTCGATCTTTGAGGCTGCTGACCTTTGGATGGGGTTTCTGTGGGGTCTTTTTTGTTGATGTTGTTGCTTTGTTTGTTTGTTTTTCTTTTAACAGCCAAGCCCTTTAGCTGCGGTTTACTGGGGACCACTCTAGACCCATTTAACCAGGGTCCCTCCTTTACCTGGAGGTTTCACTAGGGGAGGCTGCAGAACAGTAAAGATGGCTGCCTGCTCCTTCCTCTGGGAGCTCCATCCCAGAGGGCCATCAAGCTATTACCAGTGGGAACATTCCTGTATGAGGTTTCTGGTGACCCCTGTTGGGAGGCCTCACCCAGTCAGGAGGCACAGCATCAGGAACCTGCTTAAGGAAACAGTCTGGCTTGCCCCTTGGCTGAGCAGGTTTGGCTGCACTGGGGATAATTCTCCTCATCTGGACTGCCAGCAGGCAGGAAAGACTAGGTCCACTGAACTATGAGACCTCGACTGTCCCTCCCACCAGGGGCTCCTTTCCAGGATATCAGACTTCTTTCCCTAAACCTGTGGCTGGAGTTGCTGCAATTCCTGTAGGGAGGCCCCTCCTGGTGAGGAGGGAAGGATCCAGGTCCCACCTAATGAAGCAGTCTGGCCATGATCTGCCACAGCCACTGTGCTACACTGTGGGGAATTCCTCTTGGTCCAAACTGCCCAGTCTTCCTGACACCGGCAGAGAATAATGGCTGACTGGAGCTACAGTGATGGCGGCCACCCGTCTGCCTGGGAACTTGGTCCAGCCTGCTGCTGTTGGTTGCAGCCCAAGCAGGTTGCATAGCTCTGTGCTTGGGACCCACGGCCCTGGTGGGGTGGGCTAATGAGGGGATTTCTTGATCCGTAGGATGCACAGATCATGCAAAATGCATTGTTTCCTGGGTAGGGTAGCACAGTCACTCACTGCCTCCCTTGGCTGGGTGTGGGAACTCTCCTTATCCCGTCTGGCTCCTGGGTCATCACTCCACCATGCTTTTCCTCGCACTGTGTGGGTCTTACCAACTGCCTAGTCAGTCCCAGTGAGAGAACCTGGATACCTTAGTTGATGGAGCAGGGATTCACTTGCGATTTTTGCTCTTCTCTAGTAAAGTTTTATGGGTCAGTGCAGATTAAGAAGAATTCAGTGAAATGTTGGTACAGATGCAATAAACTTTATTTTACTAACTCATTTAATTTGAGTCATAATTTAGATTTAGTAGAGTTTCAATCATAATATTTTTGGAATATTTAAAGGATTTAAAAATGAAGATAAAATACTTAGTTTGAATATATATTTACACTCTTATTAAAGTTAATTTAGGTGATGATAGAATACACACAATTCAACAAGATAAAGAAATACAAGGAAAAGAAGGGTAGAGTAGTAGTAAGAGTCTGGAGTAGTGAGCACACAAATTCCACGTGTGGGTCACAGATTCAAATCTGAGCTTCCTTGTATACAACTCAGTGAGGGCCCTGTAACCATTTACAAGAGTTTCAGGGTCCATAATGTAAGCAAAATTCAGTCCTCAATAGAACACTTAATGTTAAACCCCATCCAAAGGTCAGCAGCCTCAAAGACTGAAGGTAGACAAATCCATGAAGATGAGAAAAAAGTCAGTGCAAACTGGGGAAATTTATTTCCCTTTTAGTAGTCTCAAATTGTTATCTGTAATGTAAATGAAATAAATAATCTATAGAGTTGGTGTGAGGATAAAAATATAACCAATGTAAAGTGTGAAATAATTTTATTTTCTCATTTTTTATCTTCATGGTGAGAGGGCAATATGGCATAATGAATATTATATCATCTTCAAAGTTAGATCTGTGGTCAGATTTGTATGTTTTTGGACAATTTACTTAATATCCCTATAGATTGGAGTCTTCTGAATAATGGAAATAATTGTGCTACCTTCTAGGGTTGTGTAGTGTTTAGAAAGGACAATGTAGTCATATTTTCTGAATGGAAATAAAACACCTGAAAACTCCAATAGGCAAAGCAAAAGACAGTTGATAGACAAGGAAAAAATATTTGCCACTGACATCACAGAAAAACATGTAACTTTCCTACTATTTAAAAGGCTCCTAATACTGTGAAGAAAAAGACCAGCCACTACACAGAAAAATGGTTAAAAGGCAGGAGTGGATAGATACAGAACAAGAAATAGAAATGTCCATAAGCATGTGAAAAGATGCTCAGCCCCACTCATAGTAAGAGAAATAAAAATGAGATAACATTTCTCACGGCCACATTGGTGGAAACCGAAAGGTTTGACAACACACAGTGCCAGTGAATCATATATTGCTGCTGGTGGCAAGTGGAGCATACCACTCCTATGGAGGAACATCTGGCAATAGTCACCAAAATGATAACCGCACTTTACTCCTTGCTCCAAAAGTCTCACTTCTGGGAGTCTGTTTTACAGATCTATCGACTCAGTTACAAAATAGTGTATGTAGAAACTCATTATGTCATCATCTCCAGTAGAAAAAACAAGAAACATTGCCAGTGCTCACCAATAGAGACCTGATTCACCACACAGTTATTAAAAGAATGAGGTCATAAAATGCTGGTGTGAGATCTCCACGCTGTATTATTATTAATGGAGAAGGCAAGGAACAGCATTGTGTATAAATTAAACTAACAAAGATGAAAAAGTAAAAACAAAAATCTATAATTATTTATATTTGTATAAAGACACTTTGGAATGATAATCAATAAACAAATAAAAATGGCTACCCAGAATGGGTGTGGGGACAGGGTGGACAGGAATGGGGTAGAACTAAGATTTCTCAAGATATACTTTTTTTTTTTTTTTTTTTTTTTTTGAGACGGAGTCTGGCTCTGTTGCCCAGGCTGGAGTGCAGTGGCCGGATCTCAACTCACTGCAAGCTCCGCCTCCCGAGTTTATGCCATTCTCCTGCCTCAGCCTCCTGAGTAGCTGGGACTACAGGCGCCCGCCACCACGCCCGGCTAATTTTTTGTATTTTTAGTAGAGACGAGGTTTCACCGTGTTAGCCAGGATGGTCTGGATCTCCTGACCTCGTGATCTGCCCGCCTTGGCCTCCCAAAGTGCTGGGATTACAGGCTTGAGCCACCGCGCCCGGCCAAGATATACTTTTAAAAAATATTGCTTTGATTTTCAAACCTTGTAAAAATATTGCCTAGTCAGAAATCATTACATGTGAATATTATTTGTAAAGTAGTTACCCCTTTACTATGTGAACTTATGTCTCTTTCTCCAGGGCCCAAAAAAATGCCTTGGGAAAATTTGGCTTAACATAAATATTCTGTAAAAAAATAAAGCACAATAAATATTCTGTTCCTAGATTTTACTTTATTTATAATTAGTCTGAGTTTAGAATCATTAAATTATGATTTGTATAAATTAAACTTAAAAAATTTAATCTCTTCTCTTTAAATATAAACGTATGCTGGGGTGCAGTGGCTCATGCCTGTAATCCCAACACTTTTGGAGGCTGAGGTGGGAGGACTGCTTGAGGTCAAGAGTTTGAGGCTAGCCTGGGCAACATAGCAAGACCCCATTTCTACAAAACAAAATTTAAAATGTAGCTGGGTATGGTGGTATGCACCTGTAGTCCTGGCTACTCGGGAGGCTTAGGTGGGATAATTGCTTGGGCCCAGGAGTTTGAGATTGCAGTGGGCTGAAATCCTACCACTGCAGTTCCCCCTGGGTGACAGTGAGACACTGTCTCAAGGAAAAAAAAAAATACATATATATATATGTGTTCCCAGGTTACTTGCTCTTTCTCTGGTATTTAAAGTTAAAATGGATTAAATATTTGCTTAATTATGAATTAAAGCTCCTAACTCCTTAAGATTAGTTTGAACATTTTTTCAAACCAAATAGTTTCTAAACTACGTGATATTTGGAGGAAATCATAATAAGTCTGGACATTAAGAGAAAATTTCTAATCATGAATCCACTGAGGTGCTGTGATCCTCTTACTGGCCTGTATTCAGCTGGTATCCAACAAATGTTTATTGAGTGTGTATATGTTCCAGGCCATGTTATAGAGCAATAAATGAAACTGACAAACCCCTGTCCTCAATTTCTTATAGTCTCGAAGAAGACACTTCTTGCTTCCAGATGATCCACAAAGAAAGAGGCTGAAGCCTGGAATGTGAAGCTCGAGACACTGCCTGAGACCAGTGTCCGTGACTGAGCACACCTGTGTCACCACTGAAGGCCTAAACAGTTTCTTACTGCAAAGCATAGGTCACTGTGCCCAAGCTGTTCCCCAAAGGCGAGAGGGTGAGATATGGATGTGGAGATGAGGCATTGTACTCCTTGGGTAGCCACGGTCCTCCTAGTCCTTCACAAGCACTGAGTTTCACTATGTTGACCTCCCTAGAGTGGCCACAGAACTGCTTTCTCCACTTTCACTCACTGTCTTCTCTTCTTTTCCTCTCATTCTCTGTCACCTGTTCTCCATTTTTCCAGAATTTATATTTCTCTACAGATATAATTTAATCCTAAGTCTTTCTAATGTTACAGATATTCAATTGTATCCTGAATATGAATAATATTTTTTTCTTCTAGGGTCCTGTGGCTTTACAGAGAGGAGGATCAAATGTAAATCTAGTGGAGAGAATTGTGGAAAGGGTGTGTGTGTGTGTGTGTGTTTGTAACAGTGGTAGTAGTAGTAGTAATAGCCATCCCCTCAGGTATAGCTGGGATCCTCTTAAACTATTGGAATAAAATATTACATCTAATATCTTTGGTTATTTTTGAGTTGAGCCTTTGAGTTGCTTGAGAGATTTTTGTGGATCCTCCTATTAACAACAATTTGACATTATTTTTTGAAAAGGAGCAACCTTTGATATTCTTACACTTGGACTTTCCTTGCCTCGGATAACACTACAGTTGATATTAATTGACTTAAAGGACATCCACTCTAGCTCCTTTAGTAGTTCCTGGTTTTTTCTTGGGTGGAGAGTAGAGGGTAGAGGAATAATAGGGTGGTAGTCAGTGTGTGGGGATACTAAATCTCAATTTTGGTTGGCCACAATATCAAAATGGAGAGTTAGGTTGGAAATTAAGTTTGGCATTTTCTTTCTTACCTTCTTAAATTATACAAGAGAATTTTCAGTATTCCTCACAAAAACAAACAGAGTCAAAACCAAACTGACGATATACAACAACAAGCAAGCAATTTAATACTGGGAATTGCTAATTTCCTGTGGAGGGTGTAGATCCATGTATCTTTTCTGAACTGTGTCTTGGCAGTTGTGTTTTTGCAGTCACAAGTTTAGCATGTTCCTGGAATATCCTTTTCAGGGGCAGCAGTGGTGTTCAATAAAGATTAGTGGTGATGTGGGAGAGGATCAGGAAGAAGGTTAGCTTGAATAAGCAACAGAGAGATATGGAAGGAAATTATTATTTTTTGAGACTTTAAAGCCTACCCATGAAAGCTCCTCTTTCTCTTTTAAGATAGTTTATGGTTCCGACAGATACTGTTTTGTATTTAAGGCGGGAGTCTGAAGTTGATACAGTCACATTCACTGTTCTTGATGCGCTCTGTAATTCCAGTGAAACATCCTTGACAACAAGCGTTGAGGCTTTCTCTCTTTAAAGAGTTTTCCTAACCAAACAAGTGTGGCCATCACCACTTTAAAGACCCTGGAATAAATAGAAATCAAATGTTAATTATCCAGAACACTTGTTTAATATAATACACAAATTCATTTAATACTATTTGTTTATTACAAAAGTACCATGGTTAACAGATTTGTGCTCCTACTGTTGCCAAGTGTCTCTTAGTTACTGTTGAAATGAAGCTCATAAAGTGTGCTTTTCTTATGTACTAAAGCATAAGAGAAAGGATTTGCTTTCCTAATAAAAGAAAGTATTTTCGAAAGATATAATGCCCCGATGCTTGTAAGTGGACACTTCTATTTGTTTAAAATATTTCATAAAAGAAGTGAATACCTTATTGTATATGCAAAATAACTTTTTTTCAGTAAACGTAATTTAATTTTCATAGTCTTAAGTTTAAAATGAACAAATGAGTGATCTAAACATAGTGATGCTTTTGTATCTTTTTTAAAAACATCGTTGTAACAATGTGTATTTATGTATTCCAGATGGCTTTTTCTTCTTTATAGAGATTGGGTCTTCTTATGTTGTCCAGGCTGGCCTCGAATTCCTGGGCTCAAGTGATCTTCCCACCTCAGCCTCCTCCTGTACTCAGCTGCAAGTACAGGAGCCAGATGGCTTTCAAATAATAGCTGTGGCCTTGGCCAGGAGAAGGGCTTGATTGTCAGCTTTCAAGGTCAGTACAGGTAGAGCTAGGCATTACCTTCAGTGCTACCTCACCTCTTAAATAGAAAGCATACTGCATCTTTATTCTATGCCTCATTTGTTTGGGAGGAAATGAGATGACCATATTCTTGAAGAGGCCAAAAAGAGGGTGTAAATGATGGCAGTGGTGGGCCGTCTGGAGTGACTGTTGTCATCACGTCGGCTGCAGTGGGAAGGCATAGCTGGGGCTGCCTGCGAGCTCCATGGAGTGGGTGGGAGCCTCACTCTCCCAGGCACAGGACCCAGGCGTCTCTGCAGTCTGCACCCTTGGGAGCCCAGGAAGACCCCCCTTGACCCTGCAGATTCAGCGTGTCTGGTCCTGCTGCCTGGCCTCTCCCTACTCCCGGTGCCCACTCTGATCTTGGAGCAGAGTTGGGGCCGAGCCTGGGTACCGTCACAGCCTGACTGGGTGTGTTCATACTCAGGGCAATGCTGACATACCAGTCCCGTGCTGCCTCAGTCTTTTCTGGACTTTGCGCGCTGACAAGCACAGGGTATGGGGGAAGCTGAGGGAAGACTGAGGGCAACTGGGTGCCAAGGAGGGCCTGAAGTCTGGGGGCTGGGCTGTCAGTCCTGTGGACCAGAGTGGTGCCTTTTCCGGGCCCGCCCATGGCTGCCCATGGATCAATCAGCGTACACTTCTTCCTCTCTGAGGCCCGTAAAATCTCTGGCCTTAGCCAGAGCAGAGCAGAGAACCAGACTACCAGCTGCAGAGAGGAGCTACCCTTTCTCCTGGGAGGTGAACACTTGTTGGGACGACTTGCCTGCAGAGAGGAACTACCCTCTCTGCTAGAAGCTTCGTCTTGCTCACCCTTCACTTGTCTGTGTACCTTATTCTTCCTGGGTGCAGGACAAGAACTTGGGACCTGCCAAATGGTGAGGCTAAAAGAGCTATCACACAAACAGTGCTGCAACATGCGCCTTGCTCACCACGTTGTGGGCAAAAAGAAGGAGAGTAGAGCTGCAGCCCTTTGGGGAGCCCAGACCTGGGAGGTCCTGGAGTCAGGGCTGTGACTCCCTGTTTGGGGCCCTGCAGTTCCTGGCATCTCCAAGCTTTCAGGTGCCACCACATTCCCCAGTGCCAGCTAGGGAAGCTGTTTGTGGGGCACCTGGTCCAGTCACAGCCTTTCAGAGAGCTGGCACCCATGCTAGGACCTGGAGCTGACTGCCCCGCGGCAGCAGCCGACATATCTGACTGCGCAGTGGCCAGACCTCACACTCACACACCCCTTGCTGCTCCATGCCTGACTCACAGACTTCCTTGGACGCATGGGATCCGGGCTGGTAGCATGAGTCGAGTGCAGCCTGCCAGGACGAGTGGGCAGAACTAGCCCAGCAGGCCTGAGCAGAACTTGGGCAAAGGCACCATGAGCCACAAGATTCTGGCCAGAAAAGTGACACCCCAAAGATCCTGTAACATAAACACTCATGTGGATGATTTGGTTATCGATTTATTTAGGGACAGAGAGTGGGCCACAAACAAAAATTTCTAATCAAAGTGCATTATTAAGAAATGTGCTGTACATTTATATATTCTGCAGATATGGTGTAGCTTGAGGAAGTCAAGGGAGACTCCCTTTTACAGTGTGGGCTTTTCACCTCTTCACATGAAATTTTGTATGCAATGGTATATGGGTGAGAAAATCTATAAGCCTTTGGGTCTGGGACAGATTGAAAATAAGCCAAAGGATTAGTTGGGGAGGGTGGAAAGGAAATTTCTGAAGGAGCCATGATTACTACCCTGCTCTCTGCAGGAATCATAGAATTTCATTTGCAGCCATCTCTTTCCACTAGAAGTGCTCAGGACTCATGAGAAGGGAGATTATGGTAGAGAAGGGATCATGTTTCTAGTTGATGGAAAATTCCAGGAGAGGAGCTTTCTAGACCCTTTTTAAAAAAGATCTGGCGAGGGGGCAAGTTTTGACTATGAATGGGTACGAGGAAGCTGTTTCAGGGGATGAGCAGGGGATGTAGTTACCCAGGTAAGTGTATTTGTCAAAACTCATTGTATAGTGCATTAATATTGGCGATTTTACTACATAAAAATTTTGCCCAAAATAACTATAAATAATTATTAAGCTCTAGTTAATGATGTGCATGCTGCAGGTTTAGGGGTGAAGTGTACTGATCTCTGCAATTTTATTTTGAAATGCATTAAAAAATAATGACAGGCTGATGGAGGATAGATATATGATAAAGAGAGTTGGACAAAATGTTAAATGTAGAAGCCAGATGGTAAGTATGTGGGTGTCCACTGGAAAATTCTTTCAACTTTTCTGTATGTTTGAACATTTTAATAATAAAATATTGATGATGGTAGGGAGAAGGAACTAGAGGACAGAAGAACTGATTTTTAGCTCTGAAGTTCAACAACCTTAATCTTGATGGAATACAGAACTCAATGGAAAAAGAGAGACTCGCTGATGCTCCTCTCTCTTGCCTAAAGTAGGTTCCTTGAGTTAAGGACAGTGGATATTTGGAGCAAAAAGCAAGACAAGTTGGTGCAGGTGAGTGCTCATTGGAAGGAGACCTGGGACCTCTTCACCTCCACCCACACTGGCTGACTCTCCAGGCAGCAGTAACATGGAAAGGAACCATTTTAGGTTGATGTAGCACTCTCTCCACGTTTACCAAGCTCTACCATGACATTAAAAAGCACCTGAAAGTTGCCCAGAGTCCTGCCACATCCTGGGAAATGATGAAGGACTGAAAGAAGACTAGAAGATGACAAAGTGCTTCATGGTTGTGATAAAAAGTGTCAGCTGTGGATGGCAGCATAAGCCATGGGACTGGAAATGCACTAGAATCACAGATGTCCCAAGGCTGTCGGTGGGACTGAAGGCAGCAACCAGACAGCATGGCTCCTGCTGCCAGTGCAGGACCATTGCAGGCCAGACCCCTCTCCCACACCACGATACCACAGAGCCTTCCGAGTAGAGATGCCGCCAAAGGGTGAGAAGATGACTGAGAAAACAGCCTCACCAAAATGTTAGCTCTTTGAGAACAGAGAAGGTTTTACAAAGCTTTACGTGCCATAAACACAACTTTCAATTCATTTTTGTTGAATTAGTTAAAAAAAAAAAAAAAAAACCCATGGGCTTTTTAATGACCTGATCTATATTCACTGTCTCCATGTAGTTATGGTACTGATTTCTCAACCCAATTCCGTCATGTTCTAGCTCCTTCATCTCACATCATCAGCTCCTGCTAAAAAGTCAGCTGTGATGTCTATGATAGCAAATCTAAAGGATGATTTAACAGTTATCTGTTCTCACAGCAGCACTCAACATCACTGACTTTCCTTCTGAAAATATTTAAATCAGGCAAAATTTCAAAATGAGAGAGGTTCAGAAAATGTTATAATAAAAGCTCATGTACTAGCTACATAGATTTAACGTACATTAACATTTTGCCATATTTGCCTCAGATTGCTAACCTTTTTCTTAAGGAATGAAATGTTACAATTTTAACTGAAGCCTTCATCATTCCTATAGTTGATGTCTTATCATTACCATGCAGACTTTTAAACTTTTATTAAATATATGTATATAATATGGTTATAGGATTAGTGTATCAAGCTCCATAACAGTTTCTGAGAGAGTTTTGATTGTTATTGTGTTGAAGTTAGAGATCAATATGGGGGTGAATTTGCATCTTTATAATATTAATTCTTCCTGTTTATGAACATTTCATAGCTTCATTTATTTATACAATTCCATAGCTCTCAATAAAGCTTTATAAATGTCTTTGTAATGATCTTACATCCTTTTTCTTGGATTTACTAACAGATAAATTATAGATTTTATTTCTCTTGGTTATAGTTATAAAATTATGTTTCTGATTGTCACTGGTGGATAGAAAGATGAACTGAATTTTATATTGATTTTATATTTAGCACCCATTTTGGAACTTTCTTATTAGTTGTAATGTTTTGTAGATTATCTTCAATTTCTATGTAGGCAATCATATCTGAAGATAATGAGGTAATGGTAGTTTTGTTTTTATCCTTTTTTTTTTTTTTTTTTTTTTTGAATAGAGACAGGGTCCCTGGTAGATAGCACTAACTGGGCACACCACCACATCCAGCTTTTTTTTTATTTTTTATTTTTATTTTTGTAGAAACAGAGTCTCCCTATGTTGCCTAAGCTGGTCTTGAATTCCTAGGCTCAAGCAGTCCTCCTGCCTCAGTCCTCCAAAATGTTGAGATTACAGGCATGAGCCACTGCCCTCAGCCTGTTTTTTCCATTTAAATCTTTATACTTTTATTTTTATTTTCTTTTCTTTTTTTTTTTTTTTTTGAGACGGAGTCTCGCTCTGTCGCCCAGGCTAGAGTGCAGTGGCCGGATCTCAGCTCACTGCAAGCTCCGCCTCCCGGGTTTACGCCATTCTCCTGCCTCAGCCTCCCGAGTAGCTGGGACTACAGGCGCCCGCCACCTCGCCCGGCTAGTTTTTTGTATTTTTTTTTTAGTAGAGACGGGGTTTCACCGTGTTAGGCAAGATGGTCTCGATCTCCTGACCTCGTGATCCGCCCGTCTCGGCCTCCCAAAGTGCTGGGATTACAGGGTTGAGCCACCGCGCCCGGCCTTTTATTTTCATACCACACCCTGTAGGAGCTTCGTAATGCTAAGTAGAAGCTGCGAAATCGGGCATCCTTGCTTTTTTTGTGATGTCAAAGCGTGTGACTCTAACTTTCCTTCGATATGAAAGATGGTATAGTTTAGCTCTTAACAGTGTGGGTGGTGGATCTAGACAGCCTGAACTTAAATCCTGGCTTGGCCACTTACTCCTTATGCAACCGTTGGCTAAGTTAACGCATGTTTCTGTGCCTCAGTATACTCATATGCCAATGAGTATAATAAATGTATCTCAAAGGGTTGTTATTCCCTGACAGTAAATGCTCAATAATGTTTTATTAATATGATGATATTTATTGTAGGTTCATGGTAAATGTCTTTGTATTAGTCTGTTCTTGCAATACTGTAAAGAAATACCTAAGACTGGATAATATATTTTTAAAAAAGAGTTTTTATTGACTCATGGTTCCACAGGCGGTATAGGAAGCACGATGCTGGCATCTACTTGGCTTCTGGGGAGAAATTTACAATCATGAGCAGAAGGCAGAGGAATAGCAAGCACTTCACATGGCCAGAGCAGGAGGCAGAGAAGAGGGAGGTGCTATACACTTTTAAATGACCAGATCTCCTGAGAACTCTACCAGGAGAACAGCACCAAGGGGATGGTGCTAAAGTATTCATGAGACCACCCTCACGATCCAGTCACCTCCCATCAGGCCCCACCTCCAATAGGGGGGATTACAGTTCAACATGAGATGTGGTGGGGACACAGATCCAAACATATCAGTGTTTTATCAAGTTAAGAAAATTATCTTATAATCTTGTTTTTCTAGGACATTTTAACGTGGCTGGATGTTGAATTTTATTAAATGCTTTTTCTGTACATAGAATAATATATGGTGTTTCTTTAAATTGTTAATGTGATTATTTATATTGCCTTTTAAAAAGTGAACCTTTATTATTGTTAAAGGAATAAAGGCACATTGTTTAAAAAGCAAAATTGTACTGCGAGGTTTATCCTCCCAAATCTATGTTCTTTGTGCCACCATTTCCATTCCAAATCCTGCTCACCAGTAGCAAGACTGGCAAACCTCAAACATTTGAGCTGGGTTTTTTTCCCCCCCCTTCAGGCATTTACCTCCATATTTCTGAATGATATGCCTCTACTACTATGATGCCTAGATATTTTCATGTTTAGATTCTATCTAAATATTGTAGCCCCTGGGGAAGGGTGCAAATGAGATATATTGTTTGAGATTTTCATTTCCTGAAAATGTTGTTAGAGTTTAATATAATATAGAGTTATCTCTTTTTTTTATTTAAAAATCTGTTTATTTTGAAACAGTTTCTTTCTGAAAATTTTCAAAAATATTTTTTTAATTGACAAAAAAATATGATGTTTAAAAATACGTCTACATTTTGGATTGACTAAAAAGAGCTATTTAAAATACGTATTACCTCACATATTTATCATGTTTTTGTGGTGAGAATGCTTAAAATGTATCTCAGTGATTTTCAAGTATACAATACATTATTTACTATGGTCACCATGTGGTACAATAGATCTTGTACAATAGATCTCCTGGACTGATTCCTCTGAACTGAAATTTTGTGTCTGACCAACATCTCCTTAATCTACCCCTCCACTTGCCATCCCCATAATGGAAAATTACAACCACTCTACTGTCTGTTTCAATGAGTTTGACTTTTTTGGATTCCACAAATAAGTGAGGCCGTGTAGTATTTATCTTTCTGTGCATTACTTATTTCCCTTAACATAATGTCCTCTGGGTTCATCCGTGTTGTCACAAATGCCAGGATTTTGTTTGTTGTTAAGGCTGTTCCTACCTTAGAGTGGGGCCTGACCAGGCTGCCTGGATGCTCTGTGAGTGTGTGGCTTCACTGTAGGGGTTTGGGAATGGAGTGAGCCTCTTCGTTACCTCCTGTCATCTGCTCTCTTTTTCTGTTTGCCTTCTGGATTAATAGCTTAAAAAATAACCATATGGTCATTTTAGTAATCTGTAAGGAAGGAGTAAAGATAAATGCCTCTGTTCATGTTTAAGTGAAGTGCATTAATCTGTCTTCTAATGGTAAACCTCCCATACTTCTGGGAAATCCCTACTTAGATTACTCATATATTATATACACAAAATCCTTGATTTAGTTTTCTAGTATTTTTTTTTTTAGAATATTTGTATTTTTGGTTATAAGTGAGATTGGCCTCTAGATTTCCTTTTGCTTTTTGTACTGTTCTTGCCCAGATTTGGCATCAAGATCATATCAGTGTCATACAATAAGTTAGGGAAGTGGTCTTTATTTTCTGTCCTTGAAAATTGTTGGGATTAGAGATTATATGTTTGTTGATAGTTTTGAAGAATATATATGCGGTATAAGGTTTTCTGCTTGCAGCAAGGTTTTTTTCTCTTTTGATTTTGTGGGTAGATTTTAAACCATTGACTCCAATTTTTTAATGGTTATAAATCTCTTAAAGCTTTCTATTTCTTCTTGTGTCATTTTACATAATTCATATTTCCCATACATTTGATCAATTTTGTCCAAGTTTTAAAATTTTTTGGCATAGAGTCATCATATTTTCATATTACAAAATCTTTATTATCTCTGTTATTATGCCTTATTTTATATATGATACCGTTTATTTTTACTGTCTCGTTTTCTTGATCAGTACTGCCAGTGACTTGGGTATTTTACAGTCTTTTCAAAGAAGTAGCCCCAGGTTTTGGGAATCATATTTATTTTTGTTTTCTTTATTTTGTGCTCTAATTTTTATTTCTTGCTTTTACATTTTTATATTTGCTGTAAATTATGTTTTCAGATTCTTGAGAACAAATAGATCATGTATTTGTGGTCTTTCTTGTTTTCTAACCTACATTTAAATATAAGACATTAAAAGAAGCAAATGTTACTACTTCCAGAAATTTATATATCTAGTGCTTTTTACTTTACTTTTTTTTTCTTTTCTTTTTGTTTTCTTTTTCTCTTTTTGTTTTCTTTTTTGAGACAGAGTCTTATCTTGCTCTGTCACCCAGGCTGGAGTGCACTGGCATGATCTCGGCTCACTTCAACCTCCGCCTCCTGGGTTCAAGCAATTCTCCTGCCTCAGCCTCCAGAGTAGCTGGGATTACAGGCATACATATCATGCCTGGCTAATTTTTGTATTTTTAGTAGAGACAGAGTTTTGCCATTTTGGCCAGGCTGTCTCGAACTCCTGACCTCAGGTGATCCTCCTGCCTCAGTCTCCCAAAGTGTTGGGATTACAGGCATGAGCCACTATGCCCAGCCTGTTTCTTTCTGATCCAAATTTCTATGATGGTTTTTTAATGCATAAAGTATTTAGAAGTATGGTTTTTAGGTTCCATCTCTGTATTATATTTTTTGAAGCTATCTGGTATGGTTTGGCTCTGTGTCTTCACCCAAATCTCATCTTGAATTGTACTCTCATAATTCCCACATCTTGTGGGAGGGACCCAGTGAGACATAATTTGAATCATGGGGGCGGTTTCCCCCATGCTGTTCTCATGGTAGTGAAAAAGTCTCATGAGATCTGTGGTTTTATCAGGGGTTTCTGCTTTTGCATCTTCCTCATTTTCTCTTGCTGCCACCATGTAAGAATTGCCTTTCTCCTCTGGCCATGATTCTGAGGCTTCCCCAGCCATGTGGAACTGTAAGTCCAATTAAACCTCTTTTTATTTGCAGTCTTGAGTATGTCTTTATCAGCAGCATGAAAACAGACTAATACACTGTATTTAATTTATTAACTTCAATTTTATTGCATTTGAAGTAAAATAATGTGTTCTGTATTATGTTGAGTCTTTGAGGTTAAATTTTCTTTGATCTGTAACATGGTTTATTTTTGGAAATATGTTATATATGCTTAAAAATATGAATTTTCTCTTTGTTAGGAATGAAGTTTTATACATGCCTCGTTTGCTTACTTTGTTACTCAAATGTTCTAGTCGCACTCTTTTTGTTGTTATTATTTGCTTGATTTCTCAATGGTTGAGGAGCAATAATTGAGTGTCAGTACAGTACAGGAGTCTAAAAAATGTGTGTGTCGGGGAAATAAAAGAAAATCCCTGTTCTAGCGCTCTCTAGCTGTGTGAACTTGGACAAGTTACTTAACCTATTTGTGCCTGTTTCCTCATCTGTAATACTGATATGCTAAATAAAGTAATCTACTGCTAGTGATTTTTTGTTTTTGCTCAAAATTGAATTGAAAAATGAATTGCTCATTCATGTACTAATTTAACAAATATTCACTGACTGCCTATTCTGTGCCAGTTTTGCTCTTGGCACATGTGATATATAAGTGAATGGTATATGCAAAAATCACCTCCTCCTAATCTTAGACTATCTTGGGTGGAAGGATTGAAGTTTGGGCAGGAGTCAGGTTCTAATTTTAAATAGGGTGGCCATGCTAAGCCTCATCGAACTGATGGCATCTGAATAGAAACCTGGAGAAATTGAGGAAGCTAGTCATGCTGGTATCTGGAGCAAGAGTCTTGTGGGCAGAGGAAAGAGCCAGTGTAAAAGTCACAGGACCAGACTATGGTTGGCATAATGTAAAATTCGACCATGTTTTGGAAAGGTGTGAGCAAGGGAGTGAACAGTAGGGTAAGTGGTCTGATAGGTGAGAGGGAGCCACACGCATAATGCCTTGTAAGTCATTACATTCATAGTGCCTTGCAAGACATGTAAGCTTTTAACAGTCACTAGAAGTAAAAGGAGAAGTCAGAGGTATTTGAGCAAATATTTGAACTGGCATGCATTCTAAAACAATCACTCCAATGTCTGTGTTGAGAACAGAATGGTATGGAGGGAAGTGTAGAATCATGGAGACCAGTTATGAGGCTACTGAAGCAATATAGGAAGAAGATGATAATGGCTTGGGCTCGAGGGTACCAGAGGTCGGGGTGAGAGGTGATTGGTATACTTTGAAGATAGAGTCAACAGGACTTCTTGACCTATTGGATATGGAGTATGAGAGAAAGTGAATAAGGAACACTCCACTGTATTTGGCTAGGGCAACTGGAACAAGAGAGTATCACTTGAGATGGGAAAGACTATGAGTGGGGCAAATTATGATGATAAAAATTAGAAGTTTGATTTTGGGTGTGTTAAGATTGAGAGTCTATTTAGACATCCAAGTGGAGATGCTGAGTTGGGGTAAATGAATTATTATGCAAAGAGCTTAGAGTAGTACCTGACAAATGTTACTGGTATTGAATGATATATGTGTTTATTATTATTAAGAGAAATATATTAAAGTTTTCCCACCATAATTCCAGATTTTTCAAATACCCGTTTGTAGTTCTGTCAATTTTTCTTTTTTGTAATTTAAATATGCTATATACTCCTGGAGAATTGTTCTTTTATCATGTACTGACTCTATCCCCAGTGATTATTTTTGCCTTAAGGTTGATTTTGAATGACATGGAAGTAAATGTACCATCTTTTTTGTTTATTATTTGCCTGGTATACATTTTTTCATCACTTTACTTTCAACTTGTCTGTGTCATTATGGTTTAGGTATATCTCACAAACTGCACATAGCTAGATTTTATTTTAAAAATTCTAATCTGAAGTCTCTATCATTTAAATGAAATTTTAGTCTATTTGTTTTTTTATTATTTTAAGTTCTGACATACATGTGCAGAATGTGAAGGTTTGTTACATAAGTATACATGTGCTATGGTGGTTTGCTGCACCGATCAACCCGTCATCTAGGTTTTAAGCCCCACATGCTGTCCCTCCCCTTGCCCCATCCATCTATTTGTGTTTGTATTTGT
Source organism: Chlorocebus sabaeus (assembly GCF_047675955.1). Classification (NCBI taxonomy): domain Eukaryota; kingdom Metazoa; phylum Chordata; class Mammalia; order Primates; family Cercopithecidae; genus Chlorocebus; species Chlorocebus sabaeus. Next base: position 21,021,608 of record NC_132916.1, on the reverse strand, counting down.
AAAGTTACCAAAATATTTGGACTTATTTGTGCCATAGTAAATTACTTTCTATGTATTATGCATTTTCTTTGAATTTGTTTCTTCCTTCTGTCTGATAGAGCTAGTCACTTGACTATCTTCTCTCTATGGGCTTGTGATTACTACACTTGCTTTCTATTTTTTTAATTGACATTCTATGAACGTTTAAATTTTAACCTTTTATGCAAATAATATTTAGGAGTCATCTGCTGATATTGTATGGGGAGCAAGAGGATTGGAGTTTCGAGGAGTGGAGGAGAATTGAAGCCACTTTGGGGAGGGAGAGAGTGACTTGAACAGTGCATCATTAATTGGAATGCCAGGTAATGCTGGAAGCCTCTTAGCGTTGGTAAATATGAGTTTAAAGTGGAATCATTCTATTTTATTCTGTGACTTTTTCTATATAAAGAATAGAAGTTGTAGTCACAAGAGGACAAACACATTTCAAGTGTTTAAAACCTACTTGAATTGTAGGTCATGGAGTAAAAGATGGCTAAGGAAGAAAGTACTGAAAAATAGTTTGGAAGCAAGAAGACTGTTTAATAAAATAGAAATCTCAGTGGGGTTTAAGTTGGAATACGTTAGCCAGCTGAATAGAGAGAATTTGTGGGTTACTTGAATAACTGATTTTGGAGGTAATAGAGTTCAAAAGTTCCTAGAAAATAACCGGACATAAGGAGCCTGAAATCTCAGAGACCAGGGGTTAAGATGGGCACTGGCACTGGAGTCCCTCCTGGTGATGGCAGGGCTTGGGCTGAAGAGGAAGACCATGAGCCAGATGCCAAAGTCTTTGTCAAAAGAAAGAGAGTAATGAGGAGGTCTGTAGGGGACAGCAGCAATTAAGAAGTAAGTAGAAACAATGACCCTCAGAGGAGCAGGATTTTTTTTTTTTTTAAATAAGAAAGTAGAGGAGTTGTCACCTGGGAGACACAGTGAGGAGCAAGGAGGGCCTTAACCACTCTGGCAGGGTTTTGCTTAAATACATTCCATTGTATAGAAAATTTGGATTTTATCTAGGTGTCATGGAACACCTTTGAAGTATTTTCAGGAGGGGAATAAAATAGTCTGGTTTATATTTTTTAAAAATTGCCTTAGGTGACTTGTGCAAACAGACTACAATGGACAAATGTGGAGGCAGGAAGGTTAGTTAGGAAGCTATTATAGTAGTGGAGGTGAAAAGGATGGTGGTTTGTACTAGAGTGGTAGCCATGGTAATGGAGAAAAGTGGTCAAATTCTGGAGGTTGTCAGTGTTTGGTTTCCTTTAGTGAGTAACTACACTAGGTGATGGCAAAATATGTTGACTTGATGATGTTGCCCTAATTGAAGACTCTGCCTACATTCTGGAAGACACTTTCAAATGGTGATGAGTTCTCTTCCTTTTTAGGTTTCAGTTACCACCATGCCAATTACTTTACTCACAGCACATCTTCCAACTTGGACTCAGTTGAAGGCAATTTTCTGGCCCAGAGTCCAAAAATAAAGTTGATTCTAAAGAGAAAGACACTACTGAAGGCCTTGGCCTCAGTTTGTTCAACCACTGTCCAGCATCCCAGTGATTAGGTTAGGACTCATCAGGGTCGGGGTGAGTGATGGGTATGCTATGTTCATCACACCACAAATACTAGTCATCCCAACTAAACACTCTTGGAAATATGATAGCACTGTAGAATGGGTGCTTTCATGGGAGATTTTGCACCTACACTCATCCAATGTAAAAGTATTCTTGGGAAGGTGAACAAAGGTGTCCTTAGCCATGGGCTCAGCAGCATTTCTATTCACATTTATGCAACTTCTCCTCCAGACCAGAGTCCAGTGAAGTCCTGCCTTCTTCTCTTCCTTCTTCTGAGCTTCAGCCTTCTGCTTTCCCTCTCCTGATGATTCCTCTTTTTCCACGGGATCTCCTTCTTAGGCGAGCTGTCTGCAAACATGTTAGCACCCATCAGGCCATATTCTTGCAGTTACAACTTCCTCAAGGCAGTCCAGAATTGAGATTGATGGATGCGGGTAAGAAACGAAGGGTTGGTGTTAAGAAGGCCTGGTAATAAGAATGGTCCAGGAGCTACTTGTTGAGATGCAGTGGAGTGCAGGCAATGGTGATGATAGCTGGGGAGTCATATTCACTCACCAGAAACTTCCTAGTCCTCACATGAACCTCTAGCAGCCCCAGGGTTTGCTTGACAACCTCTGCATTCTCTGAGGTAGGCTTATTGATATTCAGGGTGGCCAGATTCTAGGGACCAAATGGAGGGACAACAAAGCACTCAGTGCTCAACAAACAGTTTGCTTTCAACCACACAGCCTACCACTGACAAAAATTATAATACCCTGGAAGGATATTTGCAAGGAAATTCAGATGTGAGGTTGGTTTGGTCAAGGCTGAGTGTGACCACGCTGAGCGCCCCACATTACTGAGCAGTGATGAAAACCTTGCTCATGGCTGGTTTTGGGATTTGTCCACAGGGTCCTAGCCGCCATAAACCTGCAGGAAAAGGAGGTGGCCTAGATAATTTTTGAACATAAAGAGCTGACAGGACTTATTCATGGATTGGATATGGGGTTTGCTAAAGAGACAGAAGACAAGGAAATGCTTAGATTTTGGGTCTCCTTTAGCTACATCCTTTAGAACATTCTACTTTGATTCTCTCCAGCAAGCCACTTCTGCCTCTGTGTTTTGTGACATATATATTTGTGGGTTCATTAAGCTGAAGGGCCTGGCAGCAGGGACTCATAAGCTTTTCTAGTGGGGAATTTCTAGGGATTGATTAGTTCTCTAATTTCTTGGCTAGAAAACTCACTTCATAAGCCTTTTAAAATTTAGATAAGCTTACAAAATAAAGAATAACACTCTGAAACTGATAGCCTTTCACCCACTACTGACTTGTAGTAGAAATGCCAAATGTACCTTTTAATCTTTCTCTGTAAATTGAAATTGTATTTTGGTAATTCCCGGTATGAGTTAATCAGATTTAGATTGGTATGACCCGTGAGTCCTAATGAAGAGTGATTTTCCTTTGCATGGGTATATGAAGGCAGTGAGAGAGAAAAAATACAGGAAATTTATCAAATAATATCAATCTGGAATTAGAAGAAAAATTTAAAATGTAAGTGACAAACATTGTTCTGTCTACTCTTTTGAAATGTAACACTTTTCTTTATGAAATGCCTCATATGGAAAACTTCTCTATAGCTTCTTTATGTGATCATACCTCAAATCCAGGTCTTTTAGGACAAAGGTTTGTTTTCGGAAAGCTTGGGTAAGCAAGGGGCATTTTCAGAAATGACTAGGTTGGGAATTTGACTGGAGCTGAAAACTCTGCAGCCTCCCCCAAAACACTGACTCTGTAAAATTAGTAAGTAAATTTACTTAACTCTTCTCAAAGGGTCGGTTGCAAATTTCTCAGAAGCCACATGATTAAGAGTGAATGGCTATGGCCTTGGAGCTTTTAACTTTTCATATCTTTAAAAGTTAGAAGGAAAAGTCATTGTTTATAAGGGTGTTTATAAGAGAGCAATGTGATTTTTGTAATCTATTAACATTACATTACTGAATGAATATCTTTAATAGTCCCTGATCTATAATAGAGAGAGATGTTCTATGTGAATAAACTTCTTCAAGAAACTTGGGAATTAAGTGGAATTAACCATATATGCTCTTTACAATTACAGAGCAACTAAAGCACACAATGTATTAAACATTAAAAGAGGGATTTTTAGGAATCATGAGACGAATTGTGATCTCATAAGCTATTTAAGCACATCACATTGCTTTATTACAGTGTCAAACTTTATTTAAAAAGTATTTCGAGGTTAGCTCATTGATTGGCAACAGTAAATTGGGTGTGTTTGCTTTGTTTTTAAACTGAACGCTGTCTCCAGAAATGCCCCTCAAAAAGCATATTTTATCCAGGTTAAATCCTTTACCAGTAATTTCCTTGGTTAAATCAAAAGCATGATGTAAAAATGAAAGGAGTGTATCTTATGGCAATAAATCTGGTGAAGAGCAAAATTAGCTACTTAAATCATAGAGAGGATTAAATGAAACAATGAGAATTATACCCTTGGGTGGTTAAAAATAGTTATTAAAGAACACCATCGTGTTGGAGCTCTTTTGGTCTTTCTTGCTCAATGAAATGTCTTCTAAACATTTGATTCATTTTCAGAAATGAATTTGAGCTGTTTAAAAATATTTCTTTTCAAAACTGCTTTCCATGTTCCCAAATAAATTGTGCATAATTACTGCTGTGATTGTATTATGAATGTAATTATTGTAATTTTATTCTTATACATGTATTTATTCTTTGAGAATAGTTGCACAAAGTTAAGGAATTGTGGTGGTTAATATTAATAAATGAGAAAAGAGGTTGTGGTTAGCTAGTCAAAAGGTGATTTTTTTTAAAACTGTGTAAAGGTAGTTCCACCTATTCAATCTTGTTCTTTGCAGTTTTAGCTCATGTTTATAATTGAGAGATTGAATAACCAGAATGTAGATCAGGAATTCTTGTATTGCTTTTTTTCCCTTTTATCCCTATCACTGGTGGCACTTGAGTGCATTGTCTACAACATAGAAATCATATCTGATTAACCTAGAAATTATAACATACCTGTGCCATGCTATGTTATGTTCAGACATTTCCATTTATATAGATTAACTAACTGTAACTGATATTTTCTTAAAACATTGAAGTGAATATTTATATTAGGCAACATAGTCTGTGTTAAACCATTTAAGACTAAATTGTTTTATTACATTTTTACAATACACTTGTGAGTTGAATGGTGAGAGAGGAAATATTGGCATTTGTGAGATATTGCAGAATGGCTTTTGGGCTAACTTAATTCACAGACAAGCTCTTTCATTTATCCAAGTGCGTATTTCTACAGATTATGTATTCTGAATGCCAGACTACGGGGTGGGGGAGGGAGGGAGGGAGAGAGAGAGAGAGAGAGAGAGAGAGAGAGAGAGAGAGAGAGAGAAGAGAGAAACCTCACCTGCTGGCCGCTCATCCCTGGGACCGTCTTTATCTGGACCTTCCTGTCTTGCACAGATAGTGCTGGCAGTGAGCAGGACATGATGGCTCCTGCAGGGCACCACTTCCTTTCTGAGACCCATATTTTCAGTTAATCAGATTTTGTTGGGGCAAGTGGAAGTTGGGTTTCCAAGTTCCACTCTAGAGTGGGCCTCAGCCTTCTTGAGGAGCCCTCCACTGAGCAACTGTCCCTTGAGCATTCACAGTGTATGAGAATATGCGAGAAGTTACTGCTTAATCTTCATTGATTGATTTCTTCCTCCATTTCTTGGAGGAAGGAGGGTTTAAGTAGGTTTGCTGTACTATTTCAATCCAACAGAATACATTTTAAACCAAAGTGTATTCTGAACCCTGAATATCAATATAGCCTACCCTTCTTCCAGGGGAAGAAAAAATAATCTGAGAAGGAAAATCCCCATTTCACAGGCTGATATCAGATTTACCCTTCGGATTTCAATGAAGATAAGATAATCACAAACATGAGATGTGTCCAGAACCAAAATAAAAACTAAATTGCTCCATCAGGCTCTAGTGCTTATGCTGTTAAACTTTCCATTTTTTGGTGCTTCCTATGAAAATGGTGACACTCAGCTATTTGCAAGTGGTAAGGATAGAAATGTTTGTCTAGGATACAATATAATAGCACACTTAAGATACAATTCCACCAGAATATATATTCCTTGTAGGCAAGAACTTTATTTACTGTTGTATTCCCAGTGCCTAGACCCTTAATAAATACTTGTTGAATGAATAAATGACTTTCAAGAGAATGGAATTTGCATTCAAACAGACCATGTATTAGTCCGGCTTTTCCAGATAAATAGAACTAATGGGATATGTACTGTACATCTATCTAGAGAGAGATTTAACATAAGATATGCGCTCATATAATTATGGAGGTGGAGAAGTCCCACAATCTACCATCTGCAAAGCTGGAGACCTAGGAAAGCCAATGGTGTAATTCTAGTCGAGTTTGAAGGTCTGAGAACCAGAGGGAATTAGTGGCATAAATCCCAGTCAAAGGGCAGGAGAAGACTGATGCCTCAGCTCAGCCAGGCAAGCAGGAAACAATAGGGGTAAATTCTTCCTTCTTGTACCTCTTTGTTCTATTCAAGCCCTCAGTGGATTGGGTGATGCCTCCCTACACTGGGGAGGACAATTTTCTTTACTGAGTGCACTGATTCAAACTTTATCTGGAAACACCCTCATAGACACTCCCCAATATAATATTCAACCTAGCACCCCATGGTTGATCAACCTCTACCTGATACTCTGTGACTATTCACAAAACTCTATAAAGTCACACTGTCACACTTTGATATTGCGAAGAGATAATGCCAAAGCATCAGTGTTTCATTGCCTTGAGCTGAGTATAACAAATGGGCATGATTGCATTGGCTACCTAATATGTATCAGCTAATGGTAAGTAAGCATTTATTTGATTTAAAAAATTGAGAAAAAATAATGTGGCTGAGTTTCATGTGTTTTTGTTTTTTTTTTTTTTTTTTAGTAGGGGTAGGTGAAGACATTGATACAAAAAAAAAATTGAAGAGAAAGAGTCATTAGTTTCACTTTGCTAAGTTGCCCCCAAATTCATTTCAATTATGTAAAATGTATCTCTTGTGAAGTTCAAGGTCTGTTGGTGATAGCCATGGTCACCCATGAGGAGGTTAATCATGACACTTTCTTGGATCACCTGGAAAAACTTCACCACCTATGTAAACTGCTTCATTTTTTTGAGAATGTTGAATGTCTTCTAAAACACTTATATCTTTTATCAAAACTTAAAAAATTTTAGTCTGTCTTTTCAGCAATATTCTGCATGTTTAAAGCCTATTACATTTCCTTTAGAGTCTTACTTGATAGAGGCATTCCAAAATCCATGCTAAGTTGAGTGCGACCTATTTAGGAACATAGCTTCTACTCTTTGTAAAGAGCAGGCACCCCCCAATGAGAGCAGTAAATCTCCCACTGAAGTCCATGGCTTTGTATTTCCCACAGCTCTTGTATTTCTTCAAGCCCAGTGGGGAGCCCAGGACGCTCATCATTCTGTGCTACTTCCACTTCGTGCTCTGGATCTCTTTAGGCTTGTAACCCTTGCTTTCCTGAACAGCTTTGCCTTTTGTTTCTTTTGTTTCCACGTATGTATCCAAGGTCTATTTCTAAACATATTTCTAAACTGGAGCTTGTAGTTGGTGCTGTCACCTTAGCTGGCCCTTTAGGGACCCAGTGAAGATCAGTATGTCCCCTGCTCTGTGCCTATCTCCCTAAACCTGGCCTTTGCTTATATTTCACATTCCCCTGCTTTGGGATAAGCTTCCTTACTTTGATGGCAGTACTAATATCACTTTCTCCTGTCCCCTTTTCCCCTTTTCTCTGGATTATAGGTGAGAAACAGGATTATGGGGAAGCCACTGCTGGGTCATCAGTAATTTAAAAGCCAGGACACTGAAGCTTGGTTTGGGCTGAATTAGGCTTGCCCTAGCCCCAGAAATGAGTGCCATGTCCACATGGAATAAACTGCATGTATTGGAAGTATATAATTTCTGAGTTTTGGCATAGGTATGTACCTATGAAATAGCATTACAATCAAGAACATGAACATCTATATTACCCCTGATGTCCCCTCTTTGGTATTCCACCCTAGACTTTAGAAAATCAAACTAGTGTGACAAAATTTTAAAATGTTGATAAGAACCCATGTTGGTGAAAGTAACAGGAAACAGTCGGTTTCATCTATTATTAATGAAACAGGAAATTGATGACTACTTTAGAGGAAAATTTACAAATATTTGACCAAAGCCTTTAAGTTATAAATCCTCTTTGTCCCAGAAATGTAAATAAAGTGCATAAAAGTGGTATAAGAATTTTTGTCAAAGTGCTTCACATAATACTAATAGCAAAAAAAGAAACATGGAAACTAAATTTATTTTTAAAATGGAATGGTTAAATAAGGAAAATATATACATTGAAAAAATATATATGCATTAAAGAAGATAGATTATATGTACAGATTCCAAAGTATTTTAATAAGTAAAAGGAGCAAGATGAATGACATTGTTTAAAAATGATTCAGTTTTTGTAAGAAAATCTGTATAGATGGTAAAAAGTGTGGCAGATATAAAAAGAAATATTAGCAGTGTGATTTTTTTAGGTGGAGACATTGAAGCTGATTTCCTCATTATTCCTTTTACATTTCTGTCTTGTATGGACATTTTAAAAATTGAACATTTATTATTTTATAATCTGAAAAGAGATAAGGCTATTTTTATTTGGAATGAGATAAAAATCTGATAGCCAGCCTGGAGATTTTAGAGGACCATAACAATCTGTGAACTATCATTTTAGCATATTTGCATGGGCCTGTATTGCCCGTAACTTCATTGCTTTATAGTTCTATTAGTGGATAATACAGTGTTGGTGGATTATTTTGTTCCTCAAGACACTTAGATATAATTACAAAGTTATCAGTGACACAGCTATAGCAAGCAGTCCATTCAGACTAGGCAATTACACAATTAAAATGGTTAGTTGCAATTATACCTAAATTTCCAACTTAAGGATTAATTTCCATATGATGTGCAGTGTCAACACATATTAATATTTAACTTTAAAAAGCTCAACTAAAGAACCTCCTGATTACCATTATCTGCCACTTATCATATATTTACAGTATCCTGTAAACTAATCATACTTTGCCTAACTTCCAGTCAATGAATTAAATACATTTTAGTTGAATTTACTATTATTCTAAATAGAAAAAAGAGAAGCATTCTCCTTTCATCAAGTATCTTCTGTGGGAAATATTTATTTCATTTAATAAAGTACTGAAATATACCAATTATGTATCTATGAACTGAGCTATTAAAAAATAGCCACTAAGAAGTTTTCATGACTTAAAAATGCAGGGATTTATTCATATGCCCTTTCCTCTTTCTCTTTCCGGTCTCGCTCTGTCACTTAAGCTGGAGTGCAGTGGTGTGATCGTAGCTCACTGCAGCCTTGAATTCCTGGACACAGTGATCCTCCAACTTCAGCCTCCTGAGCAGCTAGGACTACAGGTGGGGGCCATCAGGCTTAGGTGATTTTTAAATTTATTAGTAGAGACGGGGTCTTGTGATGTTGCCCAGGCTAGTCGTGAATTCCTGGCCTCAAGTGATCCTCCCTCTTCAGCCTTCCAAAGTGTTGAGATTACAAAGGTAAAATTTCACCTTGATGTTTAAAAAGATTTCTCAGTAGAAAATTGTGGCTGGGCACGGTGGCTCACACTTGTAAAACCAGCACTTCAGGAGGCCAAGGCAGGTGGATCACTTAAGGCCAGGAGTTCGAAACCAGCCAGGACAACATTGCGAAACCCCATCTCTGTTAAAAATACAAAAATTAGCTGGGTGTGGTGGCACATATCTGTAATCTCAGCTACTCAAGAGGTTAAGGTGGGAGAATCACTTAAACCTGGAAGGTTGAGGCTACAAGTGAGCCGAGATTGTACCATTATACTCCAGCCTGGGTGACAGAGCAAGAGTGTCTCCAAAAAAAAAATTGTATTTGCTTATGTGAATTTTTTGGAGACTGTCATTAGGTCACCCCTTTGAGGTAGACAACAGAAGATGTACTGCAGGAACATGTAATCTACCTTTAAACAGGTGTGTTCAAAAAGAGTAGTCATGGTCCAGTCCCTAATGGGAGAGCGGTCATAGGTAACAAGTGTCCTGAGCAGGCAGCATCCTCAGTGTGGTCAATTGTTACGGCAGATGTCAAAGTATTCGCATAATTGTATTACTGTGTGACATTGGGAAGCATCAATCACTGCAGGTAGGTAACATCATGATTTCTTTCTGCACCTGTTAATTACTCAGTGAGCTCCTTTTGAAGGAAAAGTATAGCCATTTTGATCCAGTAATTTTCTAAACTTTTTATCAATCAAATCTAAAGTTCATGAAACAAAAGAACATTTCATCTGACACCACTAAGGAAATGAGGTATCATGAATAAAAGTATTTTCCAGATAATGAAAATTTTCTGCTTTGAAGCTTAACTATTTTACGTTGAAATATTTCTAAGATATAGCCCAGACTGTCTTACTTGTGTAAAAACATATTTAGAGAATTGGATTTTTTTTCACTTGGAGGTCACTACTTTTTGTTTATTTATTTGAGACAGGGTCTTGCTCTGTTGCCAAGGCTGCAGTGTCGTGGTGTGAACATGGCTCACTGCATTCTCAACCTCCTGGGCTCAAGTGATCCTCCTATCTCAGCCTCCTGAGTAGCTGGGACCATGGGTGCACACCACCATGCCCTGCTAATTTTTGTATTTTTTATAGAGATGAGGTTTTGCTATGCTGCCCAGGCTGGTCCCCAACTCCTCCTGAGCTCAAGCGATCCACCCACTTCAGCCCCTCAAAGTGCTGGTATTACAGGCATGAGCCACCGTATTCAGTCAAGGTCACTGATTTAAATCAATATTGAATGGTACCTTTAGGATATTGTGCATACACATAATAATTCCCACCCATCTTCTGGGTCTCAGTTTAAACTTTTCTATATTTGTAAACGTTCCTTAAAACCCCAAATATGGGTTTTAAGCAACATCTATAACTTCCTGTACTTCTCTCTTTATAATTTATCCTCCTTTATTACAATCATCTGCATATTTGTGTGATTTTTTTCCTACCACATTATGATTTCCATCATGGCAAAGATCTTCTCAGTCATGCTTACATAGAAAAGTAACTGGTATAAAATAGGCAATAATTAAATATAGTTCTGAATTTTATTCTACCACATTTGATGTAAAAATGTCACATATTACTGTTTTTAAGAATAATAACTCTGAGTTGAGTTACTTTTTTCCCATTCCTAGTTCATAAGAAATTCAATCTGTGTCATGTATGAAAAGTTTCCTCCTTTTATCTAGCGTTATCCAATGATAGTGAGACTCTTAAATTATACAAAACAATTGGGAAAGAGCACAATGGTTTCAAGCCTTCACTGGTCACCTTTGATATGCACATTTTCCAAGCTCACAAAGTCTTTCAAAGGCATGAGTGTCCACTGCTTCCACTGGGCGTGAGCTCTTACGTGAAACCGCATGCCCAAACTCCCTAGTGTACTATGCATCACCCCCACCCCCAGTTCTTTCACCTTCTTGTAGAAAGTAAAATTCTAAATAAGCCTCTTTCCAGTCTCACAATTTAGGATTGTTCCCTCAAGTACCTGAAAGCCAGATGGCTGAAATGTAATGATGGAGGAAGATAATGCCATAGCTTCCGTCTCCAGGAGATTATAAGTGTAATTTCAGCTGTCACTTGACTTCGAAGTCATAGAGATATGAGAAAATCAACAATTTTATCTTGGGAACATAGTGTAATGGACTATACATAAAAGAGGAATATTTATAATCTATATAAAAGAGGAAGATTACTTTCTATCTTTACAATGTCTTTAATCAATTGCCTGTAATGTGAATTATTACATTCTAGTTCAAAGTTCTTTAATAATAAAATTATTCTTTTTTCCTTCTATAATACCTCTAGAAAAAGGTTTTCTGAGTTTGGAGGGGATTTTGTTCTTCCCTTCGAACACTTACAGACTCTGATTCCAACTACCCGTGGGACACTCCAACCATGAATCCTTTCCCCAGTCTTTTAGTAAAGGAGCATACTACCCTCATTTCTATTGGCAATTGCCAACTGATGCATTTTGCCATGCAGCATAAAAACCCCAAGGCAAATAAACATGGCAATACCCTGAATGGGAAGTGATGAAGATATGACTTTGAGAACAAAACTGAAATCTATATGCCAGTTAGGAAGCCGCTGAACAAAACTAGAACTTGTACTGAGAATTACTTTTAAGGATAAATGAAAATGGAAAATAAGGCTGGGCACGGTGGCTCACACCTATAATCCCAGCACTTTGGGAGGCTGAGGCAAGTGGATCACTTGAGGCCAGGAGTTTGAGGTCAGCCTGGGCAACATGGTGAAACTCTGTCTCTACTAAAAATACAATAAATTAGCTGGGTCTGGTGGTGCATGACCTCTAATCCCAGCTACTCAGGAAGCTGAGGCAGGAGAATCGCTCGAGCCCGGGAGGCAGAGGTTGCAGTGAGCCGAGATCGTGCCACTGCACTCCAGCCTGGGCAACACAGCAAGATAAGACTCTGTCTCAAAAAAAAAAAAAAAAGAAAAATAAGAGGCTTAGTTTTCCCTGTTGAAAATAAGGAAAACTTCTCCCCACTCCTACTTTTTTAAAAAGAGCAATTACTTTGGAAAACTTGTACTAAGTGCTTTGTCTTCTCTTTGAAATGTGTAGATACTCTTTTGAAAACTAGGTAGACCTTTTGTCAGCTTTGTGGCCCCGTGAAGTCTTTCTCAAGAACCTGGGAGCCATCTCTTTGAAATGTAATAATCAAGGAAGATGGTACCCCTTATTTCCCAGTACCTGTGGGAATGTAGGAGCCTAACTTTGGTGGGCACCTCACTACAAGTTGCAAAACTACCTCCTGTTATGAAGATATGAAAAGTTTGTTTCTTCTCTGGATAAAGCCAGTTAACTAAGACGATGCAGGAAGGTTTCCAGGCATCTCTTCCACCAGAAGGTCTACAATAAAAACAGTGACAACACTTAATTATAATGCTTAAGGTGACAGTGGTTGTTTGGTACAATACCCTCATTTTGTAAGTCAGATAACTGAGACTTGGATACTTTATGCTTTGCTGTGTTGAAAGTTACCCAGACTTAGAGAGTTCTAACATATTTGTTTTATTTTATGGAATTACAAATAGATGTGGCAAAGAGAAAATATGAAATATAGAAATAAAATGTAGTATAAAGAACATGGAATTCCCGGTTTCTCTCTAAGTTTGAATTTTTTGTGTGTGATCTTTGCCTTTAATATTGTAAGTAAAACTTTAATTCATGTGAGGTCTGCAAATAATATCCTTATTGATATAAAGGAGTTTTTATTGAAATCCCATATCTAAGAATAAATTTAAATATACCTTGCTCTGTTTTTTAATACACTTATACACTAGTTTTAAAGGAGTCTTGCTTTGTAGGCCCATGCTATTGAGCTATTTTTATGTGAAATTACCAGGTTTATAAGCAGAATGTGTATTGTGGCAATAAAAAGGAGCGTAGGGAAAACTGGCAATATACAGCCTTTGTGGGTGTTCACATTTTAAAACAGATGGAAAACTAAATATTTAAAGTCATGTTTTCCAATTACAAATAAACATTGAAGAGTAAAACAATTACATTTTGAAAATCCTGATAAAGGCATTCTTTCAAAGCATTTTATTTGCTATTTAGATAAATCTGGTCTTTAAAAACCTAATAATGGTTTCTTCAATACAGGAAATGTTGTAATTTTGATATTTCAATTATAGCCTCCTTAGGAGACAGAAATGTTTGTGTTTTGCTAAATGTATCAACATCTTGCTGACACACTATCAAGTTCAGGGCTCAAGACATCATCAACAATGTTGCCTGACTGATGGGAAAATGGGCAAAGTGCTTTAGAGAAGATGCTTGAAAGCAATTTTTATAGCAAATTATTGATGGAAAATGAACATAAATATAGAGTTCCTAAATAAAAGTAGAAATATAAACTTAGTTATGTAAAGATTGTTTTGTTTTCCTGATTTCTATGTTAATTGTATCACTTCTGTGGAAACACCTACATAAAACATATTTAGGGAGTTTCCCCTCTCAGTGCTGAGATTGCTCTATGAGTCTGCTGTCACAGTTAAACAAATATAGCAAGAAGACATTTATTCACAATATGTCTGTGCAAATTACTGCCAGCTGTCTTGGAGACCAAGAGTGCTTGTGTTTAGAATGGTCTTAAACAAGGAACTGGTTTCTCTTTGTGTAATTTTTAGCTGTAGCCAAGTTCACTTATAACTTTTTACTATTACCAGTTTGCAGGCAGAAAGGTTATTTTCTGTTTCATCGAGCAATCGTTTGAAAAAATGTCTGACTTATACAGCATAAAAGTGATATCCCCCTGTTAAAACTCTCTGGATATACATTAAAGAGTTCCCGGAGAGCTGGCACAGAACACAGTTGGTGGGACCATCTCCTCATGTTTCTATCTGTGGGAGGACATTCGAAACAATTACACAACTGCCCTTCAGCTGGAGTCAGGCTTTCATTCTCTATGTCCTAATCTTTCCATTGGTCTTTCAGATACCTAATCTGCCCTTCCCAAGGTGGGATTTCTTTGAAAAGGAAGATCTAACTCCCATAATAGTTGCTCTTCTTTGTTCCAAACTGTGCTGCATGTATAGCCCCGTCCAGAAAGATGTTAATAGGTATTTTGAGTAGTAAAGAGCTTTAGTTAGAAATCAGTTTGGGTGTGCTGCTGGTAAGCCCCAGCTTGGGTGGGGGGATCACTGTATCAGGGCCTGTTTGCCCACCCCCTGACAGAGCCCAGTTTCAACTGCATGAAGTCTTTATCCAGGCACTCTCACATGCAATATGGAAAGCCCAGGGAGTTAACCCCTTATAGAGCCATATTTGGCTAACGGGCAACACGACCCAGAGGATAAAAGCTCCTTCCACCTCTTAGGTGGGATGTACAATGTTGAGGCACATTCTCTGTTGCCCCTCAGACGGTTTCAGGGAGATCTAGCCCAGTTTCCCATAGCAGTGGCAGTCTCAGTAACACAACTGTGTTAGACTGGCTTCTCCAAAGAAACAAAACCAATAGGATATATTAGACATCTAGACATATCTATATAGATATAGATTGATATCTAGATATATAGATAGGCTTATGGGATTATGGAGGCTGAGAAGTCCCCCAATCTGCCTTCTGTAAGCCGGAAGCCCTGGAAAGCTGGTGGTGTAGTTCCAGTACAAAACCAGAAGACTTGAGAACCAGGGAAGACAATGGAGTAAGTAATACTCTGAGTCTGAAGACCTCAGAACCGGGGGACCAATGTCTGAGGGCAGTAGAAGATGAATATCCCAGGTCAAGAAGGGAGAAGGAATTCACTCTTCCTCCACATTTTTTGGTCTATTCAGGCCTTCAACAGATTGAATGATACCCACCTGCATTGGTGAGGGCATCTTCTTTATTCAATCTACTGATTCAAATATTAATCCTTCTGGAAACACCTTCACAGACAAATGCAGAAATAATATTTTATCAGCTATCTGGGTATCCCTTAGCCCAGTCAAGTTGACATATAAAATTAACCACCACAACATCCTTGGATTTCTTCCTTTCCTATTTCACTGTCCACAGTATGCCTCTTTGGTTCCCTGGGGTAACTTGCAAAAATAAACCACCTCAAGAAAGCCTATGTCTCATAGATTCTACTTTTGAAAGCGGGAGGGGAAGGCTAAGGCAGGCACAATGAGCAGCAGCTTATCGACATTTCCTGAGAACACTTGCATTTAAAAAGATAAAAAACAAATAAGCACACAAACTAAAAACAAAAGCAAAGACTTGTTCAGCACTGTGTCTCAAATTATAGCTGTGTAATGCTTTTTTTTTTAAACCAACATATTAACAATATATTATGTATCCTATGCACTAGCACTCAGATCCTGCATTAGAAGGGTCCTGTGTTGGTTTAATTCTCTGGTGTCAACTTCCTTTTTTTTTTTTTTTTTTTTTTTTTTTGAGACGGAGCCTCGCTCTGTCACCCAGGCTGGAGTGCAGTGGCGCGATCTCGGCTCACTGCAAGCTCCACCTCCCAGGTTCACACCATTCTCCTGCCTTGGCCTCCTGAGGAGTTGGGACTACAGGTGCCCGCCACCACGCCTGGCTAATTTTGTTTTGTATTTTTAGTAGAGACGAGGTTTCACTATGTTAGCCAGGATGGTCTCGATCTCTTGACCTCGTGATCTGCCCACCTCGGCCTCCCAAAGTGCTGGAATTACAGGCATGAGCCACTGCGCTGGGCACAACTTCTAGTAATTCATGAAAAAGGGCTCCACATTTTCATTTTTTTTTACTACTATACTTTAAGGTCTAGCGTGCATGTGCATAACGTGCAGGTTTGTTACATATGTATACTTGTGCCATGTTGGTGTGCTGCACCCATCAACTCGTCAGCACCCATCAACTGGTCATTTACATCAGGTATAACTCCCAATGCAATCCCTCCCCACTCCCCCCTCCCCATTATAGGCCCCGGTGTGTGATGTTCCCCTTCCCAAGTCCAAGTGATCTCATTGTTCAGTTCCCACCTATGAGTGAGAACATGCGGTGTTTGGTTTTCTGTTCTTGCAATAGTTTGCTGAGAATGATGGTTTCCAGCTACATCCATGTCCCTACAAAGGACATGAACTCATCCTTTTTTACGACTGCATAGTATTCCATGGTGTATATGTGCCACATTTTCTTAATCCAGTCTGTCACTGATGGACATTTGGGTTGATTCCAAGTCTTTGCTATTGTGAATAGTGCCGCAATGAACATACGTGTGCATGTGTCTTTATAGCAGCATGATTTATAATCCTTTGGGTATATACCCAGTAATGGGATGGCTGGGTCATATGGTACTTCTAGTTCTAGATCCTTGAGGAATCGCCATACTGTTTTCCATAATGGTTGAACTAGTTTACAATCCCACCAACAGTGTAAAAGTGTTCCTATTTCTCCACATCCTCTCCAGCACCTGTTGTTTCCTGACTTTTTAATGATCGCTATTCTAACTGGTGTGAGATGGTATCTCATTGTGGTTTTAATTTGCATTTCTCTGATGGCCAGTGATGACGAGCATTTTTCATGTGTCTGTTGGCTGTATGCATGTCTTCTTTTGAGAAATGTCTGTTCATATCCTTTGCCCACTTTTTGATGGGGTTGTTTGTTTTTTTCTTGTAAATTTGTTTGAGTCCTTTGTAGGTTCTGGATATTAGCCCTTTGTCAGATGAGTAGATTGCAAAAATTTTCTCCCATTCTGTAGGTTGCCTGTTCACTCTGATGATAGTTTCTTTTGCTGTGCAGAAGCTCTTTAGTTTAATTAGATCCCATTTGTCAATTTTGGCTTTTGCTGCCATTGCTTTTGGTGTTTTAGACATGAAGTCCTTGCCCATGCCTATGTCCTGAATGGTATTACCTAGGTTTTCTTCTAGGGTTTTTGTGGTATTAGGTCTAACATTTAAGTCTCTAATCCATCTTGAATTAATTTTCGTATAAGGAGTAAGGAAAGGATCCAGTTTCAGCTTTCTACTTATGGCTAGCCAATTTTCCCAGCACCATTTATTAAATAGAGAATCCTTTCCCCATTTCTTGTTTTTGTCAGGTTTGTCAAAGATCAGATGGCTGTAGGTGTGTGGTATTATTTCTGAGGACTCTGTTCTTTTCCATTGGTCTATATCTCTGTTTTGGTACCAGTACCATGCTGTTTTGGTTACTGTAGCCTGGTAGTATAGTTTGAAGTCAGGTAGCGTGATGCCTCCAGCTTTGTTCTTTTGACTTAGGATTGTCTTGGCATTGCAGGCTCTTTTTTGGTTCCATATGAACTTTAAAGCAGTTTTTTCAAATTCTGTGAAGAAACTCATTGGTAGCTTGATGGAGATGGCATTGAATCTGTAAATTACCTTGGGCAGTATGGCCATTTTCAAGATATTGATTCTTCCTATCCCTGAGCATGGTATATTCTTCCATTTGTTTGTGTCCTCTTTTATTTAACTGAGCAGTGGTTTGTAGTTCTCCTAGAAGAGGTCCTTTACATCCCTTGAAAGTTGGATTCCTAGGTATTTTATTCTCTTTGAAGCAATTGTGAATGGGAATTCATTCATGATTTGGCTCTCTGTTTGTCTGTTACTGGTGTATAAGAATGCTTGTGATTTTTGCACATTAATTTTGTATCCTGAGACTTTGCTGAAGTTGCTTATCAGCTTAAGGAGATTTTGGGCTGAGATGATGGGGTTTTCTAACTATACAATCATGTCATCTGCAAACAGGGACAATTTGACTTCTTCTTTTCCTAACTGAATACCTTTGATTTCTTTCTCTTGCCTGATTGCCCTAGCCAGAACTTCCAACACTATCTCGAATAGGAGTGGTGAGAGAGGGCATCCCTGTCTTGTGCCAGTTTTCAAAAGGAATGCTTCCAGTTTTTGCCCATTCAGTATGATATTGGCTGTGGATTTGTCATAAATAGCTCTTATTATTTTGAGATACATTCCATCAATATGAATTTATTGAGAGTTTTTAGCATGAAGGGCTGTTGAATTTTGTCAAAGGCCTTTTCTGCATCTATTGAGATAGTCATGTGATTTTTGTCTTTGGTTCTGTTTATATGCTGGATTATGTTTATTGATTTGCGTATGCTGAACCAGCCTTGCATCCCAGGGATGAAGCCCCCTTGATCATGGTGGATAAGCTTTTTGATGTGCTGTTGGATTCGGTTTGCCAGTATTTTATTGAGGATTTTTGCATCTATGTTCATCAGGGATATTGGTCTAAAATTCCCTTTTTTTGTTATGTCTCTGCCAGGCTTTGGTATCAGGATGATGTTGGCCTCATAAAATGAGTTAGGGAGGATTCCCTCTTTTTCTATTAATTGGAATAGTTTCAGAAGGAATGGTACCAGCTCCTCCATGTACCTCTGGTAGAATTCAGCTGTGACTCCATCTGGTCTTGGACTTTTTTTGGTTGGTAAGCTATTAATTATTGCCTCAATTTCAGAGCCTCCTATTGGTCTATTCAGGGATTCAGGTTCTTCCTGGTTTAGTCTTGGGAGAGTGTAAGTGTCCAGGAAATTATCCATTTCTTCTAGATTTTCTAGTTTATTTGCATAGAGGTGTTTATAGTATTCTCTGATGGTAGTTTGTATTTCTCTGAGGTCGGTGGTGATATCCCCTTTATCATTTTTTATTGCGTCTATTTGATTCTTCTCTCTTTTCTTCTTTATTAGTCTTGCTAGCGGTCTATCAATTTTGTTGATCTTTCAAAAAACCAGCTCCTGGATTCATTGATTTTTTGGAGGGTTTTTTGTGTCTCTATCTCCTTCAGTTCTGCTCTGATCTTAGTTATTTCTTGCCTTTTGCTAGCTTTTGAATGTGTTTGCTCTTGCTTCTCTAGTTCTTTTCATTGTGATGTTAGAGTGTCAATTTTAGATCTTTCCAGCTTTCTCTTGTGGGCATTTAGTGCTAAAAATTTTCCTCTACACACTGCTTTAAATGTGTCCCAGAGATTCTGGTATGTTGTATCTTTGTTCTCATTGGTTTCAAAGAACATCTTTATTTCTGCCTTCATTTCATTATGTACCCAGTAGTCACTCAGGAGCAGGTTGTTCAGTTTCCATGTAGTTGAGTGGTTTTGATTGAGTTTCTTAGTCCTGAGTCCTAGTTTGATTGCACTGTGGTCTGAGAAACAGTTTGTTATAATTTTTGTTCTTGTACATTTGCTGAGAAGTGCTTTACTTCCAATCATGCGGTCAATTTTGGAATAAGTGCGATGTGGTGCTGAGAAGAATGTATATTCTGTTGATTTGGGGTGGAGAGTTCTGTAGATGTCTATTAGGTCTGCTTGGTGCAGAGCTGAGTTCAATTCCTGTATATCCTTGTAACTTTCTGTCTCGTTGATCTGTCTAATGTTGACAGTGGGGTGTTGAAGTCTCCCATTATTATTGTATGGGAGTCTAAGTCTCTTTGTAAGTCTCTAAGGACTTGCTTTATGAATCTGGGTGCTCCCATATTGGGTGCATATATATTTAGCATACTTAGCTCTTCCTGTTGAAGTGATCCCTTTACCATTATGTAATGGCCTTCTTTGTCTCTTTTGATCTTTGATGGTTTAAAGTCTGTTTTATCAGAGACTAGTATTGCAACCTCTGCTTTTATTTGTTCTCCATTTGCTTGATAGATCTTCCTCCATCCCTTTATTTTGAGCCTATGTGTGTCTCTGCATGTGAGATGGGTCTCCTGAATACAGCAAACTGATGGGTCTTGATTCTTTATCCAGTTTGCCAGTCTGTGTCTTTTAATTGGACCATTTAGTCCATTTACATTTAAGGTTAATATTGTTATGTGTGAACTTGATCCTGTCATTATGATATTAACTGGTTATTTTGCTCATTAGTTGATGCAGTTTCTTCCTAGCATTGATGGTCTTTACATTTTGGCATGCTTTTGCAATGGCTGATACCAGTTGTTCCTTTCCATGTTTAGTGCTTTCTTCAGGGTCTCTTGTAGGGCAGGTCTGGTGGTGACAAAATCTCTCAGCATTTGCTTATCTGTAAAGGATTTTATTTCTCCTTCACTTATGAAACTTAGTTTGGCTGGATATGAAATTCTGGGTTGAAAATTCTTTTCTTTAAGAATGTTGAATATTGGCCCCCACTCTCTTCTGGCTTGTAGAATGTCTGCTGAGAGATCTGCTGTTAGTCTGATGGGCTTCCCTTTGTGGGTAACCTGAGCTTTCTCTCTGGCTACCCTTAACAGTTTTTCCTTCATTTCAACTTTGATGAATCTGACAATTATGTGTCTTGGAGTTGCTCTTCTCGAGGAGTATCTTTGTGGTGTTCTCTGTATTTCCTGAATTTGAATGTTGGCCTGCCTTACTAGGTTGGGGAAGTTCTCCTGGACGATATCCTGAAGAGTGTTTTCCAACTTGGTTCCATTCTCCCCCTCACTTTCAGGCACCCCAATCAGACATAGATTTGGTCTTTTCACATAATCCCATACTTCTTGAAGGCTTTGTTCATTTCTTTTTCTTCTTTTTTCTTTAGACTTCTCTTCTCACTTCATTTCATTCATTTGATCCTCAATCGCTGATACTCTTTCTTCTAGTTGATCGAGTCGGTTACTGAAGCTTGTGCATTTGTCACGTGTTTCTCGTGTCATGGTTTTTATCTCTGTCAGTTCATTTATGGCCTTCTCTGCATTGATTATTCTAGTTATCCATTCTTCCATTCTTTTTTCAAGATTTTTAGTTTCTTTGCGCTGGGTACGTAATTCCTCCTTTACCTCTGAGAAGTTTGATGGACTGAAACCTTCTTCTCTCAACTCGTCAAAGTCATTCTCCATCCAGCTTTGATCCGTTACTGGTGATGAGCTGCGTTCCTTTGGAGGGGGAGATGTGCTCTTATTTTTTGAATTTCCAGCTTTTCTGCCCTACTTTTTCCCCATCTTTGTCATTTTATCTGCCTTTGGTCTTTGATGATGGTGACATACTGATGGGGTTTTGTTGTGGGTGTCCTTCCTGTTTGTTAGTTTTCCTTCTAACAGTCACGACCCTCAGCTGTAGGTCTGTTGGAGATTGCCTGAGGTCCACTCCAGACCCTGTTTGCCTGGGTATCAGCAGCAGAGGCTGCAGAAGATAGAATATTGCTGAACAGCGAGTGTTGCTGTCTGATTCTTGCTTTGGAAGCTTTGTCTCAGGAGTGTACCCTGCCGTGTGAGGTGTGGGGTGTCAGTCTGCACCTAGTGGGGGATGTCTCCCAGTTAGGCTACTCAGGTGTCAGGGACCCACTTGAGCAGGCAGTCTGTCCATTCTCAGATCTCAACCTCCATGTTGGGAGATCCACTGCTGTCTTCAAAGCTGTCAGACAGGGTCGTCTGCATCTGCAGAGGTTTCTGCTGCCTTTTTTTTTGTTTAACTGTGCCCTGTCCCCAGAGGTGGAGTCTACAGAGACAGGCAGGCCTCCTTGAGCTGCTGTGGGCTCCACCCAGTTCGAGCTTCCCAGCGACTTTGCTTACCTACTTAAGCCTCAGCAATGGCGGATGTCCCTCCCCCAGCCTCGCTGCTGCTTTGCCCTTAGATAGCAGACTGCTGTGCTAGCAATGAGGGAGGCTCTGCGGGCGTGGGACCCTCCCGGTCAGGTGTGGGATATAATCTCCTGGTGTGCCATTTGCTAAGACCCTTGGTAAAGTACAGTATTGGGGTGGGAGTTACCCGATTTTCCAGGTGCTGTGTGTCTCAGTTCCCCTGGCTAGGAAGAGGGATTCCCTTCCGCCTTGTGCTTCCCAGGTGAGGCGATGCCTTGCCCTGCTTCAGCTCTTGCTGGTCGGGCTGCAGCAGCTGACCAGCACCGATTGTCTGGCACTCCCTAGTGAGATGAACCCAGTACCTCAGTTGAAAATGCAGAAATCACCAGTATTCTGTGTCGCTTGTGCTGGGAGCTGGAGACTGGAGCTCTTCCTATTCGGCCATCTTGCTCCCAATCCACATTTTTGTTTTGCACTAGACCCTGCAAATTGTGTTGCTAGTTGTGACCTGGGATAAATTGAAATAAATTGTTCCTACATGATTCTTCATATTTGTTTGTTTTCATAACACGCCATGCTTGAGCGATTCTTCATACCAAAGGCACCTGAGCTTCCCCTTTCTCTCACCTTGGGGAATTATAGACCGTTCTCCCATCTTCTCTCACCTGTAATACTTTAGCTGGACATACAGAGACACAATTAAAGAAGAGTTGCAGGAAGGGAAAGTTCAGAAGAAAGGGGAAACTCAAGTGGTTTTAATATGAAGACTCACTCAAGCATGTTATGAAAACAAGCAAGCAAGCAAACAAACAAAGCTAGTTATTGAACCACCCATTATTTCAAGAAAAAAAAAAAAAACAGCTCCACAGAGAAACATTTCTGGAACAATCTGGAGATTTGCAAGGCTTTGGTGGAATACAATGTTTTTATTTGTGGAGAGAATAAGAAATCAAAGACAAGGCTTGAAAGGAAAGGAAAACAACCTTGTAAAAATGTTGATTTTTAGAGACCATAATGTGACAAACTCCGATCGATATGCAAAATAGGTTCATGAATGTTATCTGATGGATTGAAAAGATGCATCTGAATTCCTTCCCAGATTTTTGTCTGATAATGTAGAAGCAAATTGTTAACTATCTGTTGAAAGTTGGAGTCTTTTTAAAACCTAGCTTTTACATTATTAATATGTGCTTCATTGTGTTTTCCCCACATACCAGTTATTTCTGGGGAAAGCAGCATGTTAGTTGCAAGCCACTTTTCTAACAAAATATGTGACTATTTTCACCCCTTGGGACCCTAGGGACTTAAAAAATAGAAAAAAAAGCCACTTTTTAAAATCACACACTAATGTTTAATTATTTAAGTTCAGGGAGCATCAATGCGAGGTCTGTAAAATTAAGTTTCTATTTTATTTTCTTTTAAAAAGTAATAATGTAAGAGCCAAACTCTGTGCCCTCATGTGCTGGTTTCTGCATTAAATGTGATTCTGCAGGACCAATGCATCACTTTGCATGGAAGATATCAGCCAATGGCATTTACTGACAGCAATGCATGCCCTCATCAGCTGCCATGGTCACCAAACTTTTTATTCTTTCTTTTCAGCCTCATTCAACCTCAGAAATGTTAGTCCTTTTCTTGAAGCGTAAACAGGTCAGTAAATTAGATGATATCAGTCTGCAAATCTTATGTGCTTTTATCGTTTGCCTGATTTGGTATCAAGATCTTCCTCTGTATCTGATAACTCGAGAATGTGCCAAGCCTTTGATAAGCTGTTTTACCGTCAAATACATTTTCTGTTCTAAATCTCGGTTTTGTTTGTCACTATGTAGCCTCATGTGGGCTTTATTAAATTTTGGTAAAAGAAATGAGGTTGACAGTTCCAGCCATTCTGTCGATCAGGGGGATGAGCTTTTATTTAGACATTAAATAAGTGAGAAAAGAATGAATTGCATGGATTCGATTTTTACTTTTGTAAAATCTAACACAGGAATTTCATTGATATTCTGTATACTCAGAACATATATCAACAGAATGGCCTGCTGAAATGATTACATTGTGTTGAAAGCGAGAAAGTGAATCTGAATGAATCTACGAATCTTTTGCTGATTCTCCATTCTATTACTAAACTATATTTCATGTTTTATATTTTTATAAAACGTGAAACATTTAAATACATGATAAAAGGGTAGCATCTTACCACTTAAGATTTATGCACCATATCTTGGCCTAGCATATGAGTTATGCCCCTCATTACTCTAAATCTTTATAGATTTCAGATAAATGTATAGATTGAGAAATGGGTTCAAAAAGCTTAAATATCTTGCCTGTAGTCTCTTTGTCTAGAACTCATGAGTCTTTTTAGTTCAGTATTTGTCAGGTTGATCATTCTGCTGTTCAGGCACTTTTTTTCATTTGGGCCATCTTAATAGGTGTACTAAAAAAAAGCACCACAGAGATATTTTCATACCTATCATATGTGGAAAAGTATAATCTGCCTGCCTTATTGAATATATTTTTATGATGAAATATTTAACTGAAAAAGTATAATTATTAATGAATTTTGGAATGACCAATAAGGTATTTGAAGTATAAAATTCAATTCCTTGAGTATCTAATGAAATGAATTTTGGATACATGCGGTGGTATATAATCTACTACCTCATAAGTTCTCTGTGGAATTAATACAGTGTTTTTACAACATAAGCCTTAATTTCAATTCTAAAATTGACATTTGTCCCTTACTTAAAGCTTAGTAACTCTTGAAAAATCAAAATGATTATTTTATTTAGTAGCTTATTAGAACAATAACATTCTTCTGGCCTTGGAACTTTATGGTAAGAACTGAGATGACCATCTGCTGAAATCGCAATAATTTTGGTGTGTTTTAAAAGGAGAACTATGTAACATGTACAGAAAATAATTGAGAATGAGTTTTACCCACATATGCATGTACACACTCACACACACACATACATACCTACACAAAATATACTTTAATAGGGTGGCCATATACCAGTAATGTTTACATAGGGATAATAACAAAAGTAAATATTGAGTGTATGTGTGTATGTGTGTGTGCGTGCGTGTGTGTGTGTGTGTGTGTGTGTAATGGCTTCCGATAATATTGAAAGCAATATTCTACTGTGAAGTATTTCCTGAAATTTCTCTGGGTCCTAATACAAATTCTACTCTTAACTCTGACCTGTCAAATGTTAACAGTCACTGTACACTTGTAGATCCTGGAGTCCCTTTTGGATCTCCGTTCTCCTTGACCTCTTCACTTTTTTGCTCATCTCATCTTTGGTAAGTTCTCTCCTCCTATGGACTTGGGTGCTGTGAGCACTGGGTTATTCTCCTGTTTCAATACTTGTTTTTCAGAGTCTGCTCTGTCTCCTTATCCTCTCCATATCCTGCTTTGTAGTCTTCCTCAACTTCAGTCCTCAACCTTTATTCTTTCTTATTCTCATTCTTTCTACTCTCATTCACGCTCTTGTCTTCAACCCTTTTGTTTTAGAAACAAATGGAGCTTTTGAAATGGCTTTCAATAAATTTTTCTTTCTCAAATATTTCCTTTGCTTTCTCTGCAGTCTTCTATCCTTAAGGCCAAGTCATGAGACCTATGCTTATTGCTTTAAGGAAGGAAATAAAAGATTCTGTCTATGACCAAGAAGTCACTGTGAAGCCATTGCTCAAATATGACATTTTAAAATCCACAGAGAGACAATAAGAAAACTAGCAGTCTGTTTTAAAATATTCAGATAAATTTGGAGGATTCAGGGTTGCAAAGGTACAGTTCAAGAAAGCCTTCCTGAATCTCAGAGATATCTGCATTTAACACTATCATGTCCATCACAATGTGGGAATGACTGAGTAACAAAAACCGAGGGAGGAGAGCTAAGCCATTAGGCTTGATGACAACTTCACTGGATCTAGCACACTTTAGAATGATGCAGAGGAAGCAACTGAGAATTCCAAGGGAATTATCTCTAAGAGGCAGGGGATGTGCTGGAAGGAAATACAAGATGCCTTTGATAGGGATGAGGAGGTTGTATCACCTTGGTAGCCTGAGATCATGGTACCTACAACAGTGCCAGAATGATGCTCAAGTGGCCACATGGAACAGTCCCAATTCAGCAGAGATGAGTGAAAGACGCCCAAGGACTAAATGGGCCCGGACATAGTTCAGCAGACATATCAAGACCTAGAGGAAGGCATAGTACTTGGCAATGCTTCCCATCTAAGCCACATAGATATATACCGTTTCTGAACCCAAATGCAAAATTGGAAAGAGGAGGAGGGCATATCGCTTAACAAAGAGATAAACCCTTCAACTAGACATTTATCCCAAAGAGACTGTTTTCAAATCAGAAATGTCTGAAAGATATTTTAATTTTTAAAATTCTTTTATTATACTTTAAGTTCTGAGATACATATGCAGAACATGCAGGTTTGTTACATAGGTATACACGTATCATGGTGGTTTGCTGCACCCATCAACCTGTCATCTATGTTAGGTATTTCTTCTAACACTATCCCTCCCCTAGCCCCCCACTCCCTGACAAGCCTCAGTGTGTGATGTTCCCCTCCCTGTGTCCATGTGTTCTCATTGTTCAACTCCCACTTATGAGTGAGAGCATGCAGTGTTTGGTTTTTTGTTCCTGTGCTAGTTTTCTGAGAATGATGGTTTCCAGCTTCATTCATGTCCCTGCAAAGGACACGAACTCATCCTCTTTTATTGCTGCGTAGTATTCCATGGTGTATATGTGACACATTTTCTTTATCCAGTCTATTATTGATGGGCATTTGGGTTGGTTCCAAGTCTTTGCTATTGTGAATAGTGCTGCAATAAACATATGTGTGCATGTGTCTTTATAGTAGAATAATTTACAATCCTTTGGGTATATACCCAGTAATGGGATGGCAGGGTCAAATGGTATTTCTAGTTCTAGATCCTTGAGGAATCACCACACTGTCTTCCACAATGGCTGAACTAATTTACACTCCAAGAAACAATGTAAAACCTTTCCTGTTTCTCCACATCCTCTCCAGCATCTGTTGTTTCCAGACTTTTTAATGATTGCCATTCAAACTGGTGTGAGATGGTATCTCATTGTGGCTGTGATTTGCATTTCTCTAATGACCTTGACCTTTTTTTGGTATGTTTGTTGACTGCATAAATGTCTTCTTTTAAAAGTGTCTGTTCATATCCTTTGCCCACATTTTGACGTGTTTTTTTTTTTCTTGTTAATTTGTTTAAGTACTTTGTAGATTCTAGATACTAGCCCTTTGTCAGATGGATAGATATCAAACATTTTCTTCCATTCTGTAGGTTGCCTATTCACTCTGATGATAGTTTCTTTTGCTGTGCAGAAGCTCTTTAGTTTAATTAGATCCCATCTGACAATTTTGGCTTTTGTTGCCATTGCTTTTGGTGTTTTAATCATGAAATCTTTGCCAATGCCTATGTCCTGAATAGTATTGCCTAGGTTTTCTTCTAGGGTTTTTATGGTTTTAGGTCTTATGTTTAAGTCTTTAATCTATCTTGGGTTAATTTTTGTATAAGGTGTAAGGAAGGGGTCCAGTTTCAGTTTTCTGGATATGGCTAGCCAGTTTTCCCAACACCATTTATGAAACAGGGAATCCTTTCTCCTTTGTGAGGTTTGTCAAAGATCAGATGGTTGTAGATGTGTAGTGTTATTTCTGAGGCCTCTGTTCTGTTCCATTGGTTCTAGACATTTTATTAGCATGATCAGGTATCTCCCCTATCAACAGCCATGTTCTTAGCATCTACTACATGAAGTGTGCTGTGTTTGGGTTTATAGGTAATGATAAAACGATTTTATTTCTACTTTCATGGAGCTCACAATTAGTTGGCAGCATATCCAAGCATCTCTCTTTCTCTGGTAGTCCATCTTCTGTTGTGTAATGGATATGACCTCAGATAGCTAAACTCAACATGTATAGCACTTAATGTACCATTTTCCTTAACACTTACTATTTCACCTACATTGTTCTCTCAGTTATACCTCTCACACTCATAATTTAGGTATGCTCTTTGAATCTTTCTTGCTTTTCTGAGTTCCTCAGAGATAGTCTCTAGGTGTTTCTACAGTTTTCTTCCTAGAATCCTAGAATCCTTCCTAGAATCCTAGAATCCTTCCTAGAATCCTAGAATACCTGCCTCTTGGCTCCATTCTCAATGCTACCACAATAGTTCAGATAACTGAATAACTGTAACAATATAATTCATCTTCATAACATTAATTTATTTCCATTCTAAGCTTATAAAAATTCAATGCATTCAGGGTAGATTCTTAGTTATTTAGTATGGCCCTCAAGCTTCTAATGTCCTGGTACCCTATTCTTAGTTTCCTACTGTTCCTGTAACAAATGACCACAAATGGGTTGGCTTAAGACAATTCGATTTTAATCTCTTACAGTTTTGGAAATCAGAAGTCTAAAATCAGGTGTTGGCAGAGCTGCATTCCTTCAGGAGGGAATCTGTTTCCTTGCCTTTTCTGCTTCTAGAGGCTGCCTACATTCCTTGGCTCATTGGCCCCTTGCTTGTATCATTCTAAATTCCTACTTCTGTCTTAACATCTGTTTCTATTCCCTGACCATCTTTTACAAGGATGCTTCTGATTATACTGTGCCCACCTGGATAATCGTAGATTATCTCCCTCTCTCAAAATCCTTAATTAATTCTGCAAAGACCCATTTACTGTATAAAGTAGTATTCATAAGTTCCAGGATTGGACATGGATGTCTTTGAGGAGTGTGGGGGACATACACTATTCTATCCACTACACCCACTAATCATTCTAGGCTATTTTATACTCTGTCATTCTGTTGTAGTCAGAGTCCTCCAACTGCAAACCAATGGATAGACCTTCTGCATTCTCATCTCTAAACTTTTACTCTTAGCTTTTCCCATATTTGAAATGCTTTTGCCCACTAACATCAGCAGCTTAAATTCTACACAACCTTTCATTCTAAGCTTCTTTTCCACCCTATGCTAGCCCACTATGATTTTCTTCTTCCTGACTGATCTATCTATCATCTATCTATCTATCTATCTATCTATCTATCTATCTATCTATGTGTCTATCTATCTGTTTAGAGACAGAGTCTTGCTTTGTGACCTAGGCTGGAGAGCATTGATGCCATCATCGCTCCCTGCATCCTTGACCTCCTGGGCTCAAGCAATCCTTCCACCTCTGCCTCCTGAGTAGCTGGGACTACGGGCACACACCACCATGCCTTGCTAATTTTCAGACTTTTTGTAGAGGCAGGGGTCTCATTATGTTGCCTAGGCTGGTCTTGAACTCCTGACTCAAGCAATCTGTATACCTCTGCCTCTCGAAGTACTGGGATTATAGGCATGAGCCACCATGCCTGGCCTTCCTGACTCTTCTAATTGTTATTTTATATATCACTTGGGGAGGAAGACATTTATTATAATTTTATCTTGTATTTTGGTCACAATTATCTTAATCATGAAACAACATTTTACTCAGAATCTATCATGGAAAAAGCATTGGTTTTTAGGTGTTAAGGGAAATACAGACATATCTAAAGATGATTCCTAACTTAACAGAATGAATAAGATGATAAGAAATTTAAAAATTATTATTAAGTCATTATGGTGTGTTAGAAATAACATAGACTTTTGAATCATAATGTTCTGAGTTGAATTGTAGCTCCAACCTGTGGTAATTTATTTATCTCCACTGAAATTCAAGTCTTTTTAAATTAAAATGGAGATATTTTCATTATAAGGTTCATTCAATATGCAAACAAAATATACCTTGTAAAGTATCTGGCTCATACTGGAAAGTCAAAAGTTTTCCACGTGATTTTTGACATTAAATAAAGAGTCTTCAGGTGTCCAGAGGACTGAAAGAGGACATCAGGTCATGGAAGGCCATATGGAGAAAGAGAGATTTGAGTTAGACTTTGAAATCTGGATATAATTTTCTCATTGCAGATAGCAAATAGGACCATTGTCACAGGAATTTGGTTTCTAATGATGTACACAAATTGCCTGTTTGAAGGAAGTGTGGTAAATTCCTACAAGAAAGGCTTAAAATATAGGCTGAAGAATTTGAAGGCCAGGCTAAAGGTCCATCCTATTTTCAGAAGGGATTGTCCCATTCACAAGCCTTGGTTTAGGCCTCATCATTTCTTAACAGTGCTATTAGAAGCTCTATAAAGATAGGAACTGAGTCTGTTCATTCCCGTATCCCTAGCATCAGGGCAGGGCTTGTCAGATATTAAGCACTCAGGAAATGCCTATGGAGTAAACAGATAGAGAAGCATAGGAAGATAAACATGACATCATAGTCCCCCCCGCCAACTTTTTTTTCCATCTAAAACAGAGCAAAATAATCTAAAGATTCAGATATGTTGTAAACAGTTTCCAAGTTTTGGCTCTTTTTCTAAAAACTTATAGTGATGGCTATAAATGTGAGGATACTAATTATTTGCTGTGCTGGAAGGTGGAAAAGAGACAAGCAGTTGAGTGATTTTAAAAATAAAATTGAAAAAAAGTGTCTTGCCTTATGAGTTTTAGGATCATTCTTGTAAAAAATTAGCAGTCATTAATCTTATTTGTGTGATTCTAAAACTTTGCTTGGCTTGGAAGTTGATGGTGATAATTTTCTATGTAGATGTGAGAGGATGGGTCTGATAAATAATTGAAACAAATAAACATTTAATTTGCTGATGTTTTGTGGTATTTAAACAAATTTATATTTTTGAATAATTCATACTATTTTTCACCAGGTTTCTCTCTTCCCAGGAAATTATAATGAATCTCTGATGCATAAAATGCTTATCCATTTATGGCTGATGAGGAAAATAAAATTAAAACAAAACCCATAGGGGACATACAAGAAGTATCTTCTGAACATCAGAGCCTAAACAGGCTTCTAATACATAAACTTTTGTTTGAGAACTTTGGATCTTGTAATCTTCTAATACACTGAAACTTTTCCATTTTCAAAATATGCATTCTAATAAGTATAAAAGGAAGCAAATTTAATCATTAATAGGTGGATAACCATGGCAACATCATAGCTATGCTGCTATAACCAGCATCATTTTCTAACTGAGCTAAGAATAGCATAACATGTTGAGAGCTTTACTTTAAGTATGATTTCTAAGATTGGAAATCTTGAGGTTGGTAAATGAGAAGTTTAAATGCCACATTATAATTGTTCAGCCAAACTTTTACATTTTCTCACAGATAATTGGAATAAATTATTGAGGTGACAATGATATCTACATCAAATGTTAGTATATTTCCACCAAATTGGGCTACATCTTAAAGGAATATGTAAGATTTTAGTTGATAATGTTCCTAGTCAGGATTAGGGAAGTAGCCACTAGGAAAGTGAGAAGAAATTTTAAAAAGGTCTCAAAATCTTTAACTTCATTACTTCTGCAAAGTTCCTTTTGCCATATAAGGTAACATTCACAGATTCTGAGATTAAACATGGAGGTCTTTGGTGAGGGGATTATTCTATCTAGTACACACACTATTGATTCCAGGCTATCTTCTACCATATCATTCTCTGCTGTAGTTAGACTCTTTCAATTGTGGAAAATGGAAAAAAAAAAACTTTTTTTTTTTTTTTTTAAATGTTTGTGGCAGAGCTTGCATATAGGTGGGGCCATGAGACTAGTTCTTTCCTGAAGAACATGAGGCAAAATGATGAGTGTCACCATCCAGGCTGAGATGGTGAGACCAAGTGAGGTCACACCTCTTCACTTTTCCCTAGTGAGCTGTCCCAATGGAGAGGATTTAACAAAGGACTCTAAGGTGCTGGGCAATGGTGGAGTCACAAGATAGAAGGATCTGAGGTCCCTGAATTACTGCATAGAACAGAGCCCTCCACCCACCCTCACTGCACTGTTACATGAGCAAGAAATATTGTATTAAGCTGCTGAGATGAAGGGATTCTTTCTTTTAGCAATGAGCCTGCCCAGCATGGATGGAGGACTTTGAAAGTCAGGAAATCCCTTATTCTTCTGACGGCTCAGGCTCAGGAAGTGACACTGGCACACACTTCAGAATAGGTTCACAGGAATTCATTGCTTTCTTTTTTGTCCAAGGAAGCATTGCTGAGGCTGTCTCTGCATCTGTGCTTCGAAGGTGCCTGTCCCCAATTCACAATGGACACACCATGTGCTCTGCCTTGAGTGTCCGACATAAAGCTGAATTTGGTTGAAGTAGATTGTCAAAACCATTACATGTTTACAAATTAAGAAGCTTAGATAAGCAGCCACTTAGAACCTATTAGCACTGTCTCTTTACTATTAAGTATGGCACCAGTAAAATAGCTTCCTTTCTTTTCTTATTTATGAGTGTTTGATCCCTGGATTTACTTTTCTTTTTATATGGTGTAGAGATATGACAAACTCCTTTATGAAACATGAATTATTTTATATAATTTCCTTTAATAATATACCTAATATTCAAGAAGGAAAGCAGTTGGCAACTTTTAATTTAGAGTATACAATTTTTTGACACCTGGGAGTTCTGAATAAACATTAGGAATATGTATTCTTGTGTATAAATTTTTTAGTTAGTCAAAGCATCTTTGTACTTTTTAAATGTTTCTTCAAGATTCATGAAATGGGAAGAGAAAGTCATAGAATCATCTAGGTCTTGGATCATCTATCTATCTTGGGCTTACATTTAAAAAGAAAGTATGTTTTTAGTAAATTCATCTATGAAGATGTTGCTGAGAATATTTGGAAGAAAGTGGCTCACAGGAACATGACATATAGGATAATTTAAAAGTGATCTTTCTACATAAAAGCCATTTCTCATCTAGCTTTTGGATTTACGGATACCATCTGCTTGGTTCATAGTGAGAGGATCTGCAGCTCCAAATCTGAGCATCAGACACGAGCACATCCTACCTCTTGCAGAACTGGGAATGACAGATGATCTTTGCACAAGGCTGTGAGAGGCAGAGAAGAGTAGGGCAAAGGCAGACAGATGGTAGTAAGCATGTGTGGGTGCCTCTTCCCATCTCTTAGGGGTTTGAATGATATAATCTTTAATTTAACCTTTGAGTGCAATAGAAAGGTCAAAGCAAGTCCTTGAATAAAACATATTCCTCAAAAATAGGTTATATATCCTCTTAAGGAATGATCGTTCTTAAGGTCCTGAATAGTTTCTAACAACAACAACAACGACAACAACAACAACAACAGTGTTTTGGGAAAACTCAGCTAAAACAGTATTTAACTTTCTTTTCTCTTCAGAAGGAAAGAGGCAGATAATGAAAGTTTGCACGCCTGTGGGTGTGTGCAGCTTGCGTATAATGGGCACATAAATAAATACTTTTTACTACTCAAGAGTATTGGGAATATTTCAATTATTTCTTTTGTATAACAAATTACCTCCACACTACCCCCATACCCTCAAACTTAGCATTATAAGACAACTATTTTATTATGTCCATACTTTCTGTGGTCAGAAACTCAAACAAAGTATAGCTGCGAAGGCGTATCTTCTCTCCCCATTGCTGGGCTTCATCTGGAAAGATTCAAAGCCTGGGTCTGTTTACCTGAGTCACTATTTGTAGCCTCTCCATAACGGGCTCAAGCTAGCTGAACTCATCAGGCAGCTTAGGGCTCCTGAGTGAGTTTTCCAGCACACCAGGCAGAAGTGGCCTGGGCTTTTAGGATTTACCATTGAGTCATTGTGTCACTTCCTATGAACTCTGTGTGATGGATAATATTGAGTGTCAACTTGATTGGATTGAAGGATGCAAAGTATTGTTCTTGGGTGTGTCTGTGAGGGTGTTGCCAAAGGAGATTTGAATCATTTGAGTCAGTGGACTGGGAGAGGCACACCCACCCTCAATCTGCCAGCATGGCTAGGCTAGAATAAAGCAGGCAGAAGAAGGTGAAAGAGCAGACTTACTGAGTCCTCCAGGCTTCAACTTTCTCCCGTGCTGGATGCTTCCTGCCCTCGAACATCAGACTCCAAGTTCTTCAGCTTTTGGACTCTTGGACTTACACCAGTGGTTTACCAGGGGCTCTCAGACCTTCGGCCACAGACTGAAGACTGCAATCATTGGTTTCCCTACTTTTGAGGCTTTGGGACTTTGGGACTCAGACTGGCTTCCTTGTTCCTCAGCTTGCAGACAGCCTGTTGTGAGACTTCACCTTGTTGTTGTTGTTGTTGTTTTTAGAGAAGGTCTCATTCTGTCACCCAGGCTGGAGTGCACTTGTAATGGCTCAATCTCGGCTCACTGCTTCCGCCTCCCAGGTTCCCAGGCTCCCAGGCTCAAGCAATTCTCCTGCCTCAGCCTCCTGAGTAGCTGGGACTATAGGAATACGCCACCACGCCTGGCTAAAAGGGACTTCACCTTGTGATCGTGTGAGTCAATACTTTTTAATAAACTCCCTTTCATATATATATAGCTATCCTATTAGAGCTGTCCCTCTAGAGAAACCTATTACACTCTATTTGTCAAAGAAGCCACATCTTGGCCGGAATCAAGGGGAGTAGACATAGATCCCTGCCCAGCCCAGCAAAGATTTTGTGCCCATGTTTTAAAACGGTCACAAGAGGATTTAGATGCAGATGACATCTAGCATCCAAAAACATATTCATATAAATTTTTTACCATTTTAAAGATCAAGTACTTGAATATTAACTTTTTTCTTTTATCTCTCCCTCAACACCCACACTCCTACATTTTGGATTCCTGAGAATGTCCAATTTTTTTTCTTCTGTAATTTTCTTTCCACTTCTGAGCTTTAGGAAATACCTACAAAGTAGCATTAAACATTGTTTTCTTTGTGTTTAACTTGTGACAAGTATGTTTACCAAGATAGGAAGTCTTACCTAGGGAGTTGGACATAGCATTGACACAGTGTTATACATCTCATGGAAGAAAGGGAGAGGACATTGGTCTCGCCTGGAGAAATGGAGAAATGTCAGAGAGAAATACTGACTGAAAGATGGCACCCAGCTGCCTCAGTCTTCCAGGCACTGACTGGATGTGCTTTTGATTTATCCCTGTCTTTGTCTTTCTTTGATCATCTAGCTCCTGGTTTCTGTCTAATATTCTAGAAATATTCTACAAGCCTGATCATTGGTCATATCATTCAGAAACTTCAGATCTCCTCGCTTTCTCTGACTTTGTGCTTGCAGCCTTCCTTGTGTATGTGACACGTTGTCCAGCTCATATGAATCCTGGTGTCTCTCTGCTCTCCTGTCATAGGTGATGATTTCTCCCTGCCTGACAATGATGGAGGCTCACCCTCCCCATGGTCCAGCATGACAGAAAGGAACGCAATGCTAAAATATTTCCGCATTAACTCTGACCAGATGAAAGGAAAAAGATGGAGTAGGAGAGATTTTGATTGTCAGTTTTATTTAGTGCTTTTAAAGTTTTAGTTCTATCATGTGATAGGGCCATGCAGTCACTTGGGATAAGCAGTACTTAAAGAAAAATGCCCAGCCTTACTTTTTTTGATTTGCATGTGAAATGTTGTGTTTTTTTGTTTGTTTGTTTGTCTGTTTGTTGCTACCAAACTGATTTAAACTGATTTTACCTGTTGCTATAAATGTATAATTTAATTTTATGGAAAGTGAATGAAATGTGAATGGACAAAGAGTTGTGACTTCTTGGAAAAATAAAAGAAATGCATTAGTTGCTTCATTAAATGCTTCATTGAGATAAATCTGTAAAAATCAAGCAAGGGAGAGAGAAGTTTGAAAGATTATAACATTATTGTAAAATTGTAGGAGGATTCTGTATTACGTTTGCTACCTCATCTGATATTTATCTTATCCTCAATAAATGCTAGTTATTGTTTATTGTTTTGAAGAATAAGTAACCAGGTAGACAAAAAGTTAGTGCATATCAGGTTCCTTTTCATTTTTCAGCAGATTGACACTTGAAACAGAGTTTGGATGAGAGGATGGAGATTATGTTTAACTTCCAAGGCATGGGAAAATGTGTCTCTAACAAATATTTTAAAATTATCTTCTCAGGAGGCTGTGTTGATTTTCCCAAACTTTGATGGAGTCAATCTTTCAGATAACAATTAAATATGTGCTTGAATTATATTCTCCAAGGAGAGCATCAAGGCCCAATTTATTGTATTAAAATTTTTGTATACTCTAAAATTGAACAAACGAGTTTGACATTACTCAACTGAATTACAATAGGTTAAATTATTAATTTACAGGGCATCCAAGTGATTAAATGGAATGTCATGATGAGAATTGCACAGAACAATGGAATTTTCACCAACCGCCCTATTTAAAATTGCAACCCTTTCCCCACCCTTCATACGTGGTTCTCCCTACCCTCTTTCCTGATCTACTTTTTGCCATAACAGTTATTACCTTCTTATACCCCATGTAATGTCCTTATTTATTTTATTGCCTATCTTCTCCTACAGTCAAGATTATATATTTACACACACAAATTCATCAATCAATAAATTTGTGAATGAATTAAAAATGTGAGTTAGTTATATCAGTAATAGAACTTTCCCAGTAGATAAAGCTTGCCATGAAGTTACCCTAGGATTAAGTAAAATACACACACACATTCTCTGTCTCTAAATCATGAGGTGATATGTAGTAAGAAGGATCAGTGGTAAATACTTATGTTTATTAGGATAGCTTTGAAGATGATGTTGAATTCAAGGAACAAATCCATCTCAAAATGACTTAAACAATATTTATTACTTCATATAACAAGAAGTTTCAGAAACAGTGTAGCTCCATATTGTTCAGTTTAGGAGTCCAGTGAGCATATCATGGACTCAACTTCTCTGAATCTTTATGTTCTTTCATCCTCAAAATATCAGATCTGCTCTCAGGATTCAAAGAAGCTGCAACAATCCAGGCATCACAGCCAAATGCAATCACATTCAGAAAAGGAATAGACTTTTTCTGTGTGTTTCCTTTTAAAAGTTAGGAAATAATTCTTGGAAGTTATTAGTTATCCTCATGTCTCCTTGGCCAGAATTGTACTGCATGCCTACGATACTAACCAATCGTTGGTGAGGAGAATGAGATCACTAGGGTTGACTAATTAGGAGTTACTCTCTGGAGTGAGGCTTATCCTGAAGCACATGGCCATGAGAAAAGGGCTAAAATCTGGAACAAAATGGATTCCTTTGGAGTAGAAAAGAGGGGTAGGAACAAATGTTTGGTAGTGTCTGCTAGTCTGCTACAATATTAAATGCATTTATATGTGAAGATAAGGCAAAATAATAATGGGATAGGTTTTCAAATAAAAATAGTGCTTTAACTCAAATCTAAAAGTCAGGAGAGGGAGGCACTATGAGAGTAATATTTTCTTATCTTTCATAGAGGAGAGTCAATTGACATGTTGATACTTGAAGTATATAGTTTAAAATGACATAATGGAACCAAATCTTTTAATGATTTTTGAATTTTTCCATAACCTTAACCAACTAATTGTTTGTCAGAAGACACTTGTTTGTCTGACTTTGTAAGTTCTATTAATTTTATTTCAATTTATTTTTCTAGTGTTTAACTTAAAGTAAAATCACATTTTTATTTAAATATTATTTATATTACAAAATTATTTTATAAATATATCCATATATCTATCTTTTTTATTCTCCATATACTTATACACAAATTACTAGCTAGAATGAAGTTCATCCAATGTTAATGAGATGTATTTTTAAGTATTTACATTATGTATATTTGCTACCTGTTTTGTACTCTTCTGAATAGCTTAAATATTTTGGAGTGAGGATGTTTCATTTTTATGCAGATGATAACATTGTTTTAAAAAAGTAAAATAAAAGACAAGTAGACATATAAAATTATAAAGGTATCTCCATATTGTTAAGTTCAATAAGCAAATTGTTAAACAAAGTGTAGTATAATCTCATTTTATTAAACAGGAGGAGAGGGGCTATATTATTAGAGAACTAAAAAATTTCTAGACATTTGTGTATCATATAGGTGACAGTGTTTATTTTTGGGTACAATGCTGTGGGGACTTTGACTTTACACATATTTCTGTATTGTTTGAATTATTCTTCAATGATTGTACAATTCTTTTGAATTAGAAATTATAATAAGTATAAATGTAGGAATAATGATTAATCTAATCCCTGAGTCCTGTTCGTTAGGGTACTGTCCCAAAGCTGTAAGCCCCCGATTTCCAGCTGCCTCTGTAAAAGCCACCATCAACCTCAGTCATTCTCTGCTGCTTGAAACAGTTCCTGTTGAATCACTCTAAGGTTGCAGAAGTCAGTCACAGGTGCCTCCTCACCTGAGGTAAATACTGGTTCACTTAATCATTGCTGGGGCCAATTGGATAAGAAGCAAGATGTGACTCTGGCCTGTGCGCTTTCTCTGCTGTGCCCTCCTTGTGCTCTATCAGAAGGTGTCTGGGCAAGAGGGCGCTATGGCTGCACTCCAAATAGTGACCCTAAATCGTTACAGTAAAATTAATAATAAAATTATTCCCTCCCTTCTAGTGTCCTGAAGGTATCATAGATAAAGGCCAGAAATGTGCAGGCAGGTGGAGTTTCCTACAACTGAGCCTATCAGATCTTAAGACACAGGGGTTTTTAGGCGTTGGTTTCCTGAAGTATGTGTTGCACTTTACATCTAGTCTTTTCCCTGGTATTATTGACTACTGCTCCGCAGTTGATTTGGAATATTCAGTTTTCAATGGAAAATTGTTTCCTAAATGCTTAAACATATTAGATGTGAGAGTTATAGAGTATCAGCTTTAGGAGCACCTGGCACACATTTTTAACTTTCCACTGAAATATCAGTGACTATACACAGAAAGACAAAGTAAACCACACACCACCATCAAGACACTTTCAGACAAGTTGTTGCCATATCTTGGTGGCATTTCACAAACTATAAAGATGAGAGAACTGCATTGAGAATTACTGGCCTTGAGGAAGCAGAGTGCAAAGAAACATCGCAGTGAGAGTAGGGATTCATTCTACCTGTATTAGTTTCCTAGGACTGTCAAACAAAATACCACAAACTGGATGGCTTAAAACAACATAAGTTTATTCTTTCATAATTCTGGAGGATAAAAGTCTGAAATCATGGTGTTGGTGAGGCCATGCTCCCTCCAAAGTTTCTAGGGAAGAATCCTACTGTGCCTCTTCCTAGCTTTTGATAGTTTCTGGCAGTACTTGGCACTTGGCTTGTAGATGCATCACTCCATCTTTGCCTCCGTCTTTACGTGGCTTTCTTCCTTGTATGTATCCAGTCATTGGAGTTAGAGCTTACACTAATCCAGTGTGAGTTCATCTTAACTTCTGCAAAGAACCTCTTTCTGAGTATGGTAACATTCACAGATATCAGGGACTAGGACTTAAACTTATCTCTTTGGGGATACAATTCAACCCATGACACTAACTGAAACCGAAAGAAATACATTGAGTGAATGCATATTAGATGCTGTGTTAAGTAATTTACACTAAATAAGGCAGTGGTAACAAACCACCCCTGAATTCTCAGTGGCCTACAATAATACAGGTTTATTTATGTCTAATGTTGCATGTCAACTATGGGTCTGTAAGGGCCTGAAGGCTTTGCTCTGCATGTCTTCTTCATTCTTGGATTCAGGATGAAAAAGCAGTTGTAATTTGTGACACTGTTATGGGGTTGAATTATGATCCCCTCCAAATTCATATAATGAAGTTCTAATCCCTAGTACCTCAGAATGTGACCTTATTTGGAAAGAGAGTCATTGCAGATACAATTAGGTAAGATAGGCCCTAATGCAATATGAACGGTGTCTTTATAAAACAGGGAAATTTGGACACAGAGACAGACACACACAGAGGCATGTTGATCTAAATAGTCAAATTCTGTAAAATATTTGAAGAGATTTGTTTTGAGCCAAATATGAGTGACCAGTGGCCTATGCCACAGCCCCAGGATACCCTGAGAACATGTGCCCAAGGTGGCAGGGCTACAGCTTGGTTTTATACACTTTAGGGAGACATAAGACGTCATCAATACGTGCAAGATGTACATTGGTTCTTTCTGTCAAGGCAAGACAAAGCGGGAGCTTCCAGGTCATAGGTGGACTCAAAGATTTTCTGATTGGCAATTGGTTGAAACAGTTATTATCTAAAGACCTGGAATCAATAGAAAGAAATGTCTGGGTTAAGATAAGGGGTTGTGGAGACCAAGGTTTTTTCAAGCAGATGAAGCCTCCAGGTAGCAGGCTTCAGAGCTCTTATCAGACCTAAATAGGTGCCAGACTCTTTGTTAATTCTCTCCTGGGTCAGGGAAGAAACCTGGAAAGGAACAGGGATTCCCTATGGAATGTAGATTTTCCCCACAAGAGATACTTTTGCAGGGCCATTGGAAATATGTCAAAGAAATATATTTTGGGGTAAAATACTTCTATTTCTGTTAGGGTGTACCAGTGATCTGTCATGTGATGTGACACTAGAGTCAGGCTGGAATTTGGGGTCTTATTGCTACAAAAGTCTGTTTCATCAGTCTTCAGGTCTCTGTGTTGATGTTAACGCTGGTCAGCTGTGCCTAAATTCCAATGGAAGGAAGGTATAATGAGGCACATCTTACCTCTATTTCCCATCATGACCTGAACTAGTTTTTTAGGTTAACTTGGAATGCCCTTGGCGAGAGGAAGGGTCTATTCAGTTGGTTGGGGGTTTAGAATTTTATTTTCGGTTTACAGGAGAGATGATGTGCAGAGACACAGGGAGAAGACAGCCATCCACAAGCCAAGGAGAGAGGCCTGGACAGATCTTTCCCTCACAGTCCTCGGAAATAACCAATCCTTTGAACACCTTGATTTTGGACTTCTAGGCTCTGGAACTGTGAGGCAATAAATTTATGTTATTTGAGCTCCAGTTTTGTGAGTACCTTATCTGGCAGGTCTAAGAAATGAACACAGACATGCCAGTCTCATGGCAGAGGGAAAAGAGTATATGCATGGAAACATTCAGTGGTTTTTCAAGCTTCTGCTGAGAACTAGCTTACATAATTTCCTCTCACTCTTCCCTGGCCAAACCTAAAGATGGGGTGACTCTGATTGGAATCCAGAGGAACCACAAATGCATATATCTGCTAAGTGCTGAGGATCAGGAAGGATGGGACCTGGAGAGAAAAGCAAAAGCAAATTTATTCCAGTTTTCAGGGGCTTCAGTAGATGAAGCCCTGCTAGAGGAGAGACCTGTAATAAACACAATCTCCAACATGAAGCGAGCTGGGTTTTCTCTAAAGCTCTATCCGTCCTGAGTCAGCTCAACTCCTTATTAGAACCAGGTGTTCGGCCCCTCCCCTTATTTGCCAGACAGAGGAAAGGCAAGTCCTGTGTGAAAAAAGGGGATACTTTTGACATTAGTCTCTACTATCCTTTTATAGACAATGTCTGAAAGAGAGAGAGAGAGAGGGAGAGAGATGAAATGAAGTAGGAAAATGTGACCATAACCAAGAACAAACATAATTAGTCAGGTATTAGATTTGGAGCTAGACAGTTTTGGCCCTACAGTTTTTTAGGCAGATCATTTTAGTCATCTGTGTTAACTCAGTGTCCCTGCAGGCAATTGAGTTTTTGACTTACTACTCCCTCATTAGAACATGAAGCTTATGTTCAATACATAGGAAGAATGGGAAAATAATATAAATTTAAAATTTCAAAGCATAATTATATTTTTAGTTATGTGCTTTGAAATGATCAGGACCAAAAGGAAATTGAAGAAAACTCTTTAGCATCTTCAATAGCTATCCCATGTATTTATTTGTTCAACAAATATACGCTAGGCATTGTGCTAAGTGTTAGAAATTTGGGAATGAACAAAGCCCCAGGTGATGTCCCAGTGGAGTTTAGAGTGCAAGAGGCAGAACCATTAGCTAAGTAAGGAAAATGAAGGCAAAAGGCTAGGGTAACCACAACAACAACAAAATAGAGTGCTAAGACCAAAAATGGTGTTTATGGCCCGCAGAATGTAGTGAGGGTGGGATTCATCTGAATGGCATTGCTCTGTCATGTGAGTGGGCCTGTGGGTCACTGGCCACAGGGGATATGATCCCTAGATCCCTCTTCCTATGAAACTGCTTTCACTTAGGAAGACTCACTCCCAGGAGAGATGGCTGCCTCCAATCCCTCATTGTTTCAGCTGGAGAATCAACTCAGATTTGTGAATAGAAACGCCCCGAGAGTCTGGTAAGGACCAATACCTCTGCCCCTGCTTCCCAGAGCACCACTGCTCCTCAGCTCTTGGATGTCGGAAGCCTTGACTAGCTTTAATTCTCCATTGTTTTTGGCTGAAGTGAGAGACGTTTCTACTAACGTATCCTTATTCTCTTTTCTGCCCTGGTATCTAATAGTTTCTTCTGCTTATTATGCCTATATCTTTACTTCTCTAAACTTAAAAGCACTGATAATAACGGCGCCAGATGACCCAGGTAGAGCATTTACCACATACAGGCACTGCTCCTAGGACTGTCCATGTATTAATTCATTTCATCCTCACAACGCCTGGGTGTAGTGCTCCTTTATTATTAATTTATTATCATATAACACTATTGTTTATTTTGTATTCTCATCATTATTGATCTATTCTGACCTTCAAGACCTTATGTTTCCTTTAATATCCACATAATCCATTTCCTCAGAGCTTAACCTTTCTCCTGAGGATTATTTTTCTTCCCCCAGTTTAATTAATCTGTCTTTCTTGATTTATTTTCATGTTTCTACTGCTTCTGTTCTGAGATGAAGGCTGAACCAATTTCTTTTTAAAAGCCACTCTCAAGTCTTCCTTGACTTCTGAGCAAACTTAATTCCTAGAGGCAGAATATTTCAAGCCC
Organism: Chlorocebus sabaeus; assembly: GCF_047675955.1. Taxonomy (NCBI): domain Eukaryota; kingdom Metazoa; phylum Chordata; class Mammalia; order Primates; family Cercopithecidae; genus Chlorocebus; species Chlorocebus sabaeus. Next base: position 20,979,041 of record NC_132916.1, on the reverse strand, counting down.
ACGCCTTTTAAATTACCTTTCTTGGTTCTGCAATATTTCAATTGAGCCTAAGAAGGTAGCATTTGTCTCTATACTAAAGGCCCTATTTATTTTTATTTATTTCTTGGTGAAATAAACCACTCTTCTATGAATCCAGCTACAACTCGTGTCTTACACCATTTTTAAGCCATTTCAGAACTTATGTGATTAAAAAATCCAGAGTCAACTTGAGACTATATGAGGGATAGACTTTTAAGCGTTTGTGGACAAGAGCTTAGCTAAGTTTGTATTCAAGCTTAGCTCCTCTCCTATTTCCTATTTTTCATGAATGAAGTTCCGAATGACATGAAACATCACAGTGCTTGGAGAAATCTATGCCACTCTCTACTTTGGCCTCACATTAAGAAGTCCAAGCTAAAAATCCACACTATTTTTCTGTAGTTTCTGTAGAACACAGTCGTAATTTAAGATTTGATCTAATTGGCAAAACAATACAAAAAAACAGAAAAAACCCAAGTGTAAGCATCAAATAATTTATACAACTCCAAAATATCTAAAAAGCATGACATGAGAACACTTTCCTGTGTAATCAAGTCTTCCGCTTACTATGGCCCCATGGCTGCCCGTACCTGCTCGGATTCTCTCCATCCCTCAAACTGCATTTTTTTGCGAAGGTGCCTGTGTGGTTTCAATGTGAAGCAATGGCAGTATGTCCCTGCAGATGCCCAGCAGCCTGAGAAATCGAGATATGCTGAGACCAAGGCACCCTGTGCTTTTGCTGAGGCCTGCTTGAATATTCCTAAACCCAGTGAAGAGGTGTAAAACAACTACTTTCCTGTGAACAAAGTTTCCATAAACTTCAGTGACATGTCAAGGAAAAACAAATCCATGCAGCTTTAAACTTTCCACTTTCTGCTCCAGTGTCCAATCCTTTATTGTTACTTTGTCCCTCAAATTCAGCTTTGTATATATATTTTTTTCAAGTTTCAAACAGATTTTGGAGTTTTAGGAGGCCCAATGAATGACACACCTTGCTTTCTCTACCCAAGATTGAACCAATTGGAGAGACAAAACAGTGAAAGATAGAGAGCAAAATATTACTTCTATTACTGAGGAAGGGTTTTGGGTGATCTCTGTGAGTAGCAACAGTAGGCTTTCTAACTTTGAACATTAGAACTAGGCAGACCTGCGCACTGGGTCCCAGGCAGTCCTGGAAAGCCCTATGCCTCCCAAATTAAGCTATTCCTTCAAAACTTACAGCAAAGAAGAACAGATGAGACGAGCGCTTATAGTATCTATAACAACTGGACAGGGACACTGTGGAAAGAGTTAAGCTACACATGCTCAGTTCCTTATTCCAAACTCACCCATCAGTCATTCCTCATCCCTAGGGCTAGAAGGATCATGAGGGCAAGAGCGCCAGAAGTGGTTGGCAGTGGAGCTCCATCTGCACAGAGGGAACTAGCAAGAGTGAGAAAGTGCGACCCCCTGCTTACAATTCAATAGGGAAAACACTAACAATGGTGCTAATGAGGCAAAGAACAATATAAAACAGAGATTTTTCTATAGAAAATTAGGCAAAAGACATAGACAATTAACAGAAGAAATCCAAAGTATAAATAGCTGAAAATTGTTCAACTTCACTTGTAATCAAATAATTGAAAATCAAAATAATTATGATACTGTTTTTCCACTGAAGTAGTGGAAAATGTTATAAAATTTCTAGAAATTATTTCAATCAAGATATTTAATGTGTTTTAATGCATTAAGTTCAGTTCTGGAAATACGGTAAAAGTAAATGATAATGTGGACAAATATTTAAGGACAAACATGTTTCTAATAGTGTAATTTATACTAACAAAAATGTGATAATAACCTCAATATTTAACTGTGGAAAACTGGCGAATTAATCGTAACGATGGACTATTATGTGGCGATCAACATTAATCTTTAATAAAATTTAACAACTTTGGGCAATGCCTGTGATTAAATATTAAATTAACAAATCAAGATATACAGATCTCTGTGTGTGTGTGTGTATTTAGTAATGTAAACTTATGAACATTTGTCTGTATGCCCAGCAAGACATAGTAAGAAATATATAAAACATAAATCCTACTTTAATTTTAATTTTTCTCTTTATACTTTTATATTACTATATAATTGTTAATTACATATAAATTAATTTTCTACAACAAGCATGTGTTACCCTTTTACAATTAGGAAAACATGAGCACTTAAAATGTCATGAATTTTAACACAGTTTAGCCCACAGTCATCAATTACACTCCATAGAGAAGAAACCATCATCAATTGCACTCCATACAGCAGGAACCACAGGAAGTAGAAGGCTTTTGGGGAGCAGCAATAAGAACCACAAAGCAGAACTGAAGTGGAGGGTGATTCAGTACCAAACCATGGCTTTTAGCGCAACATTGTTATAGTCATAGTGAATATTCATCTAGTTCTTACTGCATCCCACACAAAGTCTTCAGAACCTTGCATGAAATAACTCATTAAATCCTCACAACTCTATGAGAGTGGTACTATTTTATTAGTTTTAGTTGACAGTTGATAAAACTCTGAGGCAGAGTGAGAGTTTTAACTTGTCTGAGTTCTGATAGCCCGTAAGTGCAGAGAGCAGGCTCTTATTTAGGGCAATCATATCCTAGAGTCTGTGCTTTTAATTCCACTGCCTCCGTGCTGGCATTTGTTCCCCCATGTTATGGTCCAGGAAGGTATTTTTGGTACAGTGGGTACTCTTGTAGGTTCTTTCCATACGACAATCTTTATGACCTTATTCATTGTGAGGTCCCCAGAAGTTTGATAAGAGTCAACTCCAGGATATTTGAATCTAAATTCCACATTCTTCCTACCTGACCATGCAGAATACCAGAATAACAATTCTCTTTTTGTTATTATGAAAGTGAATTTTCTCATTAGTAGGATAGTTACACTAAGAGGCCAACTTTACTTTGTGTCCTGTGTCTTGATACACACACTCCTGCTTATGAAAGAGTTAAAATTTTGATTCATCATGAACCATTTGTGTTTTATTTTCAAAGAAGGTTAAGAAATAATAATGTAATATAATTAGAAGACCAAATTGTATTATTTTAAATATTATTATTTAGTTGGATTGTAAATACTGCTTAGAGAGAATTGGACACAAGAAAATCAACTTCCAAAGTTGAAGGAACGTATATTCCCACATACCTCGTTACTTTAAAAATTAGTCATCAAATTTTGTAAGTAGTTTGTATAGATTAAAATAACATGGTGAAAAATATTAACTCAGTATCCTGAGCTTCCATACGTCCCTTATGAAAGGTAGCCAGATATACCATTCAAACGCGGTCTGAAAACAAAGGAACCTCCTTTCTTTGTGTCACAGTAGAAGCCAGCTTTAGGAAGCCCTAAACACACTGTCAATACATAATGAGTTGAGAATAAATTGAAAAGCGAAATAAATGACAGCTCATTACTCTCACTGATGAAAACAAATTAATTATAGCAACTGGCTGGCAGAAATAATGCTGTACAAGGCAGGCAAATACAATCTATTTAAGTAGCTCATTCATTGCAAAAGAAATTTAGATCGTATGAAATTTCATTAAGGAGCACTAGATGCTTAGAGTCTTTGTTACCACTGACAGCTTCATACTATGTTCTCATAGTACTTTATATTTTCCCAAATATTTTGCCTTAGTAAAAATTATAGGTTTATAGTGCTTTAAATGCAATCTGTGGACCAACTCTTGTGCTGCAAGTCCCCCCACTTCTTGCAGCACTCAGCCGTCTTAATGATGTCAATTCTTAGCCGTTCAAAGAAAGTAAATAATTTTCATGATGGACTGGGTGATTTTCTCTTTTCTCAGTTAGATAGGCAACCTGTTATTAAACAAATATGTTCACGAGAAAACTTTAATTTTGAAGATACTATCTTAGACAACTTGCAAATGGAAATTAGGGAGGATGCACCAGTGAAATGAATGGATGATTAAATATCAGACTTGATTAAACTCATTCCACCAGACCCCAACGTGGGGAGATGATGATATTGAGGAACAGTTGACCCCCACCCAATGCTTTCCTGTACCCCACACGCCATCAGAACATGGTTACAACTCTAGGGAAATTGACTTATGTTAGGTTTCTGCTTCTTAAAGGAACAGAGATTAAAAATAATAAAGTTTCAGAAAAAATAAAATTTATGTTTTTTTGTTATTTAAGTTTGCAGACCAGTGAGGGAGAGGAGAATAGACAGTTAACAGATTTTACACACACACACACACACACACACACACACGGTATAATGCTAGTGAATTTCAGGAGATATCTCTAAATTATGTGAGCGAGAAAGGCCTATCTGAAAAGGTGATTTTTCCAAAAGATATATTCAAAAGATGAAACAGCCATGTGTTGCTAAATGATGGAGATATATTCTGAGAAATGTGTCCTTAGGTGATTTCTTCATTTTGTGAACATTATGGAGTTTACTTAGACAATCCTAAACCTAGATGGTACCGTCTACTACATGCCCAGGCTATGTGGTATAGCTTATTGCTTCTAGGCTACAAACCTGTGTGGTATGTTCCTGTACTGAATACTGTAGGCAACTGTAACACAGTGAGAAGTATTTTGGAATCTAAGCGTATCTAACATAGAAATGGTACAGTAGAGATACTGTATTATAATCTTACGCGACTACCAAACTACCATCATACATGTGGTCTGTTGCTGACTGAACCATCATTATGGTGCATGACTGGATGTCATAAAATTTTTGGAAGAAAGAACACTCTTGGCAGAAGCTACAGTACATGGAAAGCTTTGAGGCAAGACAAACGTTGTGCTTAGAGAATCTGCAAGATGCTTGTGTGTGTGTGTGTCTGTGTGTGTGCATGTGTGTGTTTGTATTATAGTGAGAGAGGATGTGAGTAGAATAGGATGAGGGGAAACACATTTCCTTCCCAGAATACTCCACCCACTGGTAGCACTGCAGAAGTAAATTTAACTTCACCAGACCCCTGACCCAACTTCAGTCATGTTCTTTCTCATGGAAATTTGGAATTGGGACACAGATTCTGGGGCAGTCAGGGGCGGTGGGGAGCTGTGCTGCACTGTCACATTGTGTGGGCCAGTGTCAGCTTCAGGGGGAGTTAGAGCTACATGGAAGTCAATGTCATGGAAAGTCAGAAACAACAGTTTTCAAGAAAAGGCTTTTTTTTTTTTTTTTTTTTCCAGAGAGAACGAAGGAGCACATGCTGAAAAAGAAGTAGGAGTGGGAGCACCTGTGGACCCAGAGACTGACCATCAAAGAAAGTAGTTGCCTGACAATTTTCCAGTTTCTGCGTTCCTGCTCTTCGTACTCCATGTGAGTCTACTGTGGACTCCTCCCTCCCCATTTTGGTCTGCTTAGCACTCATGTATTTCTTCTGCTACTTATGAACTCTGGTGAGACTGTTAATTGTAGTGTCTCTCTGGCCTTTGGGTCCAGACATGGGCGTATGACCCAGTGAGGGTTCCTCCTAGATTTGGTATATGGGCACTGGGAGAAAAAGCTCTCTCTTCTTTTTGAAGCATGAGCTATAAGGGATGTAGGTTTCCAAAGGAGCTCCATTCTGCCATGTGTTGAGAGGTTGCCAATAGTAAAAGGATGAGGCCAAAACACAACAGAAGCCTAGAGAAGTAAAGCTGAGTGGTTTGAGAAAGAGACAGAGGACCCATACAACAGTTAGAGATTCAACACACATTAGCAAAAATCTCACCCTTCTACCTGAACTACTTTGAAAGAGCCTCTGTTCTTTGCAAATAAATTGTCCTTAATGGAGTACTCTGCAATCATTGAACTCATTTTTTGTTTTCATTTTGCAGTTAGGAAAGTTAAGGCCCAGGGTGGCTAAGTGACTTCCTCAGGACATTTCAGCATTGACTTGTGGCCTCCCAAACACAAACCTAGGACCCTGTGAATACCAAAATCTGGGGATACTCAAGTCCTTTATATAAAATGGTATAATATTTGCATATAGCAATATGCAATATTGCTATAATCTCTAGATTACGTATATACCTAATACAATGTAAGTGGTATACATATAGTAGTTATACTTTATTGATTTTTATTTGTATTTTTAGCGGTTATATTGTTATTTTTATTTTTTTTATTCCCAAATATTTCCCATCTGCCATTGGTTGATTACAGGATGCAGAACTGGAGGATATGAAGGGCTGACTGTAGTTAGTAAATTCGTAGATAAGGATCAATCTTATCAGAATCAAATAAATGCAAATTAAAAATGTAATATCTTAGCTACTAAATTTATTTTCCCTAAAATTAACAATATCTAATACTAGAAGCAGCATCTTCAAAATTGGTTGTTCATCTGGGAGACTGTGGTTAAATTTCTTTTTTAGGCTTGAAGGCTTCATAATGCCCACAATATATTTATTTTCTCTCTTCTTTGGGAAAAGAAAAATTGTGACTTTTCCTATTATTCTGAAGTAATTCCCACAAAGACTTCAATACACCTTCCTTGGAAAGATACATTTTGCATCATTGCAACAATAAGTATTCATACATTGTAAGGCTTGCAAACTTCCACTGAGAAGGCATTGCTCAAAATATTTGCCAGTTTGAGGTTTAATGACACCTCAAATGACATTATGTGTTTGCTGTCACTCACATTTCCTAGAAGAATTTTTAAGGGATGGAAAGAAATCCTCCAGGTTGTAATAGAACCCCAGTTTTGAAGGGGTTATTATTTTGGACCTACAAAAAATTTATAATCAGACAGCTTAAATCAGTGTGGTAATATTTGCATGCTATACTGTAATATTGCTTTGCATAAAGAATAAAGGGACAATGAAATAACACTTTGATTGTTTGTTCTAATACTTGAAATTTTAAAGTATTTGTTTCATTGTGTATTTTTCAAAATGCAGACATCTGACCTGGCTTAAACAGTGATCCTGTTTTGGCAGGCACTCAATAGTATTGTACGTAGCACCGTTCTTTGGAACATTTTTTTGTGTATCAGTAACTTAAAAATATTATGGTCCGGGCGTGGTGGCTCAAGCCTCTAATTCCAACACTTTGGGAGGCCAAGGCAGGCAGATCACCTGAGGTCAGGAGTTTGAGACCAGCCTGGCCAGCATGCTGAAACCCCATCTTTACTAAAAATACAAAAAATTAACCGGGCGAGGTGGCGTGTGCCTATAGTCCCAGCTACTTGGGAGGCTAAGGAATGAGAATCGCTTGAACCCAGGAGGTGGAGCGTGCAGTGAGCCGAGATCACCCCACTGCACTCCAGCCTGGGAGACAGAGGACAGAGTGAGACTCCATCTCAAAATACATATATATATATAGAGTTATATATATAAACACACATACGCACACACACATATATATACACACACACATACATACACACACACATATATATACACACACATATATACATATATATATATAATGGCCAGCAGTCTATCAAAAAATTAGTATAAATTTTAGAAAAACTTAAGTGAATGAACCTAGCCATTGCAGTAGTTTTTATAGTGATGAGCGGTATGTACTGAGATTCATGCACTATGCTGAGGACCCGCAAGTGCTACTGCTTACTATAAAGTAGGCACCATGATGGTACTACACACACACACACACACACACACAGAGAGAGAGAGAGAAAGAGAGAGAGACAGAGACAGAGACAGAGAGAGAGACAGAGAGAGAATTTATTTTAAGAAATCAGCTGACATAATTGTAAGGTTAGCAAGTCTAAACTCTGTAGGCTAGACTGGCAGGCTGGAGACCCAGAAAAGAGTTGCAGTTCTTGTTTAATTCTGACAGTCTGCTGGCAGAATTTCCTGTGTGCATGTTTGTGTCCTAATACCCTCTTCTAATGAGGACACGGGTCATACTGGATTAGGGCTCACTAATTTTGATGGGCCTTATGGACAGATATGGAGAAAAAGTTATTTACCATATCAATAGCTACATACCAGGTACTAGGGGATGAGTCAATTTGTTCAAGTAATGAAACCACATCTGGTACAAAACTGCAATTGAAGTCAACACTTTGTTAAGTTTACAATAATCCACTGTCATCCTCCAAGATCCTGCACAGGGCCAAATACACAAATTGAATTGGGGATGCAGAGGGAATCACCACCCCTGCATCCTTAAAGTCCTTGATGGTAGCACTGATTTCTGAAATCCCTCTAAGAATGCAGTATTGTTTTTGGCTAAGTATTTTTCTGGGTAGAGGCAGTTCTACTGGCTTTCACTTGGCCCTTTCCGCTATAATAGTTCTCACTCTACAGGTCAGGGAACAAATGTGAAGATGCTGTCAGCTGCTGAGTATATCTATTCCAATTATGCATTCCAGAACTGAGGAAATAACCACAGGGTGAATTCAGGGACCCAATAGGCCCACTGCGAGATTAACCTGAGTGAAAACTCCATTGATCACCTACCTGACCTCCATGAGTCCCTACTGTGATTGGTGAGCCAGAATGATATTTTGGGTCTCCTGGAATTAATGTCAGTTCAGAGCCAGTATCAAGTAATTTTCCAAAGCTCTGAATATTTCCTTTTCCTCAATTTACAGTTACCCTGGTTAAAGGCCAATGGCTCCTTTGGGGAAGTCCGAGAGAAAGATTAATAGTATAAATTTTTGGTAGTGACCTCAGTCCTTCTTCAAGGGGACCCAGACTCCCCTTTATTTCTAAGGGGCCCTGGGTTTGTAAACTGGCTCAACTCTGGGAATTGATTGAGGAGCTGTGAATCTGTTTTTGTAATTCAGATTAGACTTTTGTTCACTTCAAGTAATAATTTACTAGAGTTTCTGTCTATTTCATTTCTAGGAAGTCTGTGATAAACCTGCCAAGGTCATAGGTCTGCATGTATAGATTATTCTGATTGCTGCTTTGACTCTGTTGTCTGTTACCTGGACATGTAACCATGTCCATCTTGCTTTGGTGATAGAGTGCTGCCACTTGGCGCCTGTGACCCCAGGATCTAATTACTCCCATTGCACTTAGGTTTCCCAATCCAGTGGCTACCGTCCCCATTGTAAAGTCTGGCCTACAGAGAAAAGTGATCACAGGGCTCTTCAAGGATGTTGGGCACCTCTCACAAATTTATTTCTCACAGTTGTGAAAAGTATGTCTTCTGGATTCTCCTAGTGTGGGGGCGTAGGTCTTTAATGACAAATTCACTCTAATATTCCAATCTCTCTAAGCTTTTAATCCCTTCCTCTACATTACATGTCTGGCATTTCCAAATCACTCATCTTTTGGTCCATGTTTTATGCAACCAACTGACCAAACTGTTAGAGCCCTTTTTTGACTTTCTGTGCTGCAATGTAGAACGTCTGTATAGTGTGCTCATTCAACCTAATCCAACTTTATCTTCCTTCAACCATAATTCCACACTCTTAATATCCATTCCCACACATGTTCCTCTGATTTGTGTCTGTAAAAATTAGAAAAATCAAATAGTTATTTTGAAGTCTAGTATGCGTTCTTATGGGTCATACTTTGTATCTCATCTTTAGAGACCTGCTGGCATTTGAGTCTAGTTGTAGGTCCAGAAGCAAAGAAAAGTGATGTGGATGGGTCTTGAGGGGAATTAGCATTGTCTTACATGGCAACTGCCTCAGGGGAAGTCATACTGTTTTCTCAGGAAATGTACAGTTAATCCAATCCCCTCATACAGGGGATACCACTGGGGGTAGGGAGACTACTTTCTCTGGCAAAGAAGACTCATCAGAATTTAGGAGCTCAATGTCCCAAGCTTCATTGGGTTCTTCATACATGTCTCCATCCCTACTTATAGAATCCCATACTTTCCCCAGTCAATGCTTTCACTTTAACAGTAGACACCCTGTGAGGTTGGGAGTTCAACTTACATTGTAATTTAGGCAGTCACTGGATGAGATTTTGCATTTGACTTTCAGCAATCTCAACCCTGCAGCTACAGAAGATAAGGCTTTCCTTCAGGGCACCCATAGAAGCCTTTAAGTCATTTATACAGCACTTGAACTGGGAAATTGAATCCCTGAGCTCATCCCATCCTTTCACCACTTTGTCTAGTGACCTTAGGAGTAACCAAACAAGGTCATTATATTTGTTTATTTTCTAAAAATGTTCAAAAGTACATACCCAGTTCCTTGTCTCTTATAAGTGGTTTGTTGGGTATCCAATGCATATATTTTTCATGTCTCTATTATAATTCATGCCATGGACTATCAGTGCACTCTTTACTATTGGAAATAGAGTCATTAGTGTCTTTAAATCTAATCATATTAGAGAGCCAAACCCGAAACCAATTTAGGCAGCTCATTCTTAAAATTCTCTTTCTCTGGAATCATTCTCAGTACTAAAATCTACTAGGGATTCTCCAGAGAAGCAGAGCCAATAGGATCTATCTATCTAAGTATGTATCTATATAAATACATACATCTATCAAGAGAGGTATTTATTATAAGTTATTGGCTCATGTGATTATGGAGGTTGAGAAGTCCCACGATCTGCTGTCTGCAAGCTGGAGATTCAGGAAAGCGGTGGTGTATGAAGGCCTGAGAGCCAGAGGACCAATGATGTAGATTCCAGTCTGTGTCTAAAGGCTTGAGAACCAGAAACATGGATGGCAGGGGAAGATTGACGTCCTAGCTTGAGCAGTCAGACTGAGAATACATTCAGACTTCCCTGTTGTGTTTTGTCCTGTTCAGGCCCTCAGTGGATTGGTTAATCCCCATCTACATTGAGGAAAGCCACATGTTTTACTCAGTTCACCAATTCAAATAGTAATTCTTTCTGGGAATGCCTTCTCGAACACCCAGAAATAATGTTTAAGCAGACATCTGGGCATCCTGTGGGCCAGTCAAGTTGACACATAAAATTAACATCATACTGGATGAATAGAAATGCAAGTTTGCCTACTTTTTCTACTCAAATTAGGAATATGTTATGCAGTCGATTTTAGCACAGTTGAGGAGTCACAATGCTATGGCAACAGCTTGACCAGGGTCAAGCTGTTTTAACTGCATGACTTAGGGCAATTTCTGAACCTACCAGCTTACTTTCTATGACATACTATTATTGACTTCATATTTGAAGTTTGAATTAGTTGATGTAGGTAGGACATTTAACACAGTTCCAGGCACATAGCTAGAGTTCAAGCAAATACTGGCTTCATTATTAAGAGGAGGCTCCCCTGGAAACTTTCTCCTGAAAACTTGGTGTAGTAGCCAGAATTACATCTTCCCATCTCCTGAAAAAAATCCACATCCTAATCCCCAGAGCCTGTGGTTATGTCAATTTACATGACAAACGAGAATTTGCATTGTTAATTAAGAACAAATATCTTAAGATGAGAAGAGTAGAGTATCACCTGTGTTATTCATGTGGGCCCAATTTAAACATGAGTCTTTAAAATGAGGAAACATTCCTGGCTGGGTCAGAGGGAAATGTGACTATGTAAGAAAAATGAGAAAAGTATTTGACATTCCCAGTTTTGAAGATGGAGAAAGATGGTCACAAGCCAAGGAATGTGGACAGGCTCTAGAAGCTGGAAAAGGGAAAGGGACCTTTTCTTTTAGACCCTCCAAAAAGGAATGCAGTCACTGACAAATCTTTAGCCAAGTGAGACTCATGTTAGACTTCTGACCTAGCTTAGTAGAGAGGTTGTGGAGTGGGGAGTCTAAACAGTACCATACCGAGTTGAATTCCCACAACTAGCTATTTTGAGGGAAGTGGCTAAATTGACATCTGATGGTATTTTCCGTTTCTGTTCATGAAGTAGGAAGATTCCCAGACTGAGCTCAAGCAGTTTCCAAGACTAAGTTTCAAACACATGTATGCATATCTAAAAACTGGTGGGTTTAACATGGAGGGGATTCGATGTGTGAGAAGAAAGGCAATCAGTGAGGTCAGTCCAGTAAGAAGGCTTGGAATTCAGAGGGGTGGCAGGACTCTGAGCACAGTAGAGCCTACTTCCCAGAATTATCTGAATTCTATGGCCAGCAGGGGGCTAACTGTAAAACCAAGGAAGTATTTGTTTTTAGCATCAGCAGATAATAAACTAGACGGGGCAGACAGACTTCTCTTCCAGGGTCTCCCAGGTGCCTTTGGAGCTGGGCACTGTCAGGCCCTTCAGGGTTTGGGCAGTGGCAGTGCCTGCTGAGCAACTTCCAGTACAGTGGAACCAGCAGAGCCTCATGGACAAGATGCTGTTCAGGTGAGGAAGGCAGAGCAGCAGAGGTGAGAAAAACGTGGGTGACATACATTAGGTGAAAGGACGTGGCTCTGCCCATAGCTAAGACCTTCTACAGAATCTTTTGAAAATAACTAAGGGCTGGGCACAGTGGCTCACACCTGTAATCCCAGCACTTTGGAAGGCCAAGGCAGAAGGCTCACTTGAGACCAGGAGTTTGAGACCACCTGGGAGACAAAGTGAGACTTAATCTCTACAAAAACTTAGCTGGTCATGGTGGCGTGTGTCTGTAGTCCTAGTTGCTCAAGAGGTTGAGGTGGGAGAATCGCTGGAGTGCAGGAGTTCGAGGCTGCGGTGAGTTATAATCTATGATTGTGCCAGTGCACTCCATCTTGGACTGAGGGAGACCCTGTCTCAATAAACAAACAAACAAACAAACGGGGAACTTTGGAGAGTAAGAGGGATCATTGAAGAGAGAAGAGAAGTTCTGCAACTTAAAAACAGTTCACATAGGTGCCATCTTTAGATGTAATGTTGATTTAAAAATTGATTAGATCTTCTTCCAGGACATCATGTTGAGTGACTGCAACTAGAGAACAGTGGGCTTTCCAGAATGGTACTGTTGGGGCAGGTTAATGACAAAGGAAGTCGGTCATACCCGAACAGTAGCTTGAACACCCACCCCAGGGTTTAATTGACAAGTTTCATGAACAGCCTAGCAGTGCTCTATTGCTTCATTAAGCAGGCCAGTGAAACTCTCATATTATCAGAATATTATTAGGATTCCCTTAACAGGTACTGAAGAAGTAATTTTCTAGGAAATAAAGTTCTAATGGGCGAATAAAATATCAACAAAACAAATACACATCACCCCTGGACAAATGCCTATTTACCCTTTAGAATCAATGTAATGCAGCTTCCTACAGGTAGTAACTTTTCACTGTGTTATGATGACCAAATAAGTAATTATAAGAAACCAGGCATCTTTGACAGTCCCACTGGTACACTAATGGATTGCCACGTAGGTTATTTACAGACAAATCATCGCAGAGAGAGAATAGATTAAGAAAGAACATTCTAAGAAGACTAGATTTAATCTTGGTTGACAGAGACATTCTTACCTATGATTGGCTAATTAGAGCACATTCAAAATATTAACGTAGCATATACACCTAGGGCATAAAAATTTTCCAGAAAACTTTCCAGACACACACCAACATATTTTTAAATTAATTTTTAATTTCTGTGGTTATATAGTAGATGCATATATTTATGGGTTACATGAGATATTTCGATATAGGCATATAACACATAGTAATCACATCAGGGCAAATGTAGTATCCATCACATTAAGCATTTATCCTTTCATGTTACAGTCTAATTACACTCGTTTACCTATTTAAAAATGTACAATTAAATTATTTTTGACTATAGTAATCCTGTTATGCTGGCAAATACTAGGTCTTATTCATTCTTTCTATTATTCAAACCCATTACCCTTCTCCACTTCCCTGCCACCAACCCACTACCCTTCGCAGGATGGTAACCATCCTTAACACTCTCTATCTCCATGGATTCAATTGTTTTAATTTTTAGCTCCCATAAATAAATGAGAAAATGTGAATTTTGTCTTTCTGTGCCTGGCTTATTTCACTTAACATAATGACCTCCAGTTCCATCTATGTTGTTGAAAATGACAGGTTCTCATTCTTTTTATGGCTGAATACTCCTTTGTGTATATGTGCCATATTTTTTTTATTCCTTCGTCTGTTGATGGATGCTTAGATTGCTTCCAAATAATGGCTATTGTGAACAGTGCTGCAATAAACTCAATAAAGAGTGCAGATATCTCTTCAATACGCTGATTTCCTTTCCTTTGGGTACATACCTAGGAGTGGGATTGCTGGATCATATGACAGCTCCATTGTTAGTTTTTTGAGGAACCTCCAAACTGTTCTCCATAGTGATTGTAATACTTTACATTCCCATTAACAGTGTACATCCTCACCAGCATTTGTTATTGCCTGTCTTTTGGATAAAACCCATCTTAAATCGGGTGGGATGATACCTTATTGTAGATTTGATTTGCATTTCTCTGATGAGCAATGATGTGGAGCACCTTTTCATATACCCATTTTCCATTTGTGTGTCTTCTTTTGAGAAATGTCTATTCAGATCTCTTGCCCATTTTTAAAATTTTCCTATAGAGTTGTTTGAGCTCCTTGTATAATCTGGTTTTTATCGCTTGTCAGATAGGTAATTCACAAATATTTCCTCCCATTGTGTGAGTTAGTTCTTCACTTTGTTTCCTTTGCTGTGCAGAAGCTTTCTAACTTGATGTGATTGCATTTGTCCCTTTTTGCTTTGGTTGCTTCTACTGGTAGGGTATTACTCAAGAAATCTTTGCCCACTTAAATGTCCTGGAGAGTTTCCCCAATGTTTTCTTGTAGTAGTTTCATAGCCTGAGGTCTTAGATTTAAGTATTTAATCCATTTTGGTTGGATTTTTGTATATGGTGAGAGATAAAGGTCTAGTTTTATTCTTCTGCATATGGATATCTATTTTTTCCCAGCACTATTTATTGAGACATATTCCCCAATGTATGCTCTTAGCACCTTGGTCAAAAATGAGTTCACTAGATGTATGGGTTTATGTCAGGGTTCTCTCTTTTGTTCCATTGGTCTATGTGTCTGTTTTAATGCTAGTACCATGACATTTTGGTAACTATAGCTCTCTAATATATTTTAAAGTCAGGTAATATGATTCCTCTAGTTTTGCTCTTTTTCTTTAGGATAACTTTGGCTATTCTACGTCTTTTGTCATTCCATATAAATTTTAGAATTGGTTTTTCTATTTCTGTGAAGAATGCCATTTATAGTTTGATAGGGATTGCTTTGAATCTATAGATTATTTTGGGTAGTATGGACATTTTAACAATATTGATTCTTCTAATCCATGAACATAAAATACCTTTCCATTTTTTGTGTGTGTCCTCTTCAATTTCTTTCATTAGTGTTCTATAATTTTCATTGTAGTCATCCTTCATTTGTTTGATTAATTCTTCAGTATTTTATTTTATTTGTAGTTTTATAAATGACATTACTTTTTTGATTTCTTTTTCAGATTGTTTGCTGTCAGCATATAGAGATGCTACCGATCTTTGTATGTTGATTTTATATCCTGCAATTTTACTGAATTTGTTGATCAGTTCTAATAGTTTTTTGGTGGAGTCTTTAGTTTTTTTTTCAAATATAAAATCATATTATCTGCAAACAAGGATAATTTGACTTCTTCCTTTCCAGTTTGGATGCCCTTTATTTCCTTCTCTTGTCTGATTGCCCTAGCTAAGACTTCCAGTATTATGTTGAATAACTATGATGAAAGTGGGCAAGTTTGTCCTCTTCCAGATCTAAGAAGAAAGGCTTTCAGTTTTCTCCCACTCAGTATGATACTAGCTGTCAGTCTGTTATATATGGCTTTTATTATGTTGAGATATGTTACTTCCATTTTTAGAAAATTTTTTATTTCCATAGGTTATTGGGGAACATGTGTTTGGTTACATGAATAAGTTCTGTAGTAGTGATTTGTGAAATTTTGGTGCACCTGTCACCCAAGCAGTATACACTGTACCCTATTTGTAGTATTTTATCCCTCACCCCCTTCTCACCCTTTCCCCTTGAATCTCCAAAGTCCATTGTGTCATTCTTTTTCCTTTGCATCCTCATAGCTTAGCTCTCACTTTGAATGAGAACATATGGTGTTTGGTTTTCCATTCCTGAGTTATTTCAATTAGAATAATAGTTTCCAATCTCATCCAGGTCACTGTGAATGCCATTAATTCATTCCTTTTTATGGCTGAGTAGTAATCCATCATATTTATACCACATTTTACCCACTCATCGGGTAAAATTGATTGATAGGCATTTGGTTGGTTCTACATTTTTGCAATTGTGAATTGTGCCATGATAAACATGCATGTGCAAGTATCTTTTTTGTATAATGACTTATTTTCCTCTGGGTAGATATCCAGTAGTGGGATTGCTGGATCAAATAGCAGTTTTACTTTTAGTTCTTTTAGTTCTGATTGGTTTTCCTTTACAGATTACCTGGTGCTTTGGTCTCACAGTTCTTAAAATTATTTCCTCTGTCTTAACTTTAGATAATCTGATGACAGTGTGGCTAGGCAATGATCTTTTTGTGATGAATTTCCCAGATGTTCTTTGTGCTTCTTGTATTTTAATGTCTAGGTCTCTACCAAGGCCAGATAAATTTTCCTCGATTATTCCCAAAATGTTTTTCAAACTTTTAGATTTCTCTTCTTCCTCAAGAACACTGATTATTCTTAGGTTTGGTCATTTAACATAATCCCAGACTTCTTGGAGGCTTAGTTCATATTTTCTTATTCTTTGTCTTTGTTGGATTGGGTTAATTCAAAGACCTTGTCTTTGAGGTCTGAATTTCTTTTTTCTACTTGTTCAATTCTATTGCTGACACTTTCCAGAGCATTTTGCATTTTATAAATGTGTCAATTGTTTCTTGACGTTTTGATTGTTTTTTATTCATGCTATCTATTTCCTTGAATATTTCTCCTTTCACTTCTTGTGTCCTTTTTTTTTTTTTTTTTTTTTCCTTACATTGGGCTTCATCTTTCTCTGGTGCCTCCCTGATTAGCTTAATAACAAACCTCCTGATTTCTTTTTCAGGTAAATCTTCTTGATTCGGGGTCATTGCTGGTGAGCTAGTATGATTTTTTGGGGGGTGTTAACCTTGTTTTGTCATATTACCAGAGTTGGTTTCTGGTTCTTTCTCATTTGGGCAGGTTCTGTCAGAGGCAAGGTCTGGTGCTGAAGGCTGTTGTTCAGATTCTTTGATCCACAGGGTGTTCCCTTGATGTAGTACTCTCCTCCCTTTTCCTATGGTTGTGGCTTCCTGAGATCTGAGCTGGAGCTGTAGTGATTATTATCTGTCTTCTGGACTAGTCACACAGCAAGTCTACCAGCCTCTGGGCTGGTACTGGGGGTTGTCTGCACAGACAACCTGTGATGTGAACTATCTGTGGGTCTCTCAGCCGTGGATACCATCGCCTGTTCTGGGGAAGGTGGCAGCGGGGTGAAATGAACTTTGTGAGGGTTCCTAGCTTTGGCAGTTTAATGCACTATTTTTGTGCTGGTTGGCCTCCTGACAGGAGGTGGTACTTTCCAGAGAGCATCAGCTGTGGTAGTATGGGGAGGAACAGATGGTGGGTGGGGCCCTAGAACTCCCAAGAGTATATGCCCTTTGTCTTCAGTACCAGGGTGGGTAGGAAAGGACCACTGGCGGCGGGGCGGGGGAGGGGGGACAGGGCTAGGCGTGTCTGAGCTCAGACTCTCCTTGGGTGGGTCTTGTTGCAGTTGCTGTGGGGATGGGGGTGAGCTTCCCAGGTTAATGGAGTTATGTTCCTAGGAGGATTATGACTGTCTCTACTGTGTCATGCAGGTTGTCAGGGAAGTGAGGGAAAGCCAGGAGTCACAGGCCTCACCCAGCTTCCACACAGTCCAAAGGGCTGGTCTCACTCCCACCGTGCCCCCCGACCCAACAGCACTGAGTCTGTTTCCAGGCAGTGAGTAAGCAGGGCTGAGAACTTTCCTCAGGCTGCCTGCCTCCCCACTGTGAAAGCAAATATGGCTTTCCTTCTTCCCTCACCTGTGGAGACTGCACACCGGATTTACACCCTTCTCTTAGTTCTGGCCAGGAGTCTTCTCAATCAGCTCAAATTGTTACAAAGTTCAGCTGGAGGTTTTCTTCTCCCTGTGGCCTTTTCCCAGCACCTCTGGTTGCCCTCCTGAAGGACTACTATGAGGCCAGACAAAAACGACTTGCTGGGAGACTCAGTGAGCTCCCAGGGCTTTTCCTGCTGCTTCCTCTACCCTGTATTTCACTCAGCTCCCTAAATTGACTCAACTCCAGGTAAGGTCAAAATCTTCTCCTGTAATGTAGGCCTTCAGTTTCCCTAGTGGGGGTGTGTGTTCCGGGGTGGACGATCTCCCTTTCCCACTTCCACAGTTTGGACACTCACAGTATTTGTGTTGTTTCCTGGGTCCTGCAGGAGAAATCTGCTTCCCTCAGGGGGATCTGTGGGTCCTCTCAGGTTTTCTGATTTATTCCTGCAGTTGTTCTGGAGCAGAAATTCATGATGAGCCTCCACATTCTGCTCTGTTCATCCGAGTCGGAGCTGCAATGTAGTCCTGCCTCCTCTCTGCCATGATCCTCTAGTTGAAAAAGTCAGGGTATGTTCCTTCTATCCCCACTTTTTGATGCTTTTTATTATGAAGGGATGTTGAACATTATCAAATGCTTTTTCAGCATCAATTGAAATGATCGTATTGTTTTTGTCCTTCATTTTGTTGATATGATGTGCTATATTGATGGATTTGTGTATGTTGAACCATTCTTGCATTCCTGGGATAAATCCCACTTGGTCAGGATGAATGATCTCTTTAATCTGTTGTTCAATTCAGTTTGCCATTATTTTATTGAGGAATTTTGCATCAATATTCATTGGTGATATTGGCCTATAGTTTTCTTTCTTTTCTTTTTTTCTTTCTTTCTTTTTTGCTTCATCTTTGTCTGGTTTTCATATTAGGATAATAATGGCCTCATAAAATGAAATTGGAAGTGTTCCCTCCTCCTCTATTTTTTAGAGTAATTTGAGTAGGATTGGTATGTTTGGTAGAGTTTAGCAATGAAGTCACTGGGTCTCTGGATTTTGTTTGCTGTAAGAATTTTTATTATGGCTTTGATTACATTATTTGTTATTGGCCTGTTCAGGCCTTGGATTTCTTCATGGTTCAATCTTAGTAGCTTGTATGTGTCTAGGAATTTATCCATTTCCTCTCGATTTTTCCAATTTATTGGCATATAGTTGCTCCTAGTAACCACTAATGATCCTTTGAATATTTGTGGTATTGTTTGTAATGTCTTCCTTTTTATCTCTGATTTTATTTATTTGGGTCTTCTCTCTTTCCTTTTTAGTGTGGCTAAAGGTATGTCAGTTTTGGTTATCTTTTCCAAAAACTAACTTTTGTTTCATTTGTATTATTTTTTTATTTACATTTCATTTATTTCTGCTCTGATCTTCATTATTTCTCTTCTACTAATTTGAGGTTTGGTTTGCTTTTGTTTTTCTAGTTTTGTAAGATGCATAATTCGGTTGTATTAAAAGTTTTTCTACTGTTTTGATATGGGTGCTTAGAGCTATAAACTTTGCCCTTTCACTGTATCCCATAGATTTGGCATGTTATATTTTAATTATAATTTGTTTTAAGAAATTTCTCAATTTCTTTCTTAATTTCTTCATTAACTCACTGATCATTTAGGAGCATATTATTTAATTTTCACGTGTTTGTAGGGTTTCCAAAATGTCTCTTGTTATTGATTTCTAGTTTTGTTCCACTGTGGTCAGAGAAGATACTGTTTCAATATTTTGGAATGTTTTAATACTTGTTTGGTGACCTAACATATGGTCTATCCTTGACAATGATCCATGTGCTGAGAAGAATGTACATTCTGTAGCCAGTGGATGAAATATTCTGTAAAAATATATTAGGTCAATTTGGTCTATTTGGTTTCCATTGACGTAGAATATATTTTTCTATCCCTTTATTTTCATTCTATCTGCATCTTTATAGGTGAAGTGTGTTTTTTGTAGGCAACAGAGGTTGAGTCTGTGTTTTTTGTTTTTTGTCTGTTTAAAATAATCTATTCAGCCACTCTATGTCTTTTGATTGGTGAGTTTAGTCCATTATGATCCAATGTTATTATTATTAAGGACTTACTTCTGCCATTTTATTGTTTGTTTTCTGGCTGTTTTGTGGTCTTCTTTTCCTTCTTTACTTCCTTCTTGTCTTTCTTTTAGTGAAGGTGATTTTTTCTGGAGGTATAATTTCATTTCTTGCTTTTTATATTCCCTGTGTATGTTTTCTGATGAGATTACCATGAGACTTGTAAATACTCTTATAACTCATTATTTAAAGCTGTTAAGAATGTAACACCACTTGCATGTACAAACTAGCAAAAAGAAAATGAATAAAAACTACACTTTAACTTTGTTCCCTGCTTTTTAACTTTTTGTTGATTCTATTTATACATTATTGTATTGTTCATGTCTTGAAAAGTTGTTGTAGTTATTATTTTTGACTCGTTCTTCTTGTGCTCTTTCCATTTAGAAAAAGAGTAGTTTATACACCACAGTTATAGTTACAATATTCTGTGTTTTTCTATGTAGTTACTATTACCAGTGAGTTTTATACCTTTTTATTGCTCACTAACATCCTTTTGTTTCTTCCTTTAGCACTTTTGTTCCTGTTTTATTGCTCACTAACATCCTTTTGTTCCTTCCTTTAGCACTTCCTGTAGGACAGTTCTGGTACTGGTAAAATCCTTCAGCTTTTGTTTATCTGGGAAAGTCTTTATTTATCCTTCATATTTGAAGGATATTTTTACCAGCTACACTATCCTAGGATAAAAGTATTTTTTCTCAAGTAATTTAAATATGTCATGCTACTCTCTTCTGGCCTGTAAGGTTTCCACTGAAAAGTCTGCTGCCAGACATATTGGAGCTCCATTTTATGTTATTTACTTCTTTCCTCTTGCTGCTTTTAGAATTCTTTCTTTTTTCTTGACCTTTGGGAGTTTGATTATTAAATGCCTTGAGGTTATCTTCTTTGGGTTAAATCTACTTGGTGTTTATATTAGTCCATTCTCACACTGCTACAAAGAAATACCTGAAACTGGGTAATTTATAAAGAAAAGAGGTTAAAGAAAAGAGGTTTAATTGGCTCATGGTTCTACATACTATACAAAAAGCATAGTAGCTTCTCCTTCTGTGGAGGCCTCAGGGAGCTTTTATTCATGGCAGAAGGCAAAGTGGGAGCAAGCATCTTACATGGCAGAAAGAAGACCAAGAGAGAGTGAGAGAGGTGCGACACACTTTGAAACAATCAGATCTCATGAGAACTCACTCACTATACAGTAGCAGGAGGATGGTGCTAAACCATTCATGAGAACTCTGCCCCTGTGATCCAGTGACCTCCCACTAGGCGCCATCTCCAACACTGGGGATTACAATTTTACGTAAGATTTGGCGTGGACACAGATCAAAACTATATCAGTGTTTTATAACCTTCTTATCCTTACATAACAGATCAAAACCATATCAGGGTTTTATAACCTTCTTATCCTTACATATTTATATCTTTCTCTAGGTTTGGGAAGTTCTCTGTTATTATCCTTTTGAACAAACTTTCTACCCTTGTCTATTTCTCTATCTCCTCTTCAAGACCAATAACTTAAATTTGCCTTTTTGCGGCTATTTTCTAGATCTTGTAGGTGTGCTTCATTGCTTTTTATTCTTTTTACTTTTTTGTTTTCTGACCATGTATATTCAAATAGCTGTCTTCAGGGTCACTAATTCTTCCACTGGATCAATTCTGCTCTTAAGAGGACTCTGATGTATTCTTCAGTCTGTCAATTGCATGTGCCAACTCTAGAATTTCTGCTTGATTCTTTTAAATTATTTCAATCTCTTTGTTAAATTTATCTGATATAATTCTGAATTTCTTCTATGTGTTATCTTGAATTTCTTTGAGTTTCCTCAAAACAGCTATTTTGAATTATTGGTCTGATCTCTGTTTCTCCAGGATTGGTTCCCAGTGCCTTATTAAGTTTGTTTGCTAAGGTTGTGTTTTCCTGGGTAGTCTTGATGCTTGTTGATGTTCACCAGTGTCTAGGCATTAAAAAGTTAGATATTTATTATAGTCTTCACTGTCTCAGCTTATTTGTATCTGTTCTTGGGAAGGCTTTCCAGGTATTCAAAAGGACTTGGGTATTGTGATCTAAACTATGTCTGCACTGGGGGCACCACAAGTGCAGTAATGCTCTGCTTCTTGAAGACTCACAGACTTATTGCCTTGATGGTCTTGGATAGGATCCAGAAGAGTTCTCTGGATTACCACGAAGAGACTCTTCTTTTTTTCCCTTACTTTCTCCAAAACACACAGTCTGTCTCTCTTTCTGTGCTGAGCTGCCTGGGGCTGGGGATAGGGTGACACAAGCACCCCTGTGGTCACCACCACTGAGACTGTGCTGGGTCATACCTGAAGGCAGCCCAGTATTGGGTCTCACTCAGTGCCCACGGTGGCCACTACCTGGTGACTGCCTATATTTGCTCAATGCCCTCAATGCCCTAGTTGTTTACAATCAGCAACTGGCAATACCAGCCAGGCTTATGTCTTTCCCTTCAGGGTACTGACATCCCCCAGGCCCCGGACAGGTCCAGAGATGCAGTCTGGGAGCTAGGGACTGTGATCAGAAGCCTTATAAATCTACGTGGTGTTCTAGTCTGCTAGCAATACTTTTGTCTTTTTATTATTTGTTTTCTGGCTGTTTTGTGGTCTTCTTTTCCTTCTTTACTTTCTTCTTGTCTTTCTTTTAGTGAAGGTGATTTTCTCTGGAGGTATGATTGAGTTGGTTGAGCTGGTTCTCAAACCACAAGACCCAGTACTTCTCATTCTTCCCTCCCCTTCCCACAGGCAGAGCAGCCTCTCCTGCCCCCAGTCCATGGCAAGTATTGCCTGTCTACCACCAGTGTTCCCTTAAGGCCTAAGCATTCTTCAGTTGTCTTATGGTAAATGTTACTACCAGGCCTGGGAGTCACTCTTTAGGGAAGTGGGCTCACCTTTGTGGAACTAGCACATTTCTGGTAGCTCCAGAAATGCCATTCAAGAACCAAGGCCTGGAATCGGTGACCCCAAGAGCCTACTTGTTGCTCTACCCTACTGTGGCCAAGCTGGTACCTAAGGTGAATTCAAAGTCCCCTTTACTTTTCTCTGTACTGTTCTCAAGCAGAAGGAGTCTCTCACCATAGCCATCATGGCTGGGAATGTGCTGGGTCTCACCTGATGCCAGCATGTCTCGGAGTCTCACCCAAGGCCCATAATGTACTGCCTGAGTATCGCTGCTTATTATTCAGGGCCCAAGGGCTCTTAAGTCGGCAGGTAATAGATTCTGTGTTGGGTCCTTCTCTTCAGGGCAGCTGGTTCTCTTCTGGCCCAGGGTATATGTAGAAATGTAATCTGGGAGGTAGGGCCTGGAATGGGAGCTTCACGACTCTGATCAGAACCCTATTCTTCTGTGGCTGAGCTGATGTTCAAGTTGCAAGACAAAAGTTCTCTTTACTCTTCCCTCTCCTCTCCTCACGCAGAAGGAAGGGCCCTCTTTTGGAGTTGTGAGTTTTACTGCCTGGGGTTATGGGAGGGATGGTGCAAGCATTCTCTTAGCTGCCCTGGCTGGTGTCTCAGTATGTTATGTGCCCCTAAGTCCACTGGCTCCTAGCTCAGCTTAGCACTAGGACTTGAAATCTTTGTGGCCCAGACTGCCTTCTAAGTTTACTTATTGCCCCAGAGCACTTCAGCCCATGGTGGCAAGTCTCACTGGAAGTTAACTTCCAACTGCTGGAATGGGCAACTCCCCTCTGGCTGGGGCTGGTCTGAATGCTTCCTCTATAGGCGGGTGTCAACTGAGCTCAGCCTGGTTTTGTTTTCCCCTGTGACAGGGCTGCACTGATTTGCATGCAAAGTCTCACAGTTGCCACCCTCTCCCTCTCCCAAGTGCAGAGATTTGTCTGTGACGTGCAGCTGCTGCAGGAGGATTGGGGTGGTGGTGTTAGCAATCTGATACGGTCTTTTCTACCCTATTCAGTGCCTTTCTCAGCAATATAAAGTTAAAGGCAGGTACTGTTAGTGCTCATCTAATTTTTGGTTCTTATGAAGTTGCTATTTTTATCTAGCTAGTTGTTGAATTTGGTTTTCCCATAGTGGGGCACAATCTGGGGCCTTCTATTCTGCCATTTTGTTTCTTGCCTTTCTTCCATTACAACAAATTAATAGTGGTAATCTCTGGGAACTGAAATTATAAGTTACTTTCATTTTCTTTACACTATCTGTATATTTAAATTTTCATTGCAATGATATATATTTCTTGTATAAAAAACTATAAAAACACTTTAATAACAATTTATGGGTTTCAAACTAAAAACATGTTGAAACTATATTCTCAGTAGACATGCATTCAACAAAATATTTGTTTCTATCATGTGATGGTATGGTGACAGATATGATAACAGTATCACTGGAAAAGAACAAAGGCAAAAATGACCTGTATCCACACTCTGGTGGGACAGACAGAGACATTTGTACATAGGCCAAGTACAATTATACAGGCCAAGTGCCATAGGAGTGCAGCAGAAGGGGAAACAGCTGGGGATTTATGAAAGGGTTTTGGAAAAGATGATTGACACAGACCTTGAGGTATTTAAACAGATGCAGAAGTGAGATGAAAATTAGTCTGAGAAATAGAACAGTGACAGCTTGAAGTGGTGTTACATGTTCACCAACTAGAGTGCCTGTCCCAAAGAACTTGTAGCAGAGCACTTAGGGATAGGAGAAAAAGAGAGTAGAAAGTGATGCATCCACAAAGACCAGATGGAGAGGCAACATTTCCCACAGGAAAGTATGCAGCTCGCAGACAAAGAGACTGTATTATTAGTCCATTTTCACACTACCAATGAAGACGTACCTGAGACCGGGCAATTTACAAAAGAATGAGGTTTATTGGACTTACAGTTCCACATGATTGGGGAGGCCTCACAATCCTGTCGAAAGATGGAAGGCATGTCTCACATGGTAGCAGTTGGGAGAAGAGAGCTTGTGCAGGGAAACTCCTCTGTTAAACCACCAGATCTTGTGAGACTCTTATTCACTATCAAGAGAAGAGCACGGGAAAGAGCTGCTCCCATGATTCAATTACCTCCTACCAGATCCCTCCCACAACAGGTGGGAATTCAAGATGAGATTTGGGTGAGGACACAGCAAAACCATATCATTTTGCCCCTAGTCCCTCCCAAATCTCATGTCCTCCCATTTCAAAACCAATATGTCTTCCCAACAGTCTCCCAAAGTCTTAACTCATTTCAGCATTAACTCAGAAGTCCATAGTCTAACATCTCATCTGAGACAAGACAAGTCCCTTCTGCCTATGAGCCTGTAAAATCAAAAGCAAGTTAGTTACTTCCTAGATACAATGGGGGTACAGGCATTGGGTAAATACAGCCATTCCAAATGGGACAAATTGGCCAAAACAAATGGGTCTACAGGCCCCATGCAAGTCAGAAATCCAGAGGGGCAGTCAAATCTTAAAGCTCCAAAATAATCTCCTTTGACTCCATGTCTCATATCCAGGTCACGCTGATGTAAGAGGTGGTTTCCTATGGTCTTGGGCAGCTCCACCCCTGTGGCTTCGCAGGGTACAGTCTCTCTTCTAGCTGCCTTCATGGACTGGCATTGAGTGTCTGTGGCTTTTCCAGGTGCATGATGCAAGCTGTCAGTGGATCTACCATTCTGGGGTCTGGAGGATGGTGGTCTGGAGACAGTTGCTCTACTAGGCAGTGCCCCAATAGGGACTCTGTGTGGGGTCTCTGAACCCACATTTCCCTTCTGCATTGCCCAAGCAGAGGTTCTCCATGAGAACCTTGCCCCTGAAGCAAACTTCTGCCTGGGCATCCAGGCATTTCTATACATCTTCTGAAATCTAGGCGGAGGTTTCCAAACCCCAGTTCTTGACTTCTGTGCACTCACAGGCTCAAAACCATGTGAAAGACACCGATGCCTGAGGCTCACACCCTCTGAAGCCACAGCCTGAGCTCTACATTTTCCCCTTTCAGCCACAGCTGGAGTGGCTGGGATGCAGGCCACCAAGTCCCTAGGCTGCACACACATGGGGACCCTGGGCCTAGCCCATGAAACCACATTTTTCTCCTAGTCCTCTGGGCCTGTGATGTGAGGGACTATCATGAAGAACTCTGACATGTCATGGAGACATTTTCTCCATTGTCTTGGGGATTAACATTTGGTTCCTCATTACTTATGCAAATTTCTGTAGCTGGCTTGAATTTCTCCTCAGAAAGTGGGGTTTTCTTTTCTGTCACATTGTCAGGCTGCAAATTTTCTTAACTTGTATGCTCTGCTTTCCTTATAAAATTAAAGCCTTTAACAGTACCCAAGTCACCTTTTGAATACTTTGCTGCTTAGAAATTTCTTCCACTAGGCCGGGTGTGGTGGCTCACGCCTGTAATCCCAGCACTTTGGTAGACTGAGGCGGGTGGATCACCTGAGGTCAGGAGTTCAAGACCAGCCTGGCCAACATGGTAAAACCCAATCTCTGCTAAAAAATACAAAAATTAGGTGGGCGTGGTAGCAGGCACTTATAATCCCAGCTACTTGGGAGGCCAAGGCAGGAGAATCACTTGAACCCGGGAGGTGGAAGTTGCAGTGAGCCAGGCTTGTGCCATTGCACTCCAGCCTGGAGACAGAGCAAGACTCCATCTCAAAAAAAAAAAAAAAAATTCTTCCACCAGATACCCTAAATCATCTCTTTTAAGTTCAAAGTTCCACAAATCTCTGGGGCAGGGGCAAAATAATGCCAGTCTCTTTGCTAAAACATATCAAGAGTCACCTTTGCTCCAGTTCCCAAGTTCCTCATCTCCATCTAAGCCTGCCTCAGCCTGGACCTTATTGTTCTTATCATTAGAAGCATTTTTGTCAAAACCATTCAACAAATCTCTAGGAAGTTCCAAACTTTCCCATATTTTCCTATCTTCTTCTGAGCCCTCCAAATTGTTTCAACCTCTGCCTGTTACCCAGTTCCAAAGTCACTTCTACAGTTTTGGGTATCTTCTCAGCAGTGCCCCACTCTACTGGTACCAATTTACAGTATTAGTCCGTTTTCACACTGCTGATAAAGACATGCTCAAGACTGGCAATTTACAAAAGAAAGTGGTTTATTGGACTTACAGTTGCACATGGCTGGGGAGGCCTCATAATCATGGCAGAAGGTGAAAGGCACATCTCACAGGGCAGCAGATAAGAGAAGAGAGTTTGTGCAGGGAAACTTCTCATTTTAAAACCATCAAATCTTGTGAGACTTACTCACTATGATGAGAAGAGCAAGGGAAAGATCTGCTCTCATGATTCAATTACCTCCTGCTGAGTCCCTCCCACAACACATGGGAATTTAAGATGAGATTTGGGTGGGGACACAGCCAAACCATATCAGAGACCATGGTTGACATCTTGGGGTTGAACTCTCAAAAGATTATCAAGGGAAGAAACTACAGCCTGGTTCCATCTAAGCCCGGCACTGCAATCTGAATGGACACTCACGGAAGCACATTTGGGTACTAATGGCCTCAGAAGATACATTCTATGCTGTCGGTGACTCACTGCATATGGGCAGTTTGAGAAAACAGAACAGAAAAACACTGACTTAATGATTTCTCTAAAATAGTAAGCTTGCGAGTAAGCTGCTTTTTCTCTATGTTGTTTACTACCTAAAATCTTCCGAAACCTCATACTTCTGATGATTTATTTAAAAACTCAATAAAGTTAGAGATCTCCTTTTTTTACTCTTTGCCTGACACATTTTTTTCCTTGTGTAAATCAGATGCTGTTTGCCTGACTCCTTCCTAGTGCAGCCTGCCAACTGGAGCTGAGAGACAATTGCAAGCCATGCAGACTGAGAGGCTGCAGAGCTTGGCAAATCCATCCCCAGAGGGGTCTTTTGGCACCTAATAAATGTCTTATGAGATCCAGGCTCACATTTAGGCAGATCAGACATGTCTATTTTTATTTCTAGACCTTTTCCCAGTGGAACTTGCAAAGCCAACCCATAGTTATATGCAAACTAGGGATACAGATCCTGTAAATGAGAACCTACAAACTGAAGGAAAAAAGTTTAAATTTAGATTCAAATTGAAAATAGCTGAAGGACCTTATATTTGAGATATCCTGAGCCATTCTGTCGAGGAAGATTATTATTTTGCTCTGGTTCAGTCTTTGTCATGGAATCTATAACCTATAAATGTACATACCAATCAAGGAAATAATTTGGAAAGAAGAGTTTAGTTATTTGAATGATTGAAGTGATCACTGGCACTTGGAATGTGCATTTGAAAAGACTGCAGCATCCCAACATTCCCAGACACTTGGCTGGGTATTCTCCAAGCAAGCCTGTGAAATCTCTCTTCCAGCCTTTCCCTGGATATCACATCCTCATCAAAACCAATACTTCTTCCTTGAGCCAGTTCCTGTAGTGCCTAATGTCTACATATTTCTCCTTGATAAATCTTTCCACCAATCCAGTAGATTCTGCAGGAGGTAGATGAAACTAGGGCGGTCCTAATCTGTAGTTGGCTTAAATCCCTGTGACTTTATTAATAAAACAAGAAAAAAAAAAAAAAAAAAAAACCTTTCCCTATTTCTAAAACGGGGTTCCTCAAATTGTGGTTTTCCCCAGAACTGTATGCATTAGAATTTCCTTGGGAATGCTTGTTAAATGTAGACTCCTGTGTCTTGCCAGACACACCATATCTCCAAGATATGGAGATCTGGAACTACATATTTAGAAAGCACTCTAGGCATTTTTTTTTTTTCAGGCACAGGTATTTAAGAACAATTGCTAAGGACTGGGTATGAAGCTACCCTATTTTCTGTCTAAGATTGCCTGGTAGTGAGTTCTCTGTCCATTAAATTTGCCTGTAAAGTATACGAGAGGGTGGAGAAATGTTTGGGGGCAATTTTAGGGAAGGAGCAAGAAAGTTGGATGAAATAGGTGAAAATTCAAAGTCCCTTTTTCATGATGTCCTCAGGCCTTCAACTGATTGGATAAGGCCCACCCACATCATAGAGGACAATCTGCTTTACTTAAAGTCCACTGATTTAAGTGTTAATCTCATCTAAAACACCTTTCAAGTTAAAACATAAAATTAAGCATCACATGAAGATATCATGAAGGAGGAATCTTGAATTTTGTCCTATTTGATCAAACTTTCTTGTTCCTTCCCTGTTGCCAACCTCTGCATGTTCTTATGCCTTCACACATCCTTGAACACACCTTTAAGGGGAACTTTAATGGAGAAAGAATTCATTACAAGGCAATCTGAGAGAGAAAATGGTCTCAAACACTGGTACCTGACAAAATTGCCAAGGATGATTTGTTTGTTGTTTTTAGAAGAATTATATTTGTTTCAGATGAAAGTTAGAATAGAGGTTATTGATTGTATATGTTGTACATATGCTAGGGAATATCAAGATTATCTGCACACATACAGTACATTAATATTCATTTTTTTCACATATGCATTGCTTATGAGTTCAGTACTTATCCTATGTGAACATTAGGCGTTCAGTGAATAATTTGTGAGTGAATACGTGCTGTTTGTTATGTTTGTCATTTATTTCATGATGAGTGGTCAATCATGAATATAATCTCCAAATATGTTGCTGAATAGGTGGCATGGTATAAAGAAAGGGACTCAAACTTTGTAAACAAATGATTGTGGTTAACATGAAACAAGATAGCTTTTAAACCACAAAGCATAGTGCTGTGTCCATAATCAATAAAAAATCAAGTTTGAGTCCCTTAAGCTTTAGTCTTAAGGGAAAAAAATGATTCCCATTGCAACATATACTCTTAAAATGCATCTTGTAGAAGCAGAGAGCTTAGACAGACTGTGATGAGCTGATCAAAACTTATGTGAATTATAGTGCTATTCTGCCGGATGTACAGATGGCTTGAGGTACACTGGCCTTTGTCAGTAAGTGTAAGGAAGAAAGACAGAAAGCCCCAAAGAACCCAGTTTTCATCACTTTTGGGTGCACACAAATGACAAATGATGACAAATGGAACCAAACACACAAGTACTGTGGAAAGAATATACACTTCAGAGACTATCTACATAGGTAATTTTTCCTTTTAACTGTTTACCTTGGGTAACAAACAAATCTTTTATTCAAAAATTCTTTTTCCATTGATTATTGGATAAAGGTCAAAGTAGAAAAACATTTTAGTAAAGTTATATAGACAAATTGGTAACTAGCATCTAAAAATAATGCTCAAAGAACCTAGACAATTTAATTAGCTGCCTGTTAAGCTTCAGTTCATGTCTGTAAAAATGAGAATAATAACACTCAAAGGGATTTTGTAACTATTCAGTAAGAAAATGTACATAAAGTGTTTAGCACAAAATAAATGCTTAATAAATAAGAGCCATTTATGTTAAATAGAATAATATGGACTGACTGTGGTAATCAGAAATGTTATTAAAATATTGTCCTGAAAGTAAGAACTGAGGGGGAGTTGAGTCAAAATTAACTGGATTTCTTTTGACACACTGTAGCTATTTCTGCCAAAGCATGCAAGACTGCCTACTGCCCTTTCCTCCTGCGGGCACACAATATTTTAAATGATGAATGAGCTTTTAAACATGGTTCAGGGAAATTTGTGAATACTTGGTCATCCTTCTGAAGTTGCTGTAATAGTACCCATAAACCCCTCAAGCCAGCAATGTTCTCTGATCTGAAGAAATTGCTTTAGTGAGTAATGTATAAATTCTCAACAGTAAGCCACACAGAAATTTTGATCAATATATTTTATGGGAAAAATTGCACTTCTGGATAATGAATCTTTTCCACATAGATGTACAGTTTGGAACAAAATTTCAGACCATGCTTAGAATTACACAATTGCTGTGAATCAATTAAACTGGCAGAGATGAAGAAGTGAGTGGGGTCTTACTTCTTTATTTGTTTCAAATCTTGTCTTTGCAAATAAATTATTAAAATATAAGAACTAGGAAAAACATTTTAAGGTTTTAGAAATTATATATGCTTGTTTATAATATTTTGAATAGGTTAAATTCAACTAAATTAATCCATGTGTTTATTGGATTGGCTAATATATAACAATAAGACATAATTCTTGCTCTCAAGGAGCTAGTAACACAGTACAGGAAAGAAATAATGACACAAACAATATCTTCAGTAACAAATCAAATGAGATGTGCAAAACACCATATGTGAAATACAAAACATTATGTTGCTGGAGGCGAGAGAATGCTTCACTGAGGAGGTATAGTTAACTTGGGCTTTGGAGGTTCAGTAAAATTTGCATGCTAGAAGTAGACATTCCACTTGTCAGAAGAGGCATATGCAAAGTCACAGAAAAGGAAACATATGGCAGATTAAGGAAACAAAAAAATAGCCAATTTTGGCTAAAGCACAGGGTACAGGGAATCATATGTAATAAATTGAAATGTTAGAGTAGGGCCATATGTAAAGCATCATATCCTTTAAGTTGTAGGCAAATGACTCATTGTACTGAGAGGGGATCGTGAATAGTGACAAGGACAGCAAATAGGTTGAGAGTAACTGCTCTAGTTAATGGAAAAGGATAGCTTTTTTCCACAGAAAACTGATTGTTTCTGAGCAGAGGATTGACATGATCAGGAAGTTAGGAGACTATTGTAATTCACTAGACAGAAATAAATGAAGGCCAGCATCTTGTAAAATATGCAAGTTAAACCCATGAATAGAACCTCTGTACCCTCCTCAAAGCACACTAAAATGACAGTAAAGGGGCACTTCAGAAAGATGACCAAGTATTCACAAATTTCCCTGAACCATGTTTAAAGTATGAACCAATCATAGTTTATTCCGAGGATTTACACAAGTCTTCAGTTTTTCAATACAGACTGCAGACTATAATTTTTAGAGGAAATAGCCCCCCTTCCCCCACTTTTAGGTTTCTTTGGTGGCAAAAATTAAATTGGGTTGCATCAAACATTTTTTAAAAGTATGAACCAACAAGGACAAGGGGAGTGGAAAGAAATTGATAATAAAGATTTGGAAGCTGTCAAAGTAGGTGGATAAACAAAAAATTAACGATCTGGGATGAATGAAGAGTGAAAAATAATTCAAGTTATATGGCAGAATTCTTGGCACCAAGTACATGGGTGAATTTGGGGGTATAAACAGAAGAATGAATTGAAAGTGTTTAGAAAGAAGATGGTCCCCTCTGTTCTTTCTTTTATTGCATCCCCCTTCTTAAAGAACAGAGATTTCTTCTCTGAGAATGGTAAAGCAGAGGGTCTTTGGAATGGAGAGTGGCAGGCAGATTTGATGGCAAGATTACTGGTTGAAAATGGGCCATTAAGTGAAAATTTACTCTGAATCTGAGATGTTCAGTCTTCTTTCTCCTCTCATTTACTATAATGCTGTTAGGGAGGCTTATATCATTCAGGTAAAAATTGGAGATTATTCCCTGGCTGGAATATGACCAGCAAAAGGAAAAATTTTGAAGACATTGATGTCATCAGCTGTCTTCCCCCAAACCTCATCTGGCCTTCTGGAATTACCCTTTATTCAGGTTCCTCACTGACAGTGTCACCTATTCATTCAAGGTTTCCAAACTGCCCATTTAGGGGCCATTGTTAAATATCAGCTGACCTAGCACTTTGGGAGGCTGAGGCGGGCAAATGACTTGAGGCCAGGAGTTTGAGACCAGCTTGGCCAATATGGCTGAAGCACCATCTCTACTAAAAATACCAAAATTATACAGGTGTGGTGGTGCACACCTATAGTCCCAGCTGCTCGAGTGGCTGAGGCATGATAATCACTTGAACCGAGTGGGTAGAGGTTGGAGTGAACTGAGATTGCACCACTGTATTCCAGCCTGGGCAACAGAGTGAGATGCTGTCTCAAAAAAAAAAAAAAAAAAAAAAAAATCTGACACCCCAGTATCATCACAAATTTGAACAAAAGCTCTGATATTGAAGATAGAGACCAAAATGAAAACTAGGAGAAACAGACTATACATGGGGAAGAAGGCCTCAGAGAAATCAATCATTAATATCTTCTGAGAGACAAAATAAGAGATTGCCTCTAAGAAGTAGGAACAAGTACTATGGTCAAAAAATATCGAAAATTAAAAATATAGCAGAAATGAAAAAAATGCCAAGAATGGTCAGAAGTAAAATTAAGAAAATCTCCCATAATACAGAGGAAAAAGACAGTCCAGGCAGTTTAACATCGAAATATTAGAAAATTTAAAAAGAGAAAGCAGAAACTGAGGGGGCACAATTTCAAAAAAATATATACATATCTGTGTACATACATATGTGTATGTATATGTATATTTAAATCTCATTAATATACATATCTGTGTACATACATGTGTGTGTATATATATTTAAATCTCATTATTAATAGACATAAGTTTTCACATACAAATAGCTTTCTGAGTGCTCATCCAAATGATGAAAATAGACCCACACCAAATCACATCATTGTGAAATTTCAGAACACTGGAGACAAGGAAAAAAACCTTCCAGAGAGAAAGAAAAACAGTAGGAGGAGGGGAAGTATATTCATACAAATAATCAAGAATAAAATTGTCACTGACAATAGCAAAGCTGGAGACTGGAAGATATTGCCTCCTAACCTTGAATTCTATACTCATACATACTATCAATCAAACATGAGGGTAGAATAAAAACGTCTCAAAAATTTATGTTTTAAACATTTTCTTCTCAGGATGCTACTTTAGGCAAAAGGAGGAGTTATAGCTAGAAAGAAGAAACAGAGGGTCTGGAAAACAGACATCCAAACCAAGAATTAGGAAAAGGGAATCACCAAGATGATGGCAAAGTGAGAGTTTAATATGACAGTAGTGCAGTTGGCCAGAAAGGGAAGGGACAATCTTCACATAGCAGATCTGAAGTTCTAGTGAGAGATGTCACTTAGGTGATATTGAAACGTGCTTGAATGTATTGAGAAGATATTGACAACCCAGGGAGAATTTGTGGTTGAATTCCTGATAGAAAATTAAGCAAATGAGACTTCAGGGGAAACCGTTGAGTAGAGAAAGGAAAGACATCACATTATGCTACATGAATCAATAAGGGAAAGCATTTACTTAATCACAATAATGTAAACACTGATCCAACTAAAATTACAGCATATTTATAGTTGAAGAATGAAGACTGTGAAGTATATGGTGAAAGGTAGGGAGAAACAGAGCTGAAGCTTTGTCTTCTATTGTGAGAAATCAATAGTTAACACCTCAAATTTACAACTCAAGCAGTAGCAATATACATGTGCTAGTTAGAAGTACAGATGTATGCCAAAAGAACAATTTAAAAGAGAAGAAAGTGGTTGGCTCTGGGGATCAAGAAATGGAAGTGGGAGAGTCTAAAATTAGATAAGACTGAGAGATATGGCAGCAGCAGTAAATAAATAATAGGTAGGACTAGATGAGAGAGATGTGGTAAAATTAAATCAATAGGACTGGGCAATTGGTTGGATAGAGAAAGTAGGAAAAAATGACAGGGGTTTCAGCCAGAGTAGCTGAGAGCACAATGAAGTCACTAACAGAATTAGGAAATCTAAAGAAGACACGTGAGGCACATGAAGAGAGACAATGGAATATAATAGAAATATAATAGCTCAGTGTGTAAAGATCCAGCTGCCAGGCCTGATTCTGCTACTTTGTCCATATGGCCTTGAGCAGACCACCTCACCTCTGTGAGCTGCACTGTCCTTATCTGTAGAGCAGGGGAGTCAGGGGAGCATAGTGGTGAAGAACGCAGGCTCTGGAACTAGGTTTCCCAGGTGCAAATATCAGCCAACGCCATTCTCTGGCCCTATTTACTAGCCATGTATGTAGTTTAGACCATTCATCTAACTGGTGTGTGCCTCAGTTTCCTCACCTGTAAAATGGGGATAATAGTATCCTATTTATCATCATATATTGTTGGGAGAATTAAATGAAAGTGAATTGTATTAACAATAGAAAATAAATAAAAATAAATAAAATAAAACACCTGATCAAGCACACATGGACTAAACTTGAAAAATAAGAAAGAGGTTGATATGGTTTGGCTGTGTCCCCACCCAAATCTTATCTTGAATTCTAGTTCCCATAATCCCCACATGTGGTGGGAAGGACTCAGTAGGAGGTAATTGAATCATGGGGGTGGTTTTCCCCATGCTATTATCATGATAGTGAATAAGTTCTCACGAGATCTGATGACGAGATCTGGCTCTCATCCTTCTCCTTCCTGCCACCATGTGAAGAAAGACGTGTTTGCTTCCCCCTTCCACATGATTGTAAGTTTCCTGAGGCCTCCCCAGCCCTGCAGAACTGTGAGTCAGTTAAACCTCTTTCCTTTGTAATTTACTCATTCTCAACCAGTTCTTTGTAGCAGTGTGAGAATGGACTAATACAGAGGCCATGTAGAAGGATCAGTAGAATTTCTCCAGGTAAACACTAGATGCCATAAACAGATCACGGCAAGAACTTGAGCCTTGAACTTGAACAAATCAGGGTTTGAGTCTTAATTCTCAAGCCATGTAAACTGGGGAAATTTGTGTCTCCTACCTAAACCCATTCTTCCTTAGCTAGAAAACCCACAACAGTTCTCTATAAATTAAAGTACATAATATGCACAACGTGCTCAACACAGTGCATATTATAGAAGAGGTATTTGAAGGCTCTATTGACTGGAGATGGTTTACACACATAATTGGGGTTGCCTATGACTGTGAGCCTGTGTATACTTCATACAATCTGAAAGGTGAGCTGTTTTCTTCCGGGGGTCAATCTCTTTCCTAGGTTTCCTCTTCCATTAGTCAGGTTTTCATCTCTCTTAGAGTCCTTGTGCAGCCAAAATTTTCTGATGAGTGCCCTTAATCAATGTCTACTCTGTAAGTGAGGTGAACTAATGACCTAGTTCGCAGAGCCATGACCAGGTCCAATGTAATATTTATAAAGTAGGCATAGCATTTTGCATCTGCATACTGGGTTAATGCCAGTGCTATCTTTACACTCTTGGGAGCATGGTTAGATTTGGGAGTCCTTTGGTTTGTTTATTGGAATAATGAAGGAAACTTAAATCCTGGAGAAAATTATAAGCTGACTTTCTATAGTTATATCCAGTAACTAAGAAAGTCCAGAAAATAGTCAGTTTTAATAGGGAAGATATGAAATCACCAGGGGTTGGTTGCACAATTAAGAGGGTAAAAGCAGGAGCTCAATGCATTTGTTTCATTGAATGCCAAATCTCTTTACAGCCCAAAGCATTGGTCTGAGTGCTGGGAAAAAAAGAAAAAAAAGTTTAAATGATAACAAAATAAAACATAGTCCCTGGGTTAGGTTGATAGGCATAGCTAACCACAAATTAGGATCTGACATTAATTAGTATTATGGCAGAGTCATTATATAATTGTAATCACTATCTTTTCTATTTGAGTATTTCATGCTTCTTCAAAAAATGTTATAATATTTTTACATTTTGAAAAATATGTATGCAAGGAATCTAATGCAACTCACAGAATACCAATTATGCCCTCCAAAGTATCTGTGTAATCATAAATTTGGGCTTTGAAATCGTGTCTTTGAAGAAATGGAGAAAAACATGGAAAATCCTTCATGTTCTACAGGATGTCACATTAAGCAAACCAAACTTTAGGGGAAGAGAGATGCAGTAAGAGAGAGGTACTTAAAATTGCTTCATTGTCCACCAAAAACTAAATTCTGCATTTGTCCGTTTCCAGTAAACCACAGTATGGTATAGAGCTGTGGGACTTATGCTCCATTTTATGCTTCAAGTTTCACTCTACTGGTAGGAATTCAACTGATTCTAGGTAAATTGATTAGGGTTAAACCAATTCTTATTACTTACTAATGATCCTTATTGTTTTATATGTGGAAGAGGTGTGGCCCAGCCAAAGCTAGTCAACAGGATCAGAGTGGCCTCCAGTGCTAGAAAATATTTTATGTGTAATACAGTTTTCCACAGTAAAAAATGCATTACTTAGATTCAGTAAGACA
The DNA here is from genome assembly GCF_047675955.1 of Chlorocebus sabaeus. Lineage (NCBI taxonomy): Eukaryota > Metazoa > Chordata > Mammalia > Primates > Cercopithecidae > Chlorocebus > Chlorocebus sabaeus. The sequence continues at coordinate 20,942,086 of NC_132916.1, read as the reverse complement.
TGTGAGGCATGGAAGGAGCATAGCATTGGTAGTGGAGGTAGATAATTCATGATTTGTGACTTAGGCCAATACTTAAAGTATCAGTTTCCTTACGTGTAAAATGAGGATAATAGTGCTTTGTGGGGCTATTGTGAAGGCTCTATGATTAAACATATAAAATGTACCCAACCCAGGGTCTGACATATCGTTAGAACTCAAAAAATTTTAGTTATTTTGTTTGTTTATCTCTGAGTGGAAAAGTGAAACTGGTCCTAGCTAAAAGGCTACAAAACTGATTTTGTCAGCCTGAAAGTAGAGAAGGGCTTACCCCTGTACACATCAGCTCTTTTCATTCTATTATGACCAGAGAGATGAGCGTCCATTGGCGCTGCTAGCTTTAATCTCCACAACTGTTTTAGCGGGGGAGGACTCAGAAAGGCAGCCTTGGTAAAATGCCAGACACTTTTGGATGCTCAGTTGATATTAATTAATCCTCAGTAGCAACATTTTGGCAACAGATCTTGACTCGTGTGACCTTTCATGCTGGATGGAATTACACTCAGACGATTCTTTTTCTCAGCCAAGCCCTTTAGAACCTTCTTAGACTGTTGGCAGAATTCCATGAGCACTACAGTTTCCTGAGAATTCTGCAGTTGGCACCTTAAATGTGTTAGTGCTAAATAAATAGAAGGTGAGATATTATGTATCCAATTTTGGTGGTAGGAGATAGCCAAGTAAGTGTTATAAAGATGCAAAAATTCTCTGTTGAGTTCTGGTGATGACCAGGAGAATGGATTTATATAGTCTCCAGCCTCCTACCATCGATCATTCCCAAGGCCTGTGGTTATTCAGGATGGCCACTCACCATGACAAGGAATATTGCTGGCAAAACAACAGCTTCTCTCAGAGGATAAGCAGCTTAAATGTAGTGCTTTGGGTAACATCAGATTTACATTAGATTTTAGTGCCCTCCCCCCATACTTTTGCTCCTGTTGTTTATTAAAGGGCTTCTTATGTGATTTTATTCTGTATTTGAAATGAAGGCAGCAGGAGTTAGTCTCAAAGATGAAACAAGAACTGACACTTCTCGCCCTACCTGGGCCTCTTTGTGCTGAGACGATAGTGCCCATGCAGTCACTGTGCCTATGGACTCCCACCAGGGATTATCGCAAACTGCTCTAAACATCTTTTACATCCCTATAACTGTATTTTCTTGTATATGATGTTTAATGTAATGTAAAAATCTACTGTGAAGATGATTCTCAGGAACTTGGTAATAATAGTATTAATTTTGTAATTAGAGATACTGTTACTACTGTTAATGCTATTTCTTTCCTGGAACTACAGCACTTATCATAATATGTTTAAATGGTAAATTTACTTTTCTCTCTCCTCCACCATGTTTTAAGATTTTTTTCATTGAATCTCCAGCACTTGGAATTATGACTGGTAGAGAGTAAACTGTTCAATAAATATTTGTTGCATGAGTGAATGATGAAGTACTGGAACATGAATGATAGTAATGTAGCCAAGACTTTACAGAGTTAACCTGATTAAAATTAGTATTTTTCACATGTTCGACCCACCTCCAAGCTGCTCTTGGCTAACTCCAGTTTATCCTTTAGATAAATGAGTTTCTCAGGGAAGCCTTCTTTCATGTTCTTCATCTTGCTGGTAAGCATTATGAGTACAAAGACCATGGTGATTTTTGTTTAACATAGTATTCTCAGCACTCAATAGAGAATCTGGCATGTTTTAGACACACAAAAAATATTTGTGAAATAATACTCCATGCTCTGATTTCTCCTCTTTTCTACCCATGCTACCAAATTATCTTGCATTCATCATATTTCATTTAGACCATGTCCATTATCTTCTTGTTGGACTTTCTACAGCTACCCTTCTGCCTGCTATAATTCGTATTGGACACAGCTGCCAAAATAATTTTCACCAAACTGTGCTCAGGCTAATACTTTCTGTCCTCAAATTGCTTTTAAATTACAGTGATTTATTTATTAAGTTATAAACAACAACGTGTACTCCCCATTTTCTTTTGGAATCTCATTCTTCTATAAAAGTTTTTTGTATTATAGCCATGGTCTGAATGTATGTGATCCTCTAAAATTTATGTGTTGGAACTTAATTCCCAGTGTGACAGAATTTGAAGTGATTAGGCTGTGAGGACAGAGCCCTCATGAATGTTAAGCTTAGTGCCCTTACAAAATAGGCTTGAGGGAGACTGCCCTTTTCAACAAGTGAGGACAAAAGAAGGTGCCATCTGTGAGAAATGGACCCTCACCAGATGCTGAATCTCCTGGCACCTTGATCATAAACTTTCTAGCCTCCAGAATTGTGAACAATAGTTCTGTTGTTTATAAATTAACTGGTCTAGTATTTTGTCATAGCAGCCCAAACTGACTAAGACAGCCACTGTACTTTGTCTTTGACTTTATCTATACTTCTGTCTAGGTATACCCAGCTTCTCTTGTCTTTCCCTCAGTCATGAAGTTTCAGGTCTGCAGAACCGTTTATATTGCACATACCATGTGCTTACATGAGTGAAAAAGACCCAGGAATGTTTTAGCTCCATGAAAGATGAGCTCCCGATATAAAACAGCAAATTGCATGAGGAAATGAACCAAAGAAAGAAACAGAGAGTTTTGAAATTATTGAATAATATGAATGAAGCTATAAAATAAATATATGTATTAGTCTGTTCTCACGCTGCTAAAAAGACACTCCTGAGACTGGGTAATTTATAAAGAAGAGAGGTTTAATGGACTCACAGTTCCACATGGCTGGGGAGGTGTCACAATCATGGAGAAGGGTGAAGCAGAAGCAAGACATGTCTTACATGGCCACAGGCAAGAGAGCGTGTGCAGGGGAACTGCCCTTTTTAATATCATCAGGTCTCAGGAGACTTATTCACTGTCATAAGAATAGCATGAGAAAGACCTGTCCCCATGATTCAATTACCTCCCACCTTGTCCCTTCTACAATATGTGTGAATTATGGGAGCTACTATTCAAGATAAGATTTTGGTGAAGACATAGCCAAACCCTATCAGTATATTTAAGCAGATTATAGAAATAAAGGGCTTCCTGTGACTCCAGCAAGGAAGAGGGAGCTAAGGAGAAAGCAGGGGTTGGGGGCCCCTACCATGCTGTGTCACTACTGCTTTGCCAACGCTCTGAGCTGGAATGGGGAGATATAGAGGACTGAGTCATGGAGATGAGTGGCAGCACCTTGACAGGCGTGGCAGTTGAGTGATGGCAGATCTGGGTAAACTCAGCAATGTCAGCAGCAGCCTCCCTTGGCTGCTGGAAGTGAAGGGGCCAGAGCCCTGTGAGAATTAAAACAAAAATCAGAGGCCTATGCTTGAAGTCTGAGGAAATCTGTCAGTCAAGATAGCTTGAATACTATTCAAAATATGTGGTGATATTTGTGGTCTATCTATCATATATCTTAAATTTTTATTTTTTTTAAAAATTTTTTACCTTTTTTGAGTATGATGGTTTGCCTTGAAAAACAGCTACTGTTTCTTGAAGAATAGAAGATGGAGAAATACGTGTTTCATTTACTAGAGGCTATCAGTGTACTGTTGGCCTAAAAAACCAACTATTCAGATAGTTTTTTCTTCAGAAAGGAAATTATGAATATCAGTAGCTTATGGATTTTATGATGAATATAAAAGAAGACACACTATTCAATTATGAAAAATTTCCAGAGTAACTTTTTATAAGTGTAGGTATCATAGATAAGAAATTCTGCTATCTTGAAATTTATAATCCCCAAATCTTTAAAAATCTATGGAGCAGCTTCAAGAAATTGTAAGACCAACTTATATACCAGAGCAAACTCTTTTTGTGATATTTTGTGAACTGTTCCTAGAAAGATGTCTGAGTCTAGGGTGAAAATGATGAGGAATATCTTTTCTATTTAGATAAGAACTAGTTGCAAAATATTTCCATACAAAAGATTTGAACTTACTCAGAAAGCTTTTCAGTTGATTAAAGATGGTTATGAATTTTGCCAAACTACTGTGGGGAATTTGATAATTCAGGTGCCATGATAAATGTGAAAGAAATGCTTGTTTCTATTTTTTATGTATTTTTAAAGTTTCAGGAAAAATAAAGCCAAATTTCAGTAGTTTCATAATACCACCAAATGGTATAATCAAACCACAAGTGATAAATAAAAAGGCCAATTTAACACTGCTCAGTTGGGACTTTTATACAAAATGTGTAACTTTCATTTTAAAAACTGATGTATACTAGGTTTTTTTTTTGTGCTCCTTTCCACATTTTTCATTTGATAAATGGCAGTTACTGGTTATAACATGCAAATAAAAGATTTTCTCTGTTCTCAAGTATAGCATTTCTTATCAAATCAAATTCTCTATTCTATTTGTATACAACTTTATTTTCTGAAAAATGACAGCTGTACTCTCCAAGAGGTAAACATATAATTGGTTTTCATTCATCTTTAAATTCAGCGTAACTCATTATTAATTTAAAACTCCTTTTTCCCTAGTTTGTGGATGCTTAATACTAGATTTGTATGTATCAAAAGATATATACATCCTACAAAAACCATGTTAAATGTACTTTTATTCTTTAAAGTTTGTTAAAGTGGGTTTTATGGTCCAACATGTGGTCTATCTTGATGACTATTCTATGTGACTTTGAGAAGAATGTGTATTCTGCTGTTGTTTGATGAAGCATTCTATAAATGTTAATTATATCCAGTTGATGGATTCAGTTCAGCTGAATCCTCACTGATTTTTTACTTACTGTGTTTGTCAGTTATTGACAGACAGATGTGGAAATCCAGTTATAATAGTGATTCATCTATTTCTCCTTCAAGTTCTATTATTTTTTGCCTTATATATTTTGATGCAATGTTGTTAGATGCTACACATTAAGGATGATTATGTGTTCTGAATAACTGATATTTTATCATTATGCAGTCTCCCTTCTTATCCTTCTTAATTTTCTTCACTCTGGAAGTTTACTTTATCTGAAATTGATGTAACTATTCCAGATTTCTCTTGATAAATGTATAGTAAGGTATGTCTTTCTCCATCCCTTACTTTTTAATCCATGCCTTTGTATTTTAAGTGGTTTTCTTATAGACAACATACAGTTGGGTCTTGTTTTTTTAAAATCTATTTTTACATAGCCTTTGTCTTTTAATTGGTATAGTTACATCATTCACATTTAAAGTGAGTATTGATATAGTTGGTTTAATATTATCTTATTTGTTACTGTTTTCTATTAGGTGATCTACTCTTTGTTTTTTCATCTTCCAGTCTTTTCCTTTAATCTCCAGTTTTAATTTAACATTTTATGATTCTATTTTTTCTCCTGTCTTAGCATATAAGTTATAAATTTACAACAAATCTAAGTCCACTTTGAAATAAAACTATAACATTTTATGAGTAATGCATGTACTTCCCTCCATCTCTTATAATATAATTGTCATTAATTTCATGTATCTTTAAGCTATAATCACTGAATATATTGTTGTTATTGTTATTTTGAGAAAATTTTTGTTAGATCAATTAAGAATAAAAATATTTTATTTTCAATTATTTTTATCTGACACTCTTCTTTATGTAGATACAAATTTGACCTATATAACTTTTCTTCTCTCTGAAGAACTTATAAGATTTATTGCAAGGCAGGTATACTGTTGACAAATTTTCTCAATTTTTGCTTCTCTGAGAAAGTTATTTTTTTCTTTACTTTTGAAGAGTAATTTTATAGATTCAGTATTCTAGGTAAATGATTTTTTCTTTCAACACATTAAATATTTCATTTCACTCTTTTTTTGCTTGCATGATTTCTGAAGATTAATCTGAATGTAATTCTTATGTTTATTCCTTTATAGATTAGGTAATTTTCTTGTTTGGGTTCTTTTCTATCTTGTTTCTTGATCTTTGGTTGTTGAATTTGAATGTAATATGCTTAGGTGTAGATATTTTTGTATTTATCCTGCTTAGTGTTCTCTGATATTTCTGGATCTTTAGTTTTTTGCCTGCCATAAATTTCAGAAAATTATTAGTCATTATTAAACTAGAAAATATCAATGACAGAAAAACATCTTAAAATCAACGAGAGAGAAAAGATAGCTTATATACAAATAGTGACAACTAGAGAGCAACTTTTCTTATATGAAATAGGTACCTGAATACAATGTGTTTATTAATGAGCTTGGGCTTAATAGATTGCTGGAATAAGATGCAAGGAATAGGAGTGAGTTGAAAATGTTACTGTTACATACAGCTAAGAATCTTTTGATTCATGGAATTATTGTTCCAGATTTCTCATCCTTCCCTATATCCATACCTTTTGATATGGGATTTTGTGGTTTCTCAAAATAGAAGTGGAATATATTTCCATGGCCCGTTGGATGTGTGACTTTGGCCAATAGAATATGAACAAGAATAAAATATGCCCAGTTTCTATGCCAAATCTTAAGAGGCACTGTGTGTTTCCTCTTACCTTCTTGTGCTTCTATCATTGCCAGGAGAAAATTATGCCCTGTGCAGGCTGTTGGTCCCAGAAACATGATAGCAACGTGGAACACACTTAAATCAATCCCACGGTCGGGAGCCAAGTCTAGATGAGTTTGGAAGAGCCATTCAAGCAGCCCTACAAATGTGTGAATGATATAAAAGATGGTTGTTTGAAGACATTGAGTTAGGATCTTTTTGAATCATTATTACTATAATAGCTAACTGAAACCAAAGGGCTAGACTCTCAGATTAAGGCAAAAGAAAGCATGTTCCTTTTGGCAGATGGAGAAAAAAATTTCTAAAATTTAACAATTATAATGTGATTCTTAGCAAACTAGGAATAGAAGGGAACTTTCTATAGTTCTATAAGGTGTACAAAGAGCATCTACAAAATAATAATAAATAAAACTATAGCATATAAGATACTTAAGGGAGAAAAGTTGTAAGAATCTTTTGTATGGTAATGATAGCACAGGGACAGATGCTCACTACACCACATCTAATCAACATTGAACTACAGGACTCAGTCAAAGGACCCCAAAACCCCTCTGAAGCTTGATAATTCACTAGAAGGAATCACAGAACTCAAAAAAACTGTGGTGTTTACAGTTACATTGTACTACAGACAAAGGATACAGGTTAAAATTAGCAAAGGGAAGAAGTAGAAGGGGTGAAGTCCAAGAGAAACTCAATTTCTTCCTGGTAGTTCAGTTCATCCACTTCATTCATTAGGATAATTCCCCTTTTTGTTTATTGCTTCTGTGGCATAAGACATGCCAAATGGCCAGGTAAAAGTCTCAGCTTTGATATCAGTGGATTCATTTTTGTGTTCCCAGTGGAACCATTCCCCCAAAACCTGCAGTGCTGATGTTCTGTGGCATATTAATGGGAAGGTTCACTCTACTTTTCCTCCTTGATTCTCTACATATTTTGAATGTAGGGGAGAAAACACCATGTAAATGTCTCCTGTAAGACAAAGAGGGCGTGGCCTTCCAACTGAAGCTATTTTTAGTAAGTCAATCCATCTTTCTTTCAGTCCAATCACTTCTGGAAGATGAAGTATGTTGTATGGCCAGTTAAGTCCTTAAGCATAAACCCATTGCTGCAATTCTTTACCATAGAATAATTTGAAGCAATGCTTTGCCAAATAACATGATGGTGAATAAGGCATTCTGTGAATTCACAGGTGGTGGTGTTGGCAGAAACATTGTGGACAGGGAAAGAAAATCCATCTCCAAAATATTTGTCTATTCCAGTGAGGATGAATCTCTATCTCTTCACAATAAAAGGGGCCCAATGTAATCAACATGCCACCAAATGGCTGGCTGTTCCTCCCAAGGAAAGGTGACATATTGAGGGCTCAGTGTTGATCTCTGTTCTTGGATTCAACATCCAACAGCAATTGTAGCCAGGTCACCTTTGGCAAAAATACGTCTATGTTGTTAAGATCACGTATAGTGTCTATTCTTGCAGTGTGGCTACTTTTTTCTTAGGCCTATTAAGCATGCTTTGGGGTATCTGGAGAAAGGAGTGACTGACAGTCACAGAATGTGTTATTTTGTTCACTTAGTTAGTAATTGCTTCTTTTGCAGTGCATGCCCCTTGGTGAATATTTTTTTAAATGGGACACAGCCATTTTTTCTCTTTGAGGCCATTCTGAGTGGTCTATTCACATAACATTTTCCCAGACTTTTTGTTAGTGATATTCCAACCCTGTTCTTTCAAAGTCTCTGATTCGTCCATTTAAACAATTAGCAACAACTTATGCACCAGTGTAGATCTTTACTTTTGGCTTTCTTTCAATTCAGTAGACAATCAAATGTCCCATTGAAATTCTATAATTTTTTTTTCTTCTGCCACTGCCCATTAGGTCCAATTCTGTAGTTATCTTTCCCATTTTAAAACCAGGATTAAGTTTTTCTTCCTCAGTCAACTGGTAATAAGAAACTACACATGAGGTTACAGGACTAGATTGAAGGACAGGAGGCAATGAAGAAGTTGGTGTAAAAGGAGACTGATCCACCACTGCCTGAGCCCAGTCCTTTTGTATCATTTTTATTTGATGTAGACTGAAGGCTACAGAAATGTTTGATAAAACATTGACTTGAAGATAAAGTACCTGTAAGAGTCCAGTTAGGAGATTAATATTATGGTAGCAATGATGACAAACATTGACCTCAGTGTGTGATAGACTCTATTAGAGTGCACTTGAGTACTTAGAGAAAGAAAATAAGCTTGGCTCAAATCACAGTTTGAGAGCCAGAGAATTCCACACCATTCCTAAAAGATTCCTAATTTCTTGAAGTTACAGGGTAGATACTACTGAAAAATGATCTCTTTCTCCTCAAATTGAGGATTTTCTCTCAGACACCTTCTATTGGCAGAGCCTAGCATCAAATCAGCTGGCAAAGAAATAAAGGAGTTTATGGAATTTAGATCTAGCACCACAAAGTAAGGAAAAGGCAAGTGAGTTTAACTCTGAGAGGCAATAAAATATGGGCTTGAGGCAACCCTATAGCTGGAACAGATAACCAGCTTGAAATTGAAAGAAGTAAATCCAATTTTACGTGGAAAAATATCATAGATTGCTCTGTGATTCATAATAAGAACTTTGACATTTGTGTAGAAAGGCGTAAAAAGAAATTTATGATTTAACTACTTAGGTTTGTAATCATGTTTCTAAGTATAAAAATCATAACCTTAAAATAGTGATAAATGTAGATCACCACCAATTTATACAATTTCAGAGATGAAAAATGTTTTTTTGTTTGTTTGTTTTCTAGTCCCTCTTACTTTTGGCGTGTCTGGATTACAGAATATTTATATTAGTCCACTGAATTCAAGCCAAAATCCTTTATTTTGGGATAATGTGCTTACATGAGAGTAGAATAAGGACTTAAGGAGAGGTTAATTAAGCAAAGTCAATTTTGAAAGAATATTTAGCCACAAGCTTGCTGGTTTTTTATAGGGCAAGTGTACTGACTCCTTGAGCTCTTGGTTGTCTTATCAACAAAAGTTTTAAGGTCCAGTAACTTTATAACTTCAAACCTATGAAAGTACCTCATAGGATTGTCCTCACTTTGTACTGGAAATAGAAGAGGTATCTGACAGAGTAATATAATCAGAACCACATTTCCGGTTACCTGTTTTATCAGTCAAGTGGTAAAGAAGAGAAGAACAAAATTGTCTTTTAAGTAACCCTTGTCACAAACTTTTAATTCTGAGAATATATAGATGCACTAGTGTTTATGAGTTTTATAGTAATGGACCAGGTTATCCTGTGTAGAGATTTTTCAACTGTCATTTTTAAATGTACGAGAAATGTCACTATAGAAGAATTGGAGAGTATTTAGCTTATTGAAAGGCATAGAAGAATTGGACAGTATTTAGCTCATTAAAAGGCAGAAACAGTAAAATACTAAATATTTTTTAAAAAGATTTAACTGTAGCACTTGTGAATTTCTAAGTTTTCAAACTCAATTATTTTCACATCCACATTCATGATGATGTGGTTTATCTGTAAATGCTACCCACTAGGTTTATTTTGGATGCTCTTGGTAACACCCTTACAAGCACTGAACTTGTAAAGTCATCTTTTCAGTAATACGAAACAAAAGATTTGGTGTGGGGATGGGGATAAGACAAGAAAAAAAATGATACTGAGGGTAAAGGTCAGATATTAATGTTCACATATCAACAGGAAAAGATTTCAGTGGTCAGAAATGAATCAGAAATTTGGGGAAATAAAAATCACAAAATACACTAGTGATTGGGGCACAAAATATTTAATTCACTGTGTTAAATTACCCAGTTATTTCAAAGAAGAAGAAAATTTCCAACTGTATTAGAAATATATTTCTCAAAGATTGTTTGAGATGTTTCTCAAAAATTAAGATATGTTTCTCAAAGATTATACCTTAAAAGGGTGCGTTTGCCTCTTTATTTAAAGAAATGGATGTGTCTGAGATCACTGAAGGAATAATCATGCCTTTTGACCTAGGACTTCGGTTTTGATTAGTTTATTTTCTCTCATTTCTGTGAAAAGAGAACATTATGATAGAATGATGAAAATATTAAAACATGGAAACTAGATTTTGGTGACTTTTAGGGCAATCTCTTTAGACACAACTCAATTCAATCAACAAGAAGGCATGGACAAACCTACTCTACTTATTAATTTAATTTCTATTTCTCATGTCACCATTTTTTCAGCTTTTTCTTTTCAAAATGCTGACATTTGGGATAAATGTTTGTGTATGTGAAAGAAAGAAAAGAAAGACTCTATCTAATGTTTAAAAGTGATCATAATCTGTAAAATAGTTTCTTTTTGCAATTCAATAGCATTAGTAACATTTTAAAAAGTACATTCAAATATGTCTAAAAGTAACAATATCAGTTAACAGTTATATCACCAATTTGTTCATTAAATTGGGGAAGTGAGAAGTTTGGATTATTCTTCCATTTTATATTACACTTAACAGAATAGATGGCATGTAAACTCTTTATGTGTTTAATTTTTTTAAGAAGAAAATCGGATTTTTAAAATAATTAAGAAACAGTTATTACACCAATGTTCATCATGAAACTGGTCCAGTTTTTCCATAGAACTGAAATTTGAGAAACTTATTGTCTTATCTGAGTTCCTTTGATGGCCAGGCCTCCTGGGTGGTATTGGGGAACTGAGGCTTTCCAGATCACCACACCAGAGAGTGAGATATACCTGCTGCCTGTTGATTGGCTTGTCTTTCTTACCTCTCCCTAATTTCCATTTTCCACATGTGATTACAGAGAGAAGCTAGACCCCCTCATTTGACCACCTGATGCCTGTTGACCAACTCCTGTTCCTTAACCCTCCTGTTTTCCTTCCATGCTATATATTAATAAAGCTCCAACTTTAGTCAGGGGAAAGAGACAGATTTGAGACTGCTCTTCCATCTCTCTGGCTGACATCACACATCATAATGCCTTTCTTCTCTTACAATACTCCTTGTTTCAGTTATTGGCTTTCTGTGCAGGTAGTAACAGGACCTAGGCCAAATACCTGGCATTCGGCAGCAATAGCAGCATTATTCACAATAACCAAAATGTGGGACAGTCCAAATGACCATCAATAGATAAATAAATGACAAAATGTGGTTTTTACATACAATGATATATCCAGTCATCAAAAAGAATAAAGTTCTGACACATAGTATACCATGGATGACCCTTGAAAACATGCTAACTGAAATAAGCCAGCCAAAAAAAGACAAATATTGTGTGGTTCCACTTGTATGAGGTACCTAAAGTAGTCAAATTCATGGAAACAGAAAGTAGAATAGTGGTTCTCAGGGGCTAGGGGAAGGAGGAATAGGGAGTTATTGGTTAATGGAGTTTTCTGTTTGAGAAGATGAGAAAGTTCTCAAGATGAATGGTGGTGATGGGCACAACAATGTGAATGTACTTAATGTTACTGAAATCTACACTTGAAAATTGTTAAAATGGTAAATTATATATATATGTATGTGTGTGTATATATATAGTTTTAAATTTCAGCTTTTATTTTAGATACAGGGGTACACATGTAGGATTGTTACATAGGTATATTGGACCCAGGCACAAGTATGGTACCCAACAGGTAGTTTTTCAACCTATGCCCCCAATCCTCCCTTCTCTAGTAGTCCATGGTGTTTATTATTCCCATGTTTATGACCATGTGTGCTCAGTGTTTGGCTCCCATTTATAAGAGAGAACATGTGGTATTTGGTTTTCTGTTCCTGAGTTAATTCACTTAAGATTATGGCCTCCAGTTCCATCCATATTGCTGCAAAGGACATGATTTCATTATTTCTATGGTTGCATAGTGTTTCATAGTATATATGCACATTTTCTTTATTCAATCAACCATTGTTGGACACCTAGGTTGATTCTATGTCTTTCTAGTGTGAATAGTGTGATGATGAACATATGAGTGCCTGGTTCTTTTTGGTATAATGATCTATTTTCCTTTAGGTACATGTCCAGTAATGGTATTACTGCCTGTGTTTGAAGTTCTTTGAGAAACTTCCAAATTTCTTTTCACAGCAGTTGAATTTACATTCCCAACAACAGTGTATAAGCATTCACTGTTTTTCAGCTTTTTAATATAGCTATTTTGACTGGTATGAGATGGTATTTCATTGTGGTTTTGATTTGCATTTCTCTGATGATTAGTGATGATGAGCATTTTGTAATGTGTTTTTTGACTATTGTATGTCTTCTCTGAGAAGTGTCTGTTCATGTTCTCTACACATTTTTTTAGTGATTTTTTTTCTTGTTGATTTGTTTAAGTTCCTTATAGATTCTGGATATTATTAGACCTTTGTTTGCATAGTTTGTAAATATTTTCTCCCATTCTGTAGGTTGTCTGTTTATTCTGTTGATGGTTTATTTTGCCATGCAAAATAAATGTTAAATTTCAGTTCTTTAGTTTAATTAGGTTCTTTACAACAAAAAAATGAAATTGACAAATGGGACCTAATTAAAGAACCGAAATTTGAGGAACTAATTCCCCAAAAGCAATTGCAAAAAAAAAAAAAAAAAAAAAAAAAAAAATTGGCAAGTGGGACCTAATTAAATTAAAGAACTGAAATTTCTCATGAACTAGTTAGTTTCTCATGAACTAGTTTCTCAAATTTCAGTTCTCGAGTTTAATTAGGTAGCATTTGTCAACTGCATTTTTTTTGCTGTTGTTGCAATTGCTTTTGGAGAATTAGCCAAAAATCCTTTGCCAAGACCAATGTCAAGAGTAGTATTTCCTATGTTTTCACCTAAGGTTTTTGTAGTTCAAGGTCTTACATTTAAGTATTTAATCCATCTTGCTTTAATTTTTGTATATGGTGAAATGTAAGGGTCTAGTTTCATTCTTCTTCATATGGCTAGGCAGCTATCACAGCACCATTTATTTAATAGGGAATCCTTTCCCCATTGCTTGTTTTTGTTGACTGTGTTGAAGATCAGATGGTTGTAGATGTGTGACATTATTTCTGGGTGCTCTATTTTGTTTCATTCGTCTGTGTCTGTTTTTGTAATAGTACCTTGCTCTTTTGGTTACTGTAGCTTTGTAGTATAGTTTGAAGTTGGGTAATGTGATGCCTCCAGCTTTGCTCTGTTTGCTTAGGATTGCCTTGCCTATTTGAGCTCTTTTTGGTTCCACATTAATTTTAAAAGTTTTTCTAATTCTGTGAAGAATTTCATTGGTAGTTTGATAGGAAGAGCACTGAGTCTGTGAAATGCTTTGGGCAGTATGACCATTTTAATGGTATTTATTTTTTCAATCCATGAGCATTGCACGTTTTCCCATTTATTTGTGTCACATGCCATTTTTTTCAGTAGTGTTTTGTAGTTCTCCCTATATAGATCTTTCACCTCCTTGGTTAGCTGTATTCCTAGGCATTTCATTTTGTTTGTGACTATTGTAAAAGAGACAGTGTTCTGGGCCTGTGGCTCACGCCTGTAGTCCCAGAACTTTGGGAGGCCAAGGCGGGTGGATCACAAGGTCAGGAGGTAGAGACCATCTTGGCTAACATGGTGAAACCCCATCTCCACTAAAAAATACAAAAAAATTAGCCTGGCATGGTGGCGGGCTCCTGTAGTCACAGCTATTCAGGAGGCTAAAGCAGGAGCATGGCGTGAACCTGGGAGGCGGAGCCTGCAGTGAGCCGAGATCAGGCCACTGCCCTCCAGCCTGGGCTACAGAGTGAGACTCCATCTCAAAAAAAAAAAAAAAAAAAAAAAAAAAAAAAAAAAAAAAAAAAAAGAGAGAGAGAGAGAGAGAGACTGTGTTCTGGATTTGACTCTCAGCCTGGATTTTATCATTCTACAGAGATGCTACTGATTTTTGCACATTGAGTTTGTATCTTGAAACCTTGCTAAAATCGTTTATCAGTTCTGGTAACCTTTTGGCAGAGTCTTTGGGGTTTTCTAAGTATAGAATAATATCATCAGCAAAGAGAGATCGTTTGACTTATCCTTTTCCTATTTGAATACTTTTTATTTCTTTCTCTTGTCTAATTGTTCTCTCTAGGACTTCTAGTATTGTGATGAATAGGAGTGGTCAAAGTGGGTATCCTTGGTTTCTTTTAGTTCTCAAGGGGAATGGTTCTAGGTTTTGCCTTTTCAGTATGACTTTGGCTGTGAGTTTGTCGTAGACAGCTCTTATTATTTTGAGGTATGTTCCTTCGATGCCTCGTTTGTTGAGAGTTTTTTTTCTAGAAAGAGATATTGGATTTTACTGAAAGCTTTTTCTGCATCTATCGAGATGATCACATGATTTTTGCTTTTCATTCTGTTTATGTGGTGAATCACATTTATTGATTTGTGTATATCGAACAAACCTTGCATCCCGGGAATAAAGCTTACTTGATCATGGTGAACTAACTTTTTGATGTACTGCTGGATTTGCTTTGCTAGTCTTTTGTTGAGGTAATTTTTAATCTATGTTCCTCAGGTGTATTTTCCTGAAGTTTTCTTACTGTGTTGTGTCTCTGCCAGATGTTGGTATTTAGCTGATGCTGGCTTCAAAGAAGGAGTTAGGGAGGAGTTTCTCCTCCGCATTTTTTTTGGAACAGATTGAGTAGGATCAATAACAGTTATTCTTTGTAAATCTGGTAGAATTAGGCTGTGAATCCATCTGGTCCAAGGCTTTTTTTGGTTGGTAGGTTCTTTATTACCGATTCAATTTCAGAGCTTGATATTGGTCTATTCAGAGTTTCAATCTCTTCCTCATTCAATCTTACAAGGTTGTGTGTTTCCAGGAATTTATCCATTTTCTCTAGGTTTTCTAATTTGTGTGCAAAAAGTTGAATAGTATTCTCTGAGGATCTTTTGTATTTCTGAGGGGTCAACTGTAACGCCATTTTTGTCATTTCTGATCGTACTTATTTGGATCTTCTCTCTCTCTCTCTCTTTTTTTTTTTTTTTTTTGTCTTTGTTAATCCAGCTAGCAGTCTGTCAGTCCTGTTTATATTTCTGAAGAACCTATTTATGACTTTACTGATCTTTTTAATTTAAATTTATTTTTTCTTTTCATAGTGTTGGAGTCTTGCTATGTTGCCCAAGCTGGTCTCAAACTCCTGGTTTTAAGCCATCCTCCTACCTCAGCCACCCAAAGTCCTGGGATTACAGGCATGAGCCACCGTACTCGACTTCATAGATCTTTTGTATGCATTTTCCCATCTTAACTTTGTTATATTTTTCTCTAATTTTAGTTATTTATTTTCTTATGCTTTGGGGTTGGTTTTCTCTTTTGTTTTCTCTCTTTTTTTTTTTTCTAGTTTGTTTAGGCTCAAAGTTAGTTTGTTAATTTGAGATCTTTCTAACTTCTTGCTGAAAGTCTTCAGGGGTGTAAATTTTCCTCTTACCATTGCTTTGGGTGCATCCCAGGGATTTTGTTAAGTTGCATCCCTATTTTCATTAATTTCAAAGAATTTTTTGATTTCTGACTTAATTTCAATGCTCACACACAAGTTTTTTAAAATCAAATTGTTTAATTTCTATGTGTGTAGTTTTGAGAAATCTTGATATTGAATTCTATATTTATTTTACTGTGGTCCACAAGTATGCTTGCTATGATTTCAAGTTTTTTAATTTATTGAGATTTTCCTCATGATCAGACAGGTGGTTGATCTTAGAATATATTCTGTGTGCAGATGAGGATGTATGTTCTGTGGTTGTTGGGTGGAGTGTTCTATAGATGTCTGTTAGGTTCAATTAGTCAAATGTTAGGATTTAAATCCAGAATTTCTTTGTTAGTTTTCTGCCTTGATGATCTGTCTAATGCTGTCAATGGGGTGTTGAAGTCTCCCACTATTATTGTATTTTTGGCTAAGCCTTTTTTTTTTACGTCAAGAAGAACTTGTTCTATGAATCTGGGTATTCAGTTGTTAGGTGCCTATATATTTAGGATAGTTAAGGCTTCTTGTTGGATTGGACCCTTTTTAATTATGTAATGCCCTTCATTGTCCTTAATTTTTATTGGTTTAAAGCTTGTTTTTCTTTTTCTTTTTTTTTTTCCCAATATAAGAATAGTGACTGCAGCTCTCTTTTGTTTTCCATTTGCATGGTAGACCTTTTTCTATCCTTTGATTTTGAGCATGTGGGTGCGATTACATGTGAGATGAGTCTCTTGAACAACAGATGGCTGAGTCATTTCTGTTTACCAAGATTGCCACTCTGCGTCTTCTAAATGGGATGTTTAGCCAATTTACATTCAAGGTTACTATTGATATATGTGATTTTGATCCTGTCACCGTGTTGTTAACTGGCTGTTATGTAGACTTAATTGTCTAGTTGCTTTATAGTGCCTGTGGGCTATGTGCATAAGTGTATTTTTGTGGTAGCAGGTGTTCTTTTGATTTCGTGTTTGGTACTCCCTTTAGAACTTCTTATAAGGCTGGTCTAGTTGAAACATATTCCCTCAGCATTTGCTTATTTGGGAAGGATTTCATTTCTCTTTCACTTATGAAGTTTAGTTTAGCCAGATATGAAATTCTTGGTTGGAATTTCTTTTCTCTAAGGACACAGAAAATAGGCCTCCAATATCTTTTGGCTTGTAACGTTTCTGCTGGGAGGTCTGGTACTAGCCTAATGGGTCTACCTGTACATAACTTAACCTTTCTCTCTAGTTGCCTTTAAGATTTTTTCTTTTGTGTTGACTTCAGTGAATCTGATGACTATGCGCCTTGGGGATTGGTCCTCTTGTATAATATCTAGCTGGGGTTCTCTGTATTTCTTGAATTTGCCTGTCAATCTCTTAGTGAGATGAGGGAAATTTTCACAAACTGTATCCTCAAGTATATTTTCCAAGTTGCTTATTCTCTCTCCTTCTTGCTCAGGAATGCTAAAGGGTCATAGATTTGGTCTCTTTATATAATCTTACATTTCTCAGAGGTTTTGATCATTTTTCTTAATTCCTTTCTCATTATTTTTGTCTGACTGAGTTGACTCAAAGAACCAGTCTTCAAGCTCTAGATTCTTTCTTCAGCATGGTCTATTCCATTTTTAATACTTCCATTTGTATTACAAAATTATTACAGTGAGTTTTTCAGCTCTAGAAGTTCAGTTTGGTTCTTTCTTAAGATTGTTATTTTGCAGCCTGGGTAACATGGCAAAATCCTTTCTCTACAAAAAAATACAAAAAATCAACTGGGTGTGGTCACGTGTACCTGAACCTGGCAGGTTGAGGATGCAGTAAGCCCTGATTGTGTGACCACACTCCAGCCTTGGTGACAGAGTGAGACCCTGTCTCAAAGAAAAAATAAAAAATGATGGCTATCTTGTCTTCCAGCACTTGGGTCACCTTACTGGATTCTGTGGATTCTTTTGATTGGGTTTCAACTTTCTCCTGAATCTTGATGACTTTCCTTGCCATCCAGCTTTTGAATTTTATGCCTGTCATTTCAGCCATTTTAGAATGGTTAAGAACCATTGCTGGGGAGCTGGTGGGCTCATTTAGAGTAAAGGGGACACTCTGGCTTTTCAGATTGCCTGAAGTTTCTTGTGCTGATTCTTTCTCATCTGGGAGAATTGGTGTTCCTTTAACTGTGGTTTAAGTTGAATATATTCAGTTGGCTTCATTTCTGGATGCTTCTAGATGCCCAGGGCTCTGTAAAGGAACTTTATATTTGGGTCAATTCTTGCTCTTGGTTTCACAGGTGTATATATTTAGTGGGACAAATTTTTGGTGTTGTGGATTGAATCCAGTAGATCACACTTAAGAATAATGGCCAGTAGCTAAGCTAATACCCAGTCACATGACTCTTTTGTACTACCTTGTATTCACAGGCATGCTCTGTGGTGGCAGGGGAGAGAGACAGCCCCCTCACGAGTCCACTCCTGGGCCTTGGGGGAGCCCCTCTGATGACTGCTGCTACACCCACATTTTTTGTTAGGTGTTCCATGTGGTGGGGCCCCCCTTGGGCAGAGGCTGTGGTAGGGAGATGTGAACAGAGTCTCTGAAATGGCCTTGAAGAGGAAGGCACACTCTGTTCCCTCTCTGTCCCAGGAACCCATGCATCTCACCCTTCTCAGTGTTCTGAGGATGGGGACTCCTTCTCCACTTAAGTGCCAGCCACAGATGTTGGCTTTGTACTCTTGAGCTGCCCGCTACAGCCCTGGGGGCAACGGGATGTTGGCTTGGGTCTGGGTTCTGGTAGTGGTGAGAGATCCAGTGTGTTCCAGGGTCCTCAGGAAAGTACTTAGGTGCAGTGACTTACTAAGGGTGTGCTGCAGGGGCTGCACTGTGCACCCACTCCTGCAGGGAAGCTAGGCATAGACCCTATGAGGGAACAGCAGGCAGAAGAGCTTGCAGAGCAGATGCCTCCAGTCCTGTGGTGAAGCTGGCCCCGCCTCTGCTGGCTTAGAGGTCAGCTGGGGCCTGCACCTCCTGGAGGGGAATGGCGAGCCCTGGGGGATGGGCCTCTGTCCTCACTCTCTGCAGGAGAGTCCAGTGTGCAAAAGCTCCCAGGCTCCATCCGTCCAATGGCCTGTCTCTGCCTGCTCCCTAGGGAGATCCCCCGCTAGAAGTCCATGTCCATGGGGGATACAGAGTCCTCTGTAGCTAGGATTCCACAGGTCTGCAGCAAGAGTGGGCTGTCCCTCAGTTGCCCCACTCACCCCTTTCTCAGAAGCCAATTGGAGCTGGAACTAGCCCTGGCATTAGGGTATCCTACACAGGATTCCCAGCTTCATCCCTCTTCTGCCTTGGTTCCTGCATCACTTCTCCATCCACTCTCAGCATTTTCTCTCTGAAGATCTGCCCAAATTATGGTGGTTTACTCGATAATTCAGTCTCTCTTAGTAGGAATGGCATTTTGGGGACTGCATCTAGTTGGTCACTTTGTGTTCAATTTGAAGAATGTTTAGGACATGTTTTGCTGGACAGCTCTTCAAAGCACACTGCTGAGCACTTCTACTGGGCCCAGTTTGAGACTGAAACTGTAGAGCTTTTGAGAAAACAAATGCGGGCTAAAAGCTTGAATAGACATTCTCATTTCAATATTTGTCATTTAAAGCATCCCTCATTATTATCAATATAAAGTGAAAATGCCATACCCACAGTCGTGCTGCCAATCATTTTCTCTACTGAGCTAAAGACTCACAGAAATGGGATTTTTATAGTAGCCTCCAGAGACACCGAAGTGACAGTGCTATCTGCATCCAAAATAAGAATGTATCTACCACTGGCAAAATGAATTAGTATGACTAAAACTCAAATGAATCTCATTTCTACCCCCTCCTCTCTTTCAGAGTACTTATCTCATTTTATTGCAATTGCTTTATAAATGTCCTGCCTTTGACATTGTAAGCTAAGCAAGGGAACAGTCTATATATACACTATTTTACATTGTTTTCACAGTACTTAGTACAATGTCTGGTTCATGGTAAACTGTTAATAAGTATTTATTGAATGTGTGTGTGAATGAATAATAAAATGAATCATACCATGATCTCAGTTGCTAAAATAATGCACAATTAAATAGAGGGCAAAAATTTTACCCTAGAAAACTAAAGCCCACAATATAAATAATCAAGTGATCCACTTTTCAAACAATGGTCAATGACTGAGCAAACAATATTTAACCTATTGGGAAATTTTAAAGTTTAGTAATTAGTTAATCATCCTTCAAAAGGCACTTATTGAACACCTATTAGGTACTAATTCCTGGGAAAAGCTCTATGCTACTAATTTCTAACAGAAGCAGTACCCAACTCCCACTTCCATCCCCAGCTGTGTTTTGCAATTTATTTGATTTTTCTTTTTGCTGTCATGATATTTGGTGGCCAGGAGCCAAGCATTCTAGATATCTTACAATTTGTAGGATAGTCCTTCACAATGAAGAATTGTTCCAGGTTCCACAGGATTTTGAAATATTTTGCAAGATATTTAAGTGCCATATTTCACTCAATCTAAGATACCATTGATTTTAAGATGTACTATAATTATATATATAACTGAGAAGGAAGAACACCGCCAATTATACTATGACACAATTCCTTCAGTATAGTTCTGCACAACACACGTGTCAGTCTCAACA
Organism: Chlorocebus sabaeus; assembly: GCF_047675955.1. Lineage (NCBI taxonomy): Eukaryota > Metazoa > Chordata > Mammalia > Primates > Cercopithecidae > Chlorocebus > Chlorocebus sabaeus. The sequence continues at coordinate 20,921,533 of NC_132916.1, read as the reverse complement.
GCTCTTGCTCTTCTGAAATTTCTTTTAACTACTCTGAGCGATCTACAAATTCTCCTCCTTTTTGTTACTCAGATGGATCTACAAATTCTTCTGCCTTCTGTTGCACTGAATGGCATATGATAGTTAATCTTTGCATATATTTCATGATGAAAATGTAAGACGACATTTATTCATGGTGTCTTCTTTTTTTAATAAAAAAAAAATGTGCTTGGCCGGGCGCGGTGACTCGCGCCTGTAATCCCAGCACTTTGGGAGGCCGAGGTGGGCAGATCACGAGGTCAGGTGATCGAGACCATCCTGGCTAACACGGTGAAACCCCATCTCTACTAAAAGTACAAAAAATATTAGCCAGGCGTGGTGGCGGGTGCCTGTAGTCCCAGCTACTCGGGAGGCTGAGGGAGGAGAATGGCATGAACTCGGGAGGCAGAGCTTGCAGTGAGCCAAGATTGTGCCACTGTACCCCAGCTTGGGTGACAGAGCGAGACCCTGTCTCAAAAAAAAAAAAAAAAAAATTTGCTCTAGCTGTTCGAAGTTCCTCTGGGAAAAATATTGAATGATTGTTATTCTTCCAGTGACGAATGCTTTGTAATTTCCAAACGATGTCCACTGTCCTGCTTCCATGCTTGTGAATAATTATTTGTATTGATGTTGATTCATAGTATAATGTCTTTAAATGACATTTTATATAGCAGTTAAACTCAACACATGCAATACCTGCAAAGCAGATAACCCAATTAAAGTGATGAGAATATGAACAACTCTGATCAAGTTTCCTCATCTTGGCTGCAACCTGATTGAAAGAGACTGTAAGAAGCCATTGACTGTAAGATGAATTTTGTAATTTCAAAAAGGTTAAAATGTGTCTAGAGACAATAGATGAAAGATTTGTTTTTGTAGTTATTTGAGTCCAGAATCTAACTCCATTTAACTCAAATATGCTGAGTTTTTCAAGAATGCAAATATACTATGTAAATCACAATAAGATCACCCTTGGCTTTGTTCAGAACTTACCGAGGTTATTCATCCTTCTGGAAAAGCTATTTGCGATACAGTATTTGAGTTTCTTAGGTCACATACCTATAACTGTGTTACGAGCTACTATATTCAATGTGATTCTTCATATAGTTGCAAACATCTGACTAATTTAAGACTTGTCTTCGTCAATGATTTAGTCTCATTTATTATACATAATTTTCTTATTGCTCTTATACTATGCTGACGGCATTTTGTCAATTCGAGAACAGAATGCTGATTTATAGTATTTATAGAAATATATAAAACATATTTCAAAAGACTATAGCTACAGTGCATATTGTGGTTGATAGTATTTAAATGCTGCTATAGTGATATTGTTTGTACAACACTTGAAATTAACACCTTTTTCATACAGATGTAGGTTTGAAATGCATGTATTTCAATCTTCTTAAGATTCTTAAGAATTTTTACACATTCTTAATCACATTAATAGTATTGTTTTTCTAAAAAGGTGGACCTTTTTTCCTAAAAAAATTATCCCCAGTGGAAGCTGTTCTTAATGATGCATGGTAACTGATAGGATACTAATGGGATTTTGACCTAGTTCTTTTTTCATTTGAAGCACAAACAAAAAACTCACCGGGGCAGACTATCTCCAAAAGACTGATCAAACCCTGAAAATATGCAAAGGCATTTCAGACAAACATTTCTAACTTTAATACTTAGATGAATGCTATAGCTTTCAATCTGAATATCTTCAGCTTTAACATCACTAATTATCTTAACTTTTTGAATGTTCTGAACTTGGAGAAAGGTCTAATTAATTTTCAGTGGCTCAGTGAGATTTAGGTATATATGAGCATTGTCCAAAATACGTACAGTCGCTTGACTTCAGGTCTGTGATGCATGGGATCATGTGATGCCAAAAGGCACCAAGGCCCCACATTTCCTGACCCCTGGTAAAGTTCACTGTCTGCCGTTAAACTGGCAACTGACCTGACACCAGAGCTATCAAAGGGAGATTTTTTTTTTTGAGTCCTACGTACACTTGATGATTCTTTTGTCATTGTGGTTGGTTTTCATTGTGTCAATAACTTTTGGCAGTTGGTCTACTCCTTAACCTGAATAATCAGGATTCATCTCTTTGCATTCTGTCTCAGATGTCTCCACTGATGTCTTCCATAAGCTGGTTCCAAATCTGCATCTCCTGGTGGGGAATCCCAGACTGCCCCAAAAGATTTTGAGATCCATTGGCATTCCAGATTTTTACTCCCTTGGAGACAATTACTTAGCACTGTGGATAAATCGTATATGTAACACAGAACTACAGTAACTCCTCCAAACACCTCTGCAAGATACGTGTTTGGTTGCCAGCAAAGAAAACTCTTCTGTTCAAGGTACTGCATGCTAAACATGCACAGGGTGCTGGTGAGTCCTCCTTCTGAAGCCAGGGCAAACTGTGCTTGATCTTCCCTGGGCACTGCATTTGGCCTCAGAGATGCAGCCCTGGCTTCTGGTCCAAGAAGGTGAATGCTAAGAATCTGTGCTATACTCTTGCTGCAAAAGACATCAGGCCTCTTGATATTTTGAGCATGTTTTTATGTAGGATATATTAACTATGGATTTCATTTTAGGAGAGTAAAAGGACTAAATATATTTATAAATAGGAGGGCTTGGTCTGATAAGATTGAGAACCGCTGAACACAGATATGCTATTCCTGCTAATAGCGTCATTGAAGAGTAGACTTAGACAATTGCAGCAAAATGGGAAAAGTTTGGCGATAGTGGTAAGCACACAGTGCTATAAACGCACACAGGAGGGCACTTAGGATGGACTAGGGAAGGGCCAGGCAGGGTTCCCTAGGAGAGGTGATTTTTGAGCTGGCCTACAGAAATATTTGGAGTTATTCAGGTAAATGAAGGTTATTCTAGTTAGACGAAAAAATGCCTTGGAGGTATGAGATGGCATAGCATTTATAAAGACCTACAAATGGATGAGGCAGTTGAATCAAGGGAAATAGTAGTGTTTTGATTGGATAAGATGCCAGGTTGTTCATAGGCAATTATTGCTCCTCCCTCCTGAGAATCCATTAAAATAAAATAAATCATTTCCCCTTCTGTCCTACTCCCAAGTACAGTCGGTGTAAATCCACAGAGAAAATGGGAATGAGAGAGGGGATGTTAGTAGATGAAAGATTGTTACAGTTTGTGAATTTAGGAAGTTAATAGAAGCAGAAATGTTATTTAAAATATTTAAAAATAAGTACGATGTGGGGCCCAAGCAATCAGAAAGAACTGCCTGTTGTCGTGCAGAAGAGTTTCCTGGGGACCCTCTGCTGAGCCAGTGGTGGGCTGCACAGTCTCTGTCACCCTTGGCTTCTCTAGATGTACTCTCCACTAAACTTTTAGAGCTGAGAGAACTCCCTTGCTTTTTGACTACCTGATGGTTCAGCTAAAGGAGGTATCAGGATCATTATTCTACTGGTTCTTTCCCTGCTGAGCCATGGTTTTATGTGCCTGCTATCCTCTACCTAGGACCACAGTTTCTGTAGGGTAATCTATTCTATAGCTATAGCTCTGCTTGGTTGCACCAACAGTTTCCTTTCTTGCCTCTTCAGGCTTAGAGGAGGTAATAGCTTTCCAATCTTGATGATTCTGGTGTCTTGTCCCATCCCTTGTTGGTTGGTTTCCCTTAACCCTCTTCATGCCACTGGAAATGGTCTCTTCATTAAATCTTTCAATGATCCCATTTTCTGTGCACCATCTGCTTCCTGTAAAGAGTTCGTGTGGGTGCATGTGGAAAGGGGGTTTCCCAGGGAGAGAATGAGGTGGCAGGGGGTGTGCAAGGGATTCTGGAGAGGTAGCTAATAACCAAGAAGGACAATAGGATTTCTGTTTCATGAACTGTCATGGCTAACCTGGTGAATGTCAGTTAGATATCAGTTCTGGATAGGATACAAACTATGTACTTATTGGAATAGAAGCTTACACAGAAGATGAAGGGCTTTGTTTTTGTCCCCTCAAATGCACAAAAGGTCAGGATGGCATGTATTTCAGAATATAGGAAGTAAAGTCCAGAACTAAAAATGGTACCAACAAAGGAATGCCTTACATGTCTGAATATGGAACTGGAATCTCAGCTCTTATTTCTATCCAATAACTAGTTGAACCAATAACTAGATGTGTAGCTTTCAGACAAAAGATTGTAGGTTATTTCTGTATAGGAATTAAATAGTGAATACTTGAGATTAAGGGAAAATTTAGGAATATTGACTGAAAAGCTGCACTCAAGGATGTTTGTTCTCTATTCCTATAATCCCATCAAGCCTTTGTTGCACATATTCCAGTCGGGAGACTGGAGAACTCTTCTGGAAAATAGAATGGCTTCAGGGAAAAGTTCTTCACATATTGATGTTTAGAAATCACCAGTGAAAATGTGGCTCTCCCCACCTGTCAATCCAAAGTGAAACATGTGAGTTGATATAGTTCATCTATATTAGAAAGCTGCCTGTTAGCTTTTTAAGCTTTCATTTTTAATATGTACTCAAACCAAAGATCTCTTGGCATAAAAGTAAGCCTCATAAATTAAAAACAAACAAGTAAAATAAACATACAGAGAAAGTGCCCAGACCAAAAAAATGTGTAAATCAGAATTAATCTCTCCCAAATAAGAATTTCACAGCTCCAACTAAAACTTTAAGGTTTGTGAGAACATGTTGTAACTGTTAAAAAGTCTCAGAAAGCAACTTTAAAAATTAACATACAGGTAAGTTAAAAAAATCAGGTGGCTAGAATAAAAAAGGGAAGATTTGGAACATAAAGTCAAGAAAATTTCTCAAAATATAATAAAAACAGAGGTGAAGGCCAGGCATGGCAGCTCACACCTATAATCCCAGCACTTTGGGAGGCTAAGGTGGGTGGATCACCTGAGGTCAGGAGTTTGAAACTAGCCTCGCCAACATGGCGAAACCCCATCTCTACTAAAAAAAAAAAAAAAAAAAAAAAAATTAGTCGGGTGTGGTGTGGTGGTGCATACCTGCAGTCCCAGCTACTCGGGAGGCTGAGGCATGAGATCATGGAGGTGGAGGTGGAGGTGGAGGTTGCCGTGAGCCAAGATCACACCACTGCACTCCAGCCTGGGAGACAGGAAAACAGAGGTAGAAGGCCGGGTGCTGTGGCTCACGTCTGTAATCCCAGCACTTTGGGAGGCTGAGGCTGGCGGATCATGAGGTCAAGAGATCAAGACCATTCTGGCTAACATGGTGAAACCCCGACTCTGCTAAAAATACAAAAAATTATCCAGGTGTGGTGGCAGGTGCCTGTAGTCCCAGCTACTCGAGAAGCTGAGGCAGGAGAATCACTTGAACCTGGAGGCAGAGGTTTCAGTGAACTGAGATCACGCTACTGCATGCCAGTCTGGCAGTAGAGCAAGACTCTGTCTCAAAAAAGAAAAAAATAAATAAAGAAAACAGAGGTGGAAAATATTAGAAAAAAGAAGATACTTAGAAGATAAATATAGGAAGTTCCACATATGACTAAGCTCCAAAAAGAAAGAAAAAATAATGAAAATGGAAGGAAGGAAATGATAAAAATAAAATACAATAAAATATTTTACAATCGAAGTGTATTAATATCCAGATATAGAAGCCTTACCAAGTTGCCAGTGTCAAGAATGGAAACGACCCACACGAGGGCACTTCATAGTGAAACTGCAGAGCACAGACGTAAAGACAATTTCAGAACACAGATATAAATACCTTCTGAGTGTCAGAAAAAAGACACATGTAAAGGACTAGGAATCAGAATAGCGCCAGACATCTCAAAGAAAGTCTAAGAACAACGAGAGAGTAGAAGATGGTTTTCAAAATTATGAGGAAAAGCTCACTCTATCTATGTATCTATGTATCTATGTATCTATCTATCTATCTATCTATCCATCCATCCATCCAGCCAGCCAGCCAGCCAGCCAGCCAGCCACCCTCTGTCTGTCTATTGGTCTATCATCTATCATCTGTCTATCTTTATGTTTCTTACTGAGAACTTGATACTTAACAGTGAAAAGGGCAGATGAAGACCTCCTGATGGAACCTTTGTTAAACAATTGATGGAGGATATGTTCCAGCAAAATACGGGAATAAATCAAGCAAGAGGAAAGCATAAGCTTTGCACAGGGGGAGTATGGTAGCCAGTGAGGTTTATCCCGGGTGCGATTATTGCTAATTGATAACGTTTCCCAATACCCCACCATGACAACTTGAAACATAATCGGTATTGGCAATTTTTGACAGTCTCTAGTGACCAAGATTTAAAAAAAGAAAAGGAGGCAAACATAGTATCTAGGGAACCATGTCTCTAACAAAGGAGAATAGCAAAAGAAGTACCTGGCTGAAAACCGTTCAGAGGGCCTACAGAGCAACCATCCTTGTTCAGAGCAGGAGAAGGAAGGTCCCCATGATGCAGAACTCCATCCAGAAAAAAAGTAGACTCAAGGGAATGGATGAAATTGTCAGTGGTAACTTAGAGATGAAGGAAAGTAGTAACGATATTTAAATGAAAATTATGCAAGCAAAAAAAAAAAAAGAATTTTTAAAAAATTGACACAATAGTAAACAAAAAACTCTATAGAAAATAATGTCTTGATCCTCTTCCTAAACCGGTGCTCAGCAAGGAGAAGGCCCACGTTCATTTCGGGCACCAAGATCGTGAAGCTCAATGACGAGAAGCTGGACGAGTTCGAGTCCAGCATCTCCCAGGCTCTTCTGGAGCTGGAGATGAACTCAGACTTCAAGGTTCAGCTCAGGGAGCTTAATATTATGGCAGCCAAGGAAATTGAAGTTGGAGATGGTCGGAAAGTTATCATAATCTTTGTTCCCGCTCCTCAACTGAAATCTTTCCAGAAAATCCAAGTCCAGCTAGTAGCAAATTGGAGAAAAAGTTCAGTGGGAAGCATGTTGTCTTTATTGCTCAGAGGAGAATTCTGCCTAAGCCAACTCGAAAAAGTCATACAAAAAATAAACAAAAGCATCCCAGGACCCGTGCTGTGACAGCTGAGCACGACGCAATCCCTGAGGACTTGGTCTTCCCAAGGAAATTGTGGGCAAGAGAATCTGCGTGAAACTGGATGGTAGCCTGCTCATAAAGGTTCATTTGGACAAAGCACAGCAGAACAATGTGGAACACAAGGTTAAAATTTTTTCTGCATCTTGGCTGGCATAGAGAAACCCTGTCTCTACTAAAAATACAAAACATTAGCCAGGAGTGGTGGCGGACGCCTGTAGTCCCAGCACTTTGGGAGGCTGAGGTGGGCGGATCATGAGGTCAGGACATGGAGACCATCCTGGCTAACACAGTGAAACCGTCTCTACTAAAAATACAAAAAATTAGCCAGACATGGTGGTGAGCACCTGTAGTCCCAGCTACTCGGGAGGCTAAGGCAGGAGAATGGTGTGAACCTGGGAGGCAGAGCTTGTAGTGAACTGAGATTGCACCACCGCACTCCAGCCTGGGCTACAGAGCCAGACTCTGTCTCAAAAAAAAAAAGAAAGAAAGAAAAAATCTGGTGTCTATAAGAAACTCATGGGCAAAGATGTTAATTTTGAATTACCAGAGTTTGAATTGTAAACAAAAATGACTAAATAAAATATTTTCACAGTTTAAAAGAAAAAGAAAAAATAATAATGCTTTGATAACTTTTTCTTTGCGGCGAGTTATATTTTCTGAGTCAGATTATATTGATTCAACTGAAAGTAGCTTTTAACTATATTTAAGAAATAAGAGAGAGGAGGTGGGAGTATAGGAGTTAAATGCATGTGTGTCATATATGTAAATTTAAAGATAAAGTCTGAAGTATTGATAAATCTAGATAGAGAAGTATAAATCTATGTAGCAGAGACTTCTACAGGTCTCCCAGACGCTGTCTCCCCTTGTCCAACAGGAGGCTTTGGCACATGGCTGGCCAGTGCAAGCAATACTTCTCCACCCTCCCGGCTGGGATGAAGTTTTGGCTCATGAGTTGTATGTACACTTTTCAGGTGACAGCAACTGGAATCGTTCAAAGAACAGCATGCCCATGTGCCTTTGCCCTTTTCTCCATCTTGATGTCTAAAACATAGATTCTACCTCAGACCGTGAGGACAGAGGCCACATTCTAGTGGCAGTAGAATGTGAACAGGGAGACGTCTGGCTCTTTATACTGCAAGTATTTTATGTAAGACAAAAAAAACAAAAAAACAACAAAAAAAAACCTGTTTCTCTTATTTGAGGCATGGCATTGAACTTGTCAGAGCCAAACCTAAACTCTTTTAGCATAGTATGAGAAATATGGAGGAAATATCCAGAACCAACTGAAATAATAAGAAATGGTTGTCTCTGGAGAGTATATTTGGTGCTAAAGAGGGACAAAGGAAAGAGCTACTGTTTTCCATTATAAACTTCAGCAATAATGAGCCGAATATGAAATTGCTGTTTAGTAGACTGAAATTGGTTGAATATCAGTGATTTACTATGCTTCAATCTAATATATATATTTTAAACCAGGTGCGTGTATTGGTATGATTAAAACATCTTTGAATACAAAAGAAAGAAAGAGGAGACTGGGTAAGTAGACAGGAATCTAATCTTGAAAGACCTGCTGTGTCATAGTGAGGGTCTGTGGTTTAATGTGATCAGATTGGTGTTTTGAAAATGATTCCCACAGTAAAATGGAGAATATACTTTATAGTATAGCTCCATTATTTAGTAGCTATTGTAAATAATTTTAAAAGGTGCCTTTATAAATCAATAAAGACAACAAATAATGAAAACTAAACTAAGGCTGTTGCAGAGAGGATCAGGTTAAGAAACAGGTTATCAATCAGAGAAAGAGAGCAGGAGATGGAAGAGAGACAGTCTGGGAAAGTGGTTAAGAATCTAATTCTGAAGTCCCTTGGACTGTCTGTTACCCTATGTGTGGCTTTGGCAAGGTTCTGTAATCACGCTGTGCTTCCCGTTCTCATTTACAGAATGGGGATAACAATTGCACCTCCTTTTTAGAGTTGTGGTGAACATTACATGCAAGAGCACATATGAAAACCATACAGAAGTGGTGAGAGTACACGTTCTTGTCTTTTTCTGCTTCTCAAGGGGAATGCTTCCAGCTTCTCCCATTCAGTATGATGCTGGCTGTGAGCTTGTCATAGATGATTCTTGAGTACACATGGACATAAAGATGAGAACAAGAGACAACGGGGACTACTAGAGGAGGGAGGGCAGTGGGGAGGCAAGGGTTGAAAGACTAGCTGCCGTGTACTAGATTCACTACCTCAGTAACGGGATTAGTCATACACCAAACCCCAGTGGCACACAATTTACCATGTAACAAACCTGCACATGTACCCCCCGAACCTAAAACAAAAGTTGGAAAAAAAGGAAAAGTAACAAACTACCTGGTGCAGAATAAATACTGAATAAATGTGAGCTACTATTATTACTATAGGTTGCTTCATCCATTGGAGGAAGCACAGGAGAAGGCACAGCCTGGGCGGTGGTAAGATACTAAGCTCTATTCTGGAATGTGGCATTTGAGGTACTGGCTATCTAAGTGGATTTGTCTGATAAAGAAGATTGACAGGACAGAAGTTGTGCTACAAATAGGATTCATTGGGACCCAGGTGGAATTTGAAGCTATAGGAATGAATTCATTCTACATCTAAGAGGAGTATGTAGAGTGAGGAGAGAGAAGAAAAATTAGAAACACCAATATTTAAGGAAAAGGGAGGCTTCCAAGGAAATTAAGAATAATAAATCAGAGATTTGGGAGAAGGGTAAGTGGAGAACATTGGGAAGTAACAATTTCCAGGAGTGTTTCGCATGCCCAGACTGGAACGGGATGTAGACAGGTTCCTTGACTTTAGCAACTAAGTGGGTGATCACCACGTTGGTGGTCCGAGGAGCTCAGGAGTCAGAGGGCAGAAAGCAGAGGTGCTGCCAAACATGACGAAAGCAAACTGAGCCACTGGGGGCAGAGTCTTCTTTCTAGAAGCTTGTCTGGGAATGAGAAAACTGGAAGAGATTTGAGAGTGTTTGCACATGTAAATAAATAAGACTTCAGAGAGGATGGAAACAAAACAAAACAAAACAAAAAACACCATAAAACAAATAGCACACACGAAAAAGCAGGGTCCCTGAGATCTGTTCTCTTTTGATTTTCCATTTTGCCTTCTCAGATAAGTAGAATGTGTGACATCAAAAAGACGAATTATGATTCTTGGTACTTAATTATGTAAGATCTGTTTCAAAGCCTCATGGGAGAGTGTTTTGTCCTGTTACATATTCTTTTTCTGTATGCTTTCCTAAAAAGTGATAACAACATATGCAAAGAAACACTGAGAGAGAAATCAATCTGAAATGACATTGCATGTCTAGAGATTATTTTCTATGCTCAAACAGAAATAGCTCTTTTTGATAGCTTTTCCTATTAACATGCCACTTTAAGGAAGAATAGGAAAGTGCTGAGCTTCACAGTCAGAAAATGCTTTCTATTTTAACTCCTTCAAAAAGGTAATGAGTAATTTCGTCTGTCTATAAAACTACATGTGTATGTGTGTGTTTAAAAAGTCCCAGAGGTCAAAATAAGTCTTTATGTAATTAGAAATTTTGTGACCTTTCAATAGAAAATAATCACAAATAATGGAATAAAATATGTTTTTTGATCTCAGGTGTGACAAAGGCATTTCTTATAGCAAGAAGTAAAGGCGTACAACCACTGGAAGGTGGCTGCTGTGCTGTGATCTCTGTTCTCGCAGCATTGTTTAGTAGCCATTATAAATAGAAACAGTGCGCATAGGAGAACGGATGCACTTTTCTACATCAGCATCAGACTGCTCCCAGGCAATGAATGGCCATTGTAACTGAGCATAAGAACTGAATAATTATTCTTAAATTATTTTCAATGCATATACTGCTCGACATGTAAGGGAATGGTTGTTTACATGTAACACTTTGAGAAAACTGAAGAAAAGCTCAATAAGAAACTGCTCGACATGTAAGGGAATGGTTGTTTACATGTATCACTTTGAGAAAACTGAAGAAAAGCTCAATAAGAAATTTGCTGCAACATGGATCGAACTGGAGGTCATTATGTTAAGTAAAATAAGCCAAGCTCAGTTTATTTGCATGCTCTCACTCATATGTAGGAACTAAAAGAAATGAATTACATAAAGGTAGAGAGTAGAATGGTGGTTACAGAGGCTGGGAAGGGTAGCATGGATGAAGAACACTTGGTTAAGAGGTACAAAAATACAGTAAGTTACAAGGAATAAGTTCTAGTGTTCAATAGCACTGTAGAGAAACTATAGTTAACAATAATTTTTTGTATATTTGAAAATAGATAGAAGAGACAATCTGGAATGTTCCCAATACACACAAAAAATAATTGGTTGAGGTGGTGGATATCCCAGTTACCCTAATTTGATCTTTATGTATTGTGTGCACATATCTAAAGAAAACCCTCATGTACCTCATAGATACAACTATTATGTATCAATTAAAAAATGATCATCATTTGTGATCTGTGTTTCTTGTATGAGTTCTGATTATGCTCCAAATACTATGCTATGCCCTTTAAAAAGCATTTAACATTTTAAATATTTATGATCCTATGCCGTAAATACTAGTATTATCCCATTTAGCAGGGGAATAATTTTAGACTCAGTTAAATTACTTCTTATGTTTTGAGATTTGGTATGTGAGATTTAAAGCTACTACTGGAGAGAGCAGTCTTCCTCTAGTTTGAGAATTGAATGATATTTTGGGGGCAAAACAAGTAAGATATGAAGAAAATACTTAGAGGCAATAACCACTTATTAAAAGGGAATTCTTATGTCTAAGAAATTTTCATCCTGACTAAAATACTCAGCAAAGTACTGCTATTCTGACTGTATTTGCAGCCACATACATGCATATATATATACTGCATATATACATATACTGCATATTTATACTGCATATATACATATATTGCATATATATACTGCATATATATATATCTATATACACTGTTTGACTAACTCTATTAGTGTTTTTTGCAATGTCTCTCATTTTATGAAATTGATATATTCCTCAAGAATTGCAGGCTATTTATTTATTTATTTTTTGCTAGCTGTTTATAGCTCTATTTGAAAAGGGCCCTAGCTGTGAACACTGGGTAAATAATTGTTTTATATTATCAAGAGGACAAATGATTATTTCCCAAATAAACACACTTACGTTTAACTAGCTGTACAAATAGGGAACTGAGTGCTCCAAACCATGTGACTAAGATACGAACTAAAGAGAGTACTATGGCACGTGGTACCGCTAGAGATGGGACCACTCTCTGGCAAGAGGATGGAGCCAGCATGTGCCTAGGTTGTTCACAGCCTAAGGGCATGCAATCTTTTGAGCTCTTCTTGCTAAGGATTATTTAGCACAGAGTTGTATGATTCCTGCTATGTTTCCATGATTCCAAACCTTTAAATTTTTTTTTTTTTTTTTTTTTGAGACGGAGTCTCGCTCTGTCGCCCAGGCTGGAGTGCAGTGGCGCAATCTCGGCTCACTGCAAGCTCCGCCTTCCGGGTTCACGCCATTCTCCTGCCTCAGCCTTCCGAGTAGCTGGGACTACAGGCGCCCGCCACTGCGCCCGGCTAATTTTTTTCTATTTTTTAGTAGAGATGGGGTTTCACCATGGTCTCGATCTCCTGACCTTGTGATCCGCCCGCCTCGGCCTCCCAAAGTGCTGGGATTACAGGCGTGAGCCACCGCGCCCGGCCGCAAAAAAATATTTTTATATACTTCCTATGGTGTCCTAAGAAAGTTCAATGACTATATTCTCTTTTATTTCTTACGTGTTATTTTTGCATTATTTCAAACTTACAAAAAAGTGAGAACAGCACACAAAATTTCTGTTATATGTACTTTTACCCAGATACACAAATTGCTTAAATATTGACCCCATTTACTCTCTTATTTTAACTTATGCTTTCTAAGTATATGTTTGTATTTTTCTCTGAAACACTTGAGAGTACATTTTAGACATCATGCTCATTTGTACTAAAGACATCAACGTGTTTTTTCCAGGAACAAGGATATTCTTCTGCATAACCACGATGCAATGATAAAATCAGAAAAGTTAACATTGAAACATTACTATTATCCATGGTCCATATTCAGATTTTATCAATTGTCCCAATGATATTCTGTATAGCTAATTTTTTCCCAGTCCAGGATCCATTCCAGTATCGTGTATTGAATTTAGTTATATTTTTAAAATCTGGGACTGTTCCTCAGTCTTCCTTTGTGAGTCAAGTCTTGACATTTTAAAAAGTGCAGGCTAGTTATTTGGTAGAGTGCGCCTCAGTTTGGGTTTGTCTGATGTTAACTCATAATTAGAAATTAGATTATGCCTTTTTACCAAGAATGCCAAACAGATGTTGCTGTGTCCTTCTTGGTGGTTTATAGCAGGTGGTTTGAGATTCAGTTGGCTCCATTACTGATGATTTCAACCTTCATCACTCATTGAAGGTGCTGTCTACCAAATTTTTCTTCTGGAAAGTTACCATTTTTGTCTTTGTAATTAAAAAACAATCTGTGGGACATTCACTGTTGACTCTTGCCTTGATGAATTATTACTATGATGTTGCAAAATGACAATTTTCTCTCATAGTTTCTGCAGCTATTAATTGATATTCCATTGCAAGGAAGGGCTTTCTTTTCTCTCTCATTGTGCGTGTTTGTATGTATTATGTGTTTATATCAGTTTAGACTCATGATTTTTTATTTTATTCCATAGGTTGTAATATTTTACCATCATTATTTATTTTGATGCCAAATTGCCCCCTTTGTATTTGAATTTTTAAAAATGGCATTAACCAGTTTTGTCATGTACTTTAGTCACATGACCTGCATTTGATAACTTCTGGCTGATTTCAAAAAATAAATATATTCTCCTGACAAGGAATTTCATTCTATTTAATACAGACAAAATGAAATGAATAATGAAAAATTAATAATTTTGAAGAGAACTTTGTTGTAATCAGTATACAACTTCTAAAAAACAATCTACAAATATTATTTTTTCATTGTTAGTGTTTTATAAAGTTCACTACATTCATAGGATGATTCTGCCTCTTAGATTTTAGGTTTTGGCATATTCACATTTGTTGCATTTTCTGTACGATTTTTCTGTTTTCTCTGTTTAGACACTCTTTTGACCCAAATGAAGAACAAGCCTGAGGGGTCAGGACTGGATTAAAATATAAAATATATATAAGTTACTCCTAATTATTAATTATTGATTAATATTTTTCTGTGTAGTTTAATTCAATAGGTATTATTCATTTGAGTTCTTTGTAAGTCTGTTTTGTTTGGGACATCTCTCTTCAAACTCCCCCCGCAAACTGTAGTATTTTCAAGATTGGATCATATTTGCACATCAATGAACTTATGCCCCAAAGTGGAACTGTGACCATAAACTTAAATGTGAACCTATTGCTTACCATGGCTTCCCATATTGTCATTGAACAAGAATGGCTTGGAAAGGTTTCATTGATATTATACCCAAAAACTATACGTAAAATTGTTCAGAGACTAAACAAGAAATTTAATAATTGTGAAACTTTCTAGAGAAAAATTACCTGACCTGGAGCAAAATTAGAGTTTGGAAGGACTTCAGTTTATAAGTTTATAGTTTATAGTTTATAAGTACAGAAAATATGAATGCAGCAGTTTTTTGACTAGGCCTCTTTTTACATTTAGGAAAACTCTCTGAAAGAGTCTACTGGGTGAGGGTGAGAGGCATTGAAATGGGATTAAGGTATCCATTTATTAGGTTATTTAGGGCTTATGTTAGTTTTGTGGCTAGCACAAGTAAAGCATTCTGCTGCTTGGGGAAGCGTTTTCTCTAAAATATTCTAAGTCCTTATTTTGTTGGTGGCTGCATGAGTGAACATGTTTGTCAAGTTCATTACAAGGAGATTTACTTGAATATGCAAATTGTTATTTTGAATGGTGAAAGCCACATTTATGTAGAACTTCACCATAAATATGGTCTTAGGTAGCACCTACTCTTAATCATATTTAGATACTTCCAATGAAAAAGGATTTTCTGCTTGATTTTAATTTTAGAGGAATGCTACTTATTTAGCAACAGCCCCATTCAACCTGTCTAAAATATTGGTGTTGGGAACTTGACATTTTAGAGTGGATTCACATTTATTTGCTGGAATGGCTGATACAAAACGTTAAAGATCTCCATGCTACCTAGAGTAATAAATTGAAAATTAAATCAGATGACCTCCATCTATCTCCAGATTCTATGACTTTCATTCTTCCCACACTGATAAAAGCAAGGAAAAATAAGTCAAATTGCAGTAATTGAAATGGCTTTCCTCTTCAGCCCTGCGAAGCTGGCTGGGGCTCAGTGATAACATGTCAGCTCTGCAGTAGAGCACTTCAATATGAGGACGTATTGCTCACTGTAATTTTGCTGAAAAGGTCTGTGTACTATTGCTGTCATCCTTTTTTCTTCAGAAGAATATGTGTATTTACTCACAATTGTTTAGTCAGGAATAAAACATCAGATAAGAAGAGGCTGTTTTGTATTATAAACTATGAGTCAATTATTTCTTCATTTTTAATGATCACTAGTTTCAAGTTAGAAGCAAACACTAATTCACAATAAAGTCCGTTAAACACTTGCAAATGCTAAATGCAGTATAAAAGACATTAAAGCCACATTTCCTGTCCTCTAACAGCTCATAATTTAAGATGATAAGGTAGTCATATATTCACCCTTCTGCCTTACTTACAAATTAGACCCAAAGGAGAGGGGTAATTAGGCTGCAAAAAAACAATACATTGCCTAGTCCTTCTGAATGAAGTCAGCTTTTTGTTAAGTAGGTTATATTTGAGAATGTTTTGGGAAGGGGCAGTTGATTACAAGTGGGCACAAGGGAACATTTGGGTGATGGAAGTATCGTATATGTTGGCCGTGTTGGTGGCTATACGAGTGAATATATTTGTCAAAACACATCAAACTGCTATTTAAAGTGCATGTATTTTAATATATTTAAATAATACTTTATCTTTAATTAAAATGCTATCCTAGAAATAAATATAAAGCCCAACTAACTGATAGAATATTGTTCAAAGGATGTGTGCAATCAATTCAGAGAAAAGGAAACACAGATGGCTCTGAAAAAAAAATATGTATAGATGCTAGATTCCTCTCAAAGCAAATTAAAATAACTTGAGATACATTTTTCATCTATAAATTTGGGGAAATGATTAATGACAAACACATTGTATGGGAAAATAGATACCCTCATATTTGCCTTGTTGAAGTATAAATTGCTACCATTCCTAGGGAGGGCAGTTTAGCAACAATTAACAAAAACAAATGCATGTATCTCTGTTGATCCACTAATCCTGCTTTTGGGGAATTCGTCCAACAGATATACTACATGTGGGCAAAATGACATTTGTATAATCTTATTACTTGTAGAATTGTTAGTAATTGCATATGATTCTTTAAGTGTCCAAAAATCGGGGACTGGCTAAATGAATTATGGTACATCCATGTAATGGAATACTGTGTAGCTGTAAAAATGGGAAAGTCTCTATATGGTGACATAGGTAACTCTCTTAATTAAGTGAAAAAAAAAGGCACAGTTTCCAGGAAGGTAGAGTATAAGTAATTTCCTCTATTCCTCTCTCTAATTACAAATAAAAATCTTGGACATTATACATGTGCTAAAAACAAAACAAAAAAAATGTAAGAAGACTCTGAAAGGTAGAGAGAAGGTAGCAGACCAGCTACAAATCTCAGGACCCAAGAAAAACAAGGCGGTAAGTGCCGTGGGTTTTCTTTCTGCCTTATATACCCAAGACTTGTTGCTAAAAAAGCTGGCGTCCTGGAAACACCGATGAGAGCAGACAAAACAAAACAAAATGAAACAAAACCCTCAACAAAAGCCTGCTCTCTCTAGCGAACGGGCCAGAAAATGGGCAGGCTAGCATGACAGAAAACTTTTAGACAGTAACTACTCCAGCAAAACACCACAGAAAAAAAATGATGGCCTTACTCCCAACCCTATGAGCAAAGGCTGAGCGTGAAACTAGACTTCCATCCCTCCACTCGCCCCTCCCGGAGCTCTGGTGTCAGAGAACATATACTAAGTAGGAATCCTAAACTTTGATCCACATTTGGGGATAAATTGGACTCAGTCAAAATTTTAAAATTCTCTTTTTGAAAGACCATGTCAGTGGATGAAAAGATAAGCTACAAACTGAAAGAAAATGTTTGTAAGCCACATATCTCACAAGGACTAGTATCTAAAATATATAAAGAACTCTTAAAAGTCAACAGTAACAAACAAACAAACAAACAATAACAGAAATAAGCAATCCAAATATAAAATAGGACAAAGACACAGAGACATTTTACCAAAGAGGATATACAGGTGGTAAATAATGCTTGAAAATTTGTTCAACATCATTAGCCATTAGAGAAATGCAAATAAAAACCACTATAAGATATCACTGTACAACTATCAACATAAAAGATAAAATCAAAACTAATGAAAACACCAAATGCTGGTAAAGATATGGAGAAACTGAATTCCTCAAGCATTGCTTATGGGCATGTTAAATGGTAAAGCCACTGTGGAAAATAGTTTGGTATTTTCTCATAAAAGTAAACATCACTATCTTATGACCAAACAATTACATCCCTGGGCATTTATCCCAGGGAAATAAAAACTTATGTTCACCCAGAAACTTGTACCTGAAAGTTTGTGGTGGCTTCATTTATAACAGACAAAAATTAGAAACCACCCACTGGGTGAAAACTTAACCATGGTACATTATTACCTTACTATCATAGAATACTACTCAGCAGTAAAAAGTAAGGAATTACTGACATATGCATCGACCTGAAATAACCTTCACAGAATCATGTTGAGTGATGAAAGTCTGTCTCAAAATATTATATAGTACAGAATTTAATTTATATAATGTTCTTGAAATGACAGAAATTTAGAAATAGGAATACAATTTTGGTTGCCAGGGGTTTGGAGGGAGTGGGAGTGGCTAGAAAGGGGGTGTGGCTATAAAATGAACAGCTTGAAGTATTTTTGCAGTGAAGCCAGAATGTTATCAATGTTATTATCCTGGTTGCGATATTGTACTATAGTTCTATAAGCTATTGCCATTGGGAGAAACTGGGTAAAAGATACATGGGATCTCTCTGTATTATTTCTTACAACTACATGTGACTCTACAATTATCTCAAAATAGATTTAATTTTTTAAAGTTGATGTGCAGAACAGCAAAACTTACACTACTTTATGTGTGAAATTGTGAGAAAAAATCTGTAATTGTTTTATTCTAAATGAAGAATGGAATGCTGGAAAGATACATAAGAAGTTTAAAACTTAAAAATGTGGTCACCTATGGAAGAAGGGATGGAGAAAAATGAAGACAAGAATAGAAAGGAGATCACTGTACACTCTTTTAACTTTCCAATTTGTGTTTGTTTCCATTTTAGATTGTAAACTCCCATGGATCAAGTATGTGTGTTATTTCGACCATACCTGCACAGTGTCCTATGGAATTATTTAGTAATTTGTTTAATGCTTGATAACTAGTCTATAAATATGAAGATTTTCATATGATGATTAGGTGATTTTCCGGAAGGCAAATCTAATTGGATAGAAATATGGAGCATGAAGAATGGATTAAATGGATACCCCATTTGCCACGATGTGTTTAGTATTCATCGCATGCCAGTATCAAAACATCTCGTGTACCCTGTAAATATATACACCTACTATGCACCCACAAAAATAAAAACATTAATGAAATAAATAAAACTGGAAGTTGGGTGGTGATATAGAAGACAGTAAGAAATATAAGAAAGAAACATACTTGTGACCTCTTAACAAATTTAATTATTTTTTTTCACTCTCATTTGATTCATTTGATTAACTTTTATCAGTTTGGAAATGACCTCTTCTGTCAGCTCCAGCTGCTGGGTAACTATAATTCTTAACTCTTGAATCAATGTCCATTTTCTCTGTCTGCTTTGTTGACTCTACTTTTATCTAATATATAACTGTGCGTGTGGGTGTGTCTGTGTGTTAGGTGGATGGGCAGTAAAGAAGAAGGAAAAATGACATTTTTGTCTTTGGGCTTCTATTCATTTTTCAATTCACTTTGTATCCCAAAGGGCCCCCACATTTAAACATTTACGTGCCAGGAACTATGTAAGTGTTTTATGCATTAATCTTCATAACAATGCTAGGAGGAAAGTTGTATTACTATCATACCTGTGATGTAGATCAGGAAAATAAAGCTGAGTGAGGTGAAAAACTTTCCCGAGGTCACGTAGCTACTAAGGGATAGAATCAAGATTCAAATTCTGTCTGACACCAAAGTCAATGCTCTTTACTGCTCTCCTTATTTGAGTAAGGAGTTGTAGTATGAACTTTAGGAGAGCAGATGTGGATGCTGCGAACCACATAGAACATACTTCCAGAGGCGTTAGTGAGGAAAGAGGTAAGAAATGGGTCATAAATTGGCCAGATTATAGTGGTCTATATATGAAATGCTGAGAGCTCATAAGTGCTTAGGTCATCTTGAAGAAAATACATGCTTTGCAGGAAGAATGAGGGATGGAGGAGATGTTGGTCAAAGGTCACAAAATATCAATTAGAAGGACGAATACATTCAAGAAATCTATTGTACAACTTTGTGACTGTAGTTAAAAAATGTATTATATACTTGAAAATTGTATATTTTAAGTGTTCTTACCACAAATAAATGATAAGTATGTGAGATAATGCATATGTTAATTAGCTTTATTTAGCAATGCCAGAATGTATATATATTTGTAAACATCATGCCCTATGCTATAAATAGATACAATTTTAGATGTCAATTAAAACAAAAAATACGTAAGAATGAGGCAATATCTGCATGGGAATTTCTGAGATGAAAAGTATGTTAAAGGACCCATCTCACAAAATGAAGTCATTTTGTCAAAAAATTGAACGTGGGAGAAAAGAATGAACAAAGGATTTGATGTTTGGTACTGGGGAAAAGAATATGGTTGTACCTATTCATAGGGAAAATGGTAGTAGAGCTATCTTGGTTAAAAAAATAAGTGCCCTGGCGCGGTGGCTCATGGCTGTAATCCCAGCACTTTGGTAGTCCGAGGCGCGTGTATCACGAGGTCTGGAGTTCAAGACCAGCCTGGCCAACATGGCGAAACCCCATCTCTACTAAAAAAAAAAATACAAAAACTAGCTGGGCTTGGTGGTGGGCACCTGTAATCCCAGCTACTCAAGAGGCTGAGGCAGAGAATTGCTTGAACCTGGGAGGCGGAGGTTGCAGTAAGCCGAGATGGCACCATTGCACTCCAGCCTTGGTGACAGAGCGGGACTCTATCTCAGAAAAAGAAAAAGAAAAAAAAAAAAAAAAGAAAAGAAAAAGAAAAGAAGAAAAGAAAAAAAGCAATACTTCTATCACTGGCTCTGCAAGATGTGTTAGGCTGTTATCCAGACATAAAACAAGGAAGGGGAGTGGCTATTGGACAAAAGAAGAGAAGATGTTGGTGTGAAGTATATATGGAAATCATTACTCAAGACAATTAGAATGGCTAAGAATGCTTTGACAGCATACTTGGAAAGAGAAGGACAGTGCCAGACAAAGATCAGAAAACCAGACTCCTAAATTAAAGAAGTAAAGAGAAAGTTGACCATGAATCAGTACAATGATAGATTGATGGATTTGAAATAGGCCTTTGAAAAAAAACATCAGATGTTTACTATCAAACTGTGCAACTGTTTAGGATAGAACTTTTCACTGTGCTAAATTAGATCAGCGCATAATTTTCAGTTAATTTTTTGAGTGATGGAAATATCACTTTCATGTGGTCTGTTGTATCTGACTTCTCCTCATGTTTGGATTTCTGCTACTGAAAGTGTACTCCAGGGACCAGAGCTATAACCAAGTGCCAAGCCCCATTCCAATAATAAAATTAACCGTTACGGCTCTTTAGGAATCTCCAAGATAGTCTTCAATTTTAAATTATCTCCTTTCCTTTCTATACCCCTACACATGGTGAGGCCAGTATTTATGCCTGGCTTTCCCAGATAATTACTGGGTGGCTGCCAGCGCTAGTTGAGACAATAGTTTAGAAAAAGCCTCTTATTGATTTCAGAAAGTCTACACATACCACAGAAGAAATATTACTTGCTGTGGCCCTTACCTCCAGGACTTCATGGACCAATTGGCTACAGATTTAAAAACTTTGGGGAGACAGACTTAATGCTGATCCAATTTTCTTCGAGAGGGAAAGTCCGAGTCCAAATATCTGTTGTATCTGTTGTCGTGGTTACCTCCTTTTGGGTGCCCTTCTCCAAAGTCAGTCTCCCTCCATCGTATTGTCCCCAGTTATGATGAAAGTTTCTCTCTACAGGTTAAAAATTACCACTCAATCTACAGCCTTTGGGACATAGAGGAAACTTCCGTGGCTTGTTAAATCACTATATTTCGGTATTTCACACAGTATATGCTACTGATATTTAATCAGAAGAAACAACTTTTTTCTAAAACTAAATTGTTACTAAGGAAATTACAACTATTTGACAAGAACAAAATATAGTCTAAAGTTTGGAAAAAGTGCTAAGGGAAAATGGGGTAAACTTTGACGTAGTCACGAGGCCCTTTATACTCTTTTTGATTAAAATTTGCCTGGTAAATCACTTTCTGGAAATAAAATTTAATTCCTCAATGACACTCACACTCCCCAGGGTCAGGGCATTCAATAATAAATGGGATCTAGATAAAATGCGTTCTTCAAATATAATTATTACTTTAAGTATCATATAATGATTATCTCATCTTTAAAAGAGTCTTTTACTTTAAGAGATTCATACCAAAATATTTATAGATTAAATAATATGTCTTGTATTTGCTTCAAAATAATGCTTGTGCAAGTAGGAGGGAATACGTGGAAGTATAGCAAAAAGATTGAGTGGGAGATAATAATGTTTGAATCTGGGTGATGGCTACTTGAGTGTGTATTATACCACTCACTCTACTTTTGAATATGTTTGAAATTTTCCATCATAAAAAGCTCAAAAATAATATAATGGTCACCCTTAGAGTCAGTCAGTTCTCTGAACATTATTACTTTCCTGAAAGGCAAATCACTCAGAACTACATGGCAACTGTACATTATAGTCACTACTCACTTCTGGTCCCCTAGGTCTTCATTTAGCAAGCAGTGTTGGCAAAAAGTTTTAACTTTCCAAGTAAAAGCTTCAGGGAATTCAGTTTGACAGGATGAGTGTAGAAGAATTTATATGAAACTTATATATGTTTCTGCAGAAGCCCTTCCTGCTGGATCAAGGGACCTATATATTCATATGGCAGAAAAAAGGTGAGGCTCTACAAAGAGCGGAGAGATTATGGACAGAACTTGGTTTTATTAGTCTCTATGAGCCCTGGAGTCAAAATATATGTCAAAAGATGTTTATAAGATTTACTCAATTAGAATTCTCTTGAAAATTCTATTAAGTACATTTTCAGTACTCTCCTTTTTTGCAAAATACCAGAGTTTCTGAGTTCAAGTGCAATTTCGCCCAGAAAAACAATAGTACTCCCATATGTACTGATTGTTTTAGAGTTGGTCTTTGTTACATCACTGTTCACAGATATGTTATGCCAATTTTTCAACCAACTCAGCAGCTACAAGATTAAATAATAAGGTAGAGATCATTATGGTAAGTATAGGTATAATTTTAGTTATAGATGGAGAGATGGATACTGTTCATAAGTTGTTCAACTATTTATGGGAATTTTGGCATAATGTTATATATTCAGGCTGTGCTGGGTCAAATCTCAAGTCTTGACATTCTCTCTTACAGCATAGCCTTGGGCAAGTTATGAAACCTTTCTGCATCTAGTTTTTCCCTAAGGTCTTTCATTGTGTGTAAATTAACTAAATTTATGTTCATAAAGGATCCAGAACAGAATTAGTTCTTGTGCTTATGAAGCTGATAGTAATAAATATGCTGTTAGACTTCAATCCTAGCATGTTAGAGCTTGAAGAAAAGACTATAATTGTGTAGTCTAATTCTCTTATTTTATAGTTGAAAAAGCTTGAAAAAAAATGCCAATGTCCAGGTTCCACCACCAGAGAATTGGGCCTGGGGTAGGGTCCCCAGGCAAATCTAATGTGCTCAAAGGGAAGAAAACCATGACTTACAAGTTACAGGAAACTGTCCTACTAGAGGCTTTTCAGCTTCACTCTAGTATCTGGCATCTGGATAGGTCATTCTATGTGGGCTCTCAGCCCTTCTCCTAACGTGTCTGTGCATCTGCTCCTTCTATGTTACAGCAGAATAATACAAACATATAATTAGTATGTTCATACCTAATATTTATCACTGTGAAAACCTCTGATTTTTCTTTCCCAGCTTAAAAATACTGGTGTGTTTTAAAATGCCACTCGTGAAAAGGCCAGCATTGCAGGGGTAGAGGTGAAAGCAATTTGCATAACTTCTGGAGCTTAGAAAGGAGCCCGGACTAATCCAGTTAATAGTGCTTTGGACAGTAACAATTTTCTGCCATCTAGTGGATAATTCGAAGAATAAACCATACCTTTCCTTTAAAAAAAAAAAAAAAATCAGCATTTTCACAAAACCATGACTTCTAAGCATCCTGCCACTTTTTTTTGTTGTTGTTAGTAAAACAACTACTTTTCCACAAAGAGTTCCTCGAATTTATCCTTTCATTGATTTTATTGATTGATTCTTTTAATGTAAAAAGATATTATGCCTCCTTTTAAAATGTTGCTAAAATGGGGGGGCACAGTGGCTCAAGCCTGTAATTCCAGCACTTTGGGAGGCCAAGGCGGATGGGTTGCTTGAGCCCAGGAGTTGGAGACAAGATTGGTCAACATGGTGAAACCCCATCTCTACAAAAAATACAAAAATTAGCCAGCCGTGGTGGCATGCACCTGTGGTCCTGGCTACTCAGGAGGCTGAGGTGGGAGGATCGCTTGAACCCGGGAAGCAGAGGTTGCAGTGAGCTGAGATAGCGCCACTTCACTCCAGCCTGGGTGACAGAGCCAGATCCTGTCTCAAAAAAAAAAAAAAAAGTTGCTAAAAAATGTGGACACACGAAATATAAATCTAGCATACTCCATTTCTAAATGTTTGCCTACTTAAAGGCCTGTAATACAGATCAATGTGCTTATATTTGGCTGTTTCTAAAGTTTCTCCTTTCTAATTTTGGAGGTCGTAATATCCAAGGTTAAGAGCCTGGGCCCTAAAGCCAAAGCTCTTACTTAAAACTCTGGCCTTCTTGTAATAACTGTGGTATCTTGGAGAACTTAACTTCTTTGTGCTCCAGTTTTCCTATCTGGTAATGATAGTATCTACTGCATAAGGCTACTGGAGGGATGAAATCCATGAGGTCCTTGGTGTTCAGTGTCATTAATGCTTTTATCATGATTGTTTACATGTGTATCAATGTTTACCAGTTTTGAGGAAGAAATTCAGAAGTGACTTGTCCTGTGACTCAATTCAATTTTAAAACTCAACATTTATTTAAGTTTATTTTATACTCAACATTATGGGAAATATAAAGCTGAATGAGACAGTGCCCTATTTTTGAATCAATAGTTTCAGATGACTATAGGATAATTAACTATATAATTCAAAGCAAATATAATGAATATGAGACAAGAATTGTCATAAACAAAATACATATGAGGGGGGTGAATATTTCCCGTTGGAAAGGTTGGCTTATGAGTGATAAATGGCTAAATTTTAATAGGGAATTAATTGCATAAATGGCGATGATAGGGAGGGCTACCCAGGTAGGAGACTATTTTGAGCAAAAGAACAAAGTTGAAGAAAATGCAGTATTTATTTTGGGAGCAATAAATAATAAGATATGGCTAAAGCAGAATGTTTCTTCATTCTTTCACCCAACACTTATTTCAGCACCTTCTCTGTATTGGGTTTTGTTCTAGGCAATGAATATTTGATGGTGAATAGAGTAGACAAAGATTCCATCCTCAAAGGTACCTATTCTAGTGGGGAAAAATACTGATAGAGTAGCCTAGGAAGAACGATGAGGCCAGATTTTGGAGGGGACCTAATGGAGAGCCAGTAAAGGCTGCTGAGCAAGATGAAGCAATAATCAGATGCTAATTAAGAAGTATTGATCTGGTGGAGGAAAGGTCTAGGACAGATAAAAGGATGAGACACAAAAGCATATTTTGATAGGAGATAATTTAAAGCATCTAGATGAGAACTAATGAAGCTTGAACCATGGAAGTGAAAAGGAGAAAACAGTCTTAACAGACATTTAACAAGTGAAACAGGACCTGGGACCAGCAGGAAGTGGGTATGTGGGAAAGGGGAAATGGTAACACTAGGCTTTCTGCAGAGAGTGGAGGCACCATGTGTTATTAGCGTCACGGATATCATAGACACTGGAATCAGATCCACACGTATTGTAATGACTGGAGCCAATTACTTTCCCTCTTTTAACCTCAAATTCCTCATCGGTGCAATGAGAATAATTTAAAATACCAGTTTATTAGATTATTGTAGAAAATGAAGGCAAGTGCATGTCACATTCCTAGGGACACGGTGAGTGCTGGAGGTTCTTACTGGGGGAGGTAAAGAAAGCTAAGACAAAGCCACCTGTACCTGCCTGCATTTGCTTCAGATGTATTTGAAGGGGAGATTGTTGTCACTTTAAGGTAACAATTATTCACAAAGAAGATAACTAGTTGAAGATTTTCAACAATTATTGTACATTATGATTACAAACTAAAGGTCCTTAATATTTCTTTTGAGAAGCAAAGTAGTTGTGGGTTTTGATATTACTCTCCTCACAAACTGACAAAAGCCTCATATTGGCAGCTAGAAACATATTCCTTATGAGAGATAATAGAAGATTTTATGAAAAACCCAAGAATGAGAATTAAAGTTTCAATACCCAGAGTGTTTTTATTTCTCACAGTTTTAATATCTGTCTCTGAACATTTTCTAGCTGTGGACTTGTATTTCTGTTCTTAGAAGCTATATATTGAGTTTAATATTGGGGCATAAGGCAAGAAAAATGTGGGTGTTAGTTAAGGACCAGGTAAATGGATAAAGAAATGCCTAGATGTTTATTTTCTAGAATTCCATCCAAAGTAATTATGTTAATATCCTAAACTTATATCCACTAGGAATTAGTGCACATTAAGAAAAAGAGAACACCGGAACAGGAGAGGTGAAAGTGTCAAAAAAAAAAAAAAAAAAAAAGCTTAATAAGGAAGAACAAGAGAAATGAAATGCTGTACCATGGGAGGATTGAGGCAGCCTATAAATGCTGTTGTGGTATGATAAAATAATTTAATATGTCCAAAGCTACACATACTCAGCACAGGTTAAAGTAAAATTGGCTGCCTTTTTGAGAAACACAGAGAATGCATTTTGCAATTTAAGCAAAGTAAGTACAACTGCATTTCTAGCTGTCTGTACGCAAATGACACAAAACTTGGACAGATTGACTCCAAATTTGGCAGACATATTTAGGATGGTCTGGCTTAACAGAAAGCTATGCAATGCCTAAAACATCTACTGTGAGGGCCCTAGAGGAAACTTCAAATACAGGCAGTTATTCTCCAAAGCACCTGAAAATTAAGTGTCTCCAGATACCCTGTGAATGCTGGTTGAGAAAGGCATATTCTATAGGTTAATAGTATATGGACAGAGGAAACAGTGGTATCCAAATCAAAACTTCAATGAAGATACTTGAAACTACAGGCATTAATTTGCCATCCAGCTGCTTCTTCCATGGGCAACTCTATACAACATGATTGAGGCCAATAGCAAAAGGGATTTACATATTAATGATGATTGTTGATAACTGACACTGGGAGAATATTATAGCAATAATATTTTCACAACTAGAATTTAATTCAGAAAGTATTTATTGGCTGTCTACCAAGTGCCAGACACTTCACTAAGCACAGAGTTTATCAAAGATGAATAAACACATGATCTAGGGTGCAGTGGGGGTGAGAAGGAAGGTGAAGATAATTGACATTTTAGTAACTTTATAATATGTTGAATATGTTCCAGGTAGAGTAAAGCAGTTTGCATCTATTTCATTTCATATTCACATCAAACTCTTTGAGGTTTATACTGGAAAATTGAGAAACCAAAGTTGAGAGTTCAGTAACTTAACCAATGTCATATAATAAGCTAGTGACAGAGCTGGGATCTGAACCCAGCTTTTCTGACTCCAAAAACCATCTTTTTTAACCAGGTTGCCCATCACTCCTAACTGCAATATAAACCAAGTTGTTTAAATTTCTCACAGAATTATAAAAAATAAGTTGCAGGAAATGATTAAATTTTGCTAAGGGATATTAGTAAAGATTTCACATAAGAGGCAACTTTGATCTGGACTTTAGAGGTTGATTAAAATTTTGACAGGCAGGCGAGAGGAAGAGAATCCTAAGCAGAGGAAACAGCATGGGCAGGAGCACATAAAAATTAAAGTGAATGGTATTTTGGGGAAACAAAATAAGTCTGCAAGGGAAAATGAAAAAATTGTGGCTTTTCTTACAGGACTCAGATGTAAGGAATTGGTGAGAGGGAAAAGCCAAGATTAAAAAATACCCAGCTTTATTGAACTATAGTTTACATATCATACAATTCACTCATTTCAAGTCTATAATTCAATGAGTTTTAGTAATTTTATCAAGGGGTACAATCATTACCATAAATTAGTTTTAGAATATTTTCATTCTCTCCAAAAAGTTTCCTCATGAGCATTTGCAGTTAATTACCATTCATGCCCCTAACCCCAAGAAACCACTAATCGACTTTGTCTCTGTAAATTTGCCTGTTCTGAGCATCTTGTATACATGGAATCATATAGTATGTGGCCTTTTTGTCTGACTCCTTTCACTTAGCATAATATTTCCAAAGTTCATTCATGTTGTAGCATGCATCAATACTTCATTCCTTTTTATGGTAGAATAATATTATATGATATGGCTGTATCACACTTCCTTCATCTCTTTATCAGTTGAATACTTGGGTTGTTTCAAGTTTGGACTATTATGAATAATGCTGCTGTGAACATTTGTGTGGACATATATTTTCATTTCTCTTGGGTAGATATGAGTGAAATTTCTGGGCTTTATGGTAGTTTTATGTTTAGCTTTTTGAGAAACTATCAAACTGTTTTCCAAAGTAGCTGTATCATTTCCTAACATTTTAATTACTACCAGCAATATATGAAAGTTCCTGTTCCTCTACATCCTTAACAATACTTGTTACTGTCTGTCTTACTTATAGCCATTCTAGTCTGCGTGAAATGGTATCTCATTGCGATTTTAATTTGCATTTCCCTAATGACTACTTTTCATGTGCCCAAGACTTGAATTCAAAAAGCTCTATTTGGATGATGCATTAACTAAGATGAGGAACAGAGGACAATAAGTAGAATTTGGAGGAAGGATAATAAAGTTATTTTTAGGTGTCTGCATGACATTGGTTTGAGATGTCCAAAAGGCAATGAGAAACTTGGGTCTGGAACTCAGAAGAGAATGCAAGGCAGAAGATGTATATTTGGAACTCAGCTATCCAGAGAAAGCAATTGAAATCATGGAATTAGATAAATTCAAATTCACCAATAGAGAAAATATAGAGCAAGGAGGTCAAGAATATTTAGGAATATTTGTTTTTAAGAAATTGATAGAAGATGGTGTGCCAGTGAAAGAGGCAGAGATTTAGGAGACATAGGAGAGAATGGTGTCATGGATGCCACTGGCAGAAAGATTTTGAAGAAGCTTGAGGAAGCCAGCAATAGCAAGTGCCTATCTCATAGCAGACAGAAAGTTGAAGAAGCAATCATTGACTTTTGTGGCTACATATTAGTTGGTGGTGTCTAAGAGAGTAATTTCCATGGAGGGGAGAAGACTAACTGTAGTCCTTAAGCCCAAAATTTTATCAAACTTCCTTTTTTGTTTATATATTTTGCCTCTTGTAACTATCTTGTAGTTTTTGGCAAGTTTTTATTACATAGGGAAAACGAAAGTTTTAAAAATTTAATTTTTTATTTCAGAAATGTCAAAATTTTTATCACCACACTCTTTTTCTCCATTTTTCTTCTATCCATACTCCTTCATTCATTTCCTGTTTGAGAGGTTGGGTTGAAGCTCTCGAATAAACAGACTTATCAGTGATGCTACAGAGGCAAACAAGGGATGCGATGTCATTTGTTAAAGAAGGAGTAAGCCTTAAGGATTCAGTGTGTGGAATTCCATAAATATAAAACTTTTTGTTTTTATGTGTAGCAGGAATAGCATTTAATGTCACTGTTTGAGTCATTGGATGAATGTCTGCTGAGCTCATTAACGTTCCTCATTTAGAGAACCGTTTACGGGCATTCACTCCATAAGTTTGTTAACATTCGTGGGAAAATATTTGACCCAAATACTCTTTGCTCCTCGGTGACACAGATCACAATTCTATCACAGCAAGCTGCTCCCTTTCTCAACCACAGTGATATAAAATCCAGTCATTTCAAATACATGTAAACTCTGTTATTTCTTTTATAGACTCCAACTTTGAGTCTGAATCTCTTGTTTCTTTTCTCTCCTTTTTGATTTCCTCCATATTGAATAGAGTATTTGGTCTAAAGCTTATCAGCCAAAAAAATTCAGAATGGTTTTAATTATCATACAAAACTTCTCTAATTCTCTCTGGATGATATATTTTTGGTACCATCTAAGAAGCCACATGGATGACTTGAGTGGATGGACTCATTTCTAAATTCTTTTGAGATGGATGGTTCAAATGAAGACTTGATATCCTCTCTCCTTGGTATCCTTTTTTAAATGTTGACATAACACAATACAGATTCAGTAAATTCTGAGAAGTCATAAGGCCATATCTATCCTGGTGATGTATTTTCCCAAGTCTTGACAGTTCTCCTTTACCTCTCCCTGAAAAGAGGACCTCAAAGTTCCCATACATTTTTTAATGGTGATCCCATTTCAGTCAGTCCTGCAATGTTTCTGGTAGGATAATGAAGATCTAAAGACTTAATACTCCTGGAAGAAGAGGTTTAGGATAAAAGTAATACCTAACAACTGTAATTTCTAGTGATATTCTGACTCTTTCATTGAAGAGACACTACTCCAAGACATAAGGTTTATATTGTGGGTCCCCATAAGATCTTTACTTTTCAAAACCATGTGACTTAAAAAGTGAGCTAGAAATGTTTGATGAGGGTGTTCTTCCAAATATTCTTTGTGGAACAGGTTTGGACGTTAAAAGAATTCAGCCTCCAAGATTCTGGAGAGTAACTAACTGATACTAATAATATGGATTAAAGTTTCATGAAGATTTGTGTAACAGACATAAATTTTGCTTTAGATAGAATAAGGGTTTAAAGCCACCAAGAGTTTTAGCAATTCCTTACATATAAAAATAAGAAATTAGCAAAGACTACCTGCATCAAAGTAGAAAAATTCAATTGAAGTGGGATTTTTTTTTTCATAAAATATTTTCAGAATCACAGAAGTAATAGAGGTTTTTGTTTTGTTTTGTTTTGTTTTTTAGTTTAGAATATTTTAGCATTTTATGACTGTCAGAGCATAGCCATAGATCTCCTAGTTTAACAGAAGAGAGATTTTGTTTGGGCCAGACAATTCTGTTTTATGCCTGAAATGGTATCTGAATATATAGTTACAACTTGAATGTTGTAAAAACAGATGGGTAATAGAAGGTAAAAGTCATCATGTTCCTTTATGTAATAGAAGTAGAAACAATACAGAATTTATTCCACACCTATTTTGTTTACTAAACAGTTAATGTAAAAAATAAATCTTTAAAAATAATATGAGTAATATAGACTATGTAAAATGTAAATTTATTCAGTATAAGACACTTCTAAAAACCAATGTATAAAATTAGCAAAAACTGTATCATTATCATAATAAACATCTATCTATAGATATATTACAGGCTATGTGCTTGATTAAATATATCTAGAACACACTGTAACAATCATTTTCTTTTTCTCTTGAGACAGAGTCTCGCTCTGTCGCCCAGGCTAGAGTGCAGTGGCGCGATCTCGGCTCACTGCAAGCTCCGCCTCCTGGGTTCACGCCATTCTCCTGCCTCAGCCTCCCCAGTAGCTGGGACTACAGGCGCCCGCCACCTCGCCTGGCTAGTTTTTTTGTATTTTTAGTAGAGACGGGGTTTCACCGTGTTTGCCAGGCTGGTCTAGATCTCCTGACCTCGTGATCCACCCACCTTGGCCTCCCAAAGTGCTGGGATTACAGACGTGAGCCACCGCGCCCTGCCAAACAACCATTTTCTTATTTAAAAAACAATTAACAATATGCCAAGTAGATTAAAAATTTTTTTTCTTAAATTCAAAAATGGTATTGCTAACATCAAATGTGTTTTTGGATTGACTTTTCATTTGTGATATTAAATTTGGCAGTGATTTTTTTAACCATTTGTGATTAGTGTTATGCATTTTTCATAATGGTAGGCCAATATTTTACTCCAATGAACAATCTAGTGTTCCTTTTTTTTTTAAGTTATAGCAACGATGTGAGCTTTGAAGCCTGAATTGTAACATAACCACATTTTACTTAACCAGTGGAGCTAGTTTGTCCCAATTTAACACTTATATAAAATGCCAAGTTAAAATTGAACCCTTGGGCATCCTAGTCATTATTATTGAAGCAGAAATATATTTTTGCTTCTTTTGTCATCTTTAATCCCCAACATGACAAAATAAAATATTTTGACTTGTTGACTTTGCCAACAAATATAACTCTTGGCCTTCAATGCCTTTTTCCTCTTTCTTTTCACTTTTGTAGCCATTAACCAAACTTATTACTGCAGTAAGAAAGTTAATCCTTGGAACCTTGCTTTCTTTGGTTCTATTCCACAAAGAATCAATAGCATAATTTCCCTCAAACACTGCAATAATTACTTTCTTCCTTTACTTAAGAACAGTTGGTAACTTTCTATGGCCTGTTATATACACTTTTTATCCTAAGAGTTAATATCTCCCTTCCTCTGACTCTTTCTCTTTTAGCAGTCTTATTTTCTCCTGCTCTTCGGCACAGTCTCTGCTACTTCCAAGCCATCTGGTTGTTATTGGCACGTGGGATTTGCTTTTAACTTCTTTCCTGCCTATGCAGATGTCACCTTTGAATTACTGGGAACCCACTGTTTCCTGAGGCAGTCCATTTCATCTTTGGATAAGTCCATTAAGAGAGTTTTTCTCTTTGTCACATAACCCGTATAAATCAACTATATAATTTTTACATTTATCTTTGTGTGTATTACACAAAGACCTAACGAAGTCTTTTTTCTTAGTTGTTTTGTATATGTGTCCTATGTCTACAGTGGTGCTTTGTTTAACCTGTAGGCAAGGATCTCTGCATCACGCACTTCTGCGTTTCCATACCCTGATCCATCCTCCTATCACTCCAGAACCACAACAGTGTAAGCTCTAACTTTTGGCACATGTTTAATGGATGTTTGATGTGTAGGATACCTTCTAAACACAGAACTATTCATATGTAAAAGTACATCTATTTATACTTATGAAAGGATAATAAAATCTTTAGGAAACGATTCTGTGAATTTTAATTGTAAGGCTAGAATACAAGTCTGATTATGTGCATACTCACCACCCTCCCACACACAGTAAAATGCCTAAACATTTCCAATTATTTAACTAAGAAAACATTACATGTTGTATACTTATCTATAATTGGTTAACAGAGAAGATGTTACATGTTATATATCTATCTAAACCTAAGTGGCTTAGTTTTCACTATGTGTAATGTACTATTATTTTCTACATCATAGATTTAGTTTTACCTGTGAAATTTCATATAATGCAGAAAAAATATTGCTAGTTTTGCCTGTATTTTGCAATGAGAATATGAAAACGTATCTGGGCATTGTTAACCCCAAAATACATTTATAGTGTTCAAATAGTCTATCTAGCAGAACATTTATTAGTATCTCTAAATTGTTAACATCCCTGAATGTTCTTGCATTTTAAACTATTTCAAAAATTGTTTCCATGACAATTTTAATTGAATCTCCTGTGATGCTATTTTGGTAATTGTGATCAGCAGTATCTTATAATTAGATTTTAATCAAAACCTTTAATGCTCTAATCTATAATCTGAGAGAAGACACTTATATATCTATGCGGGCTTCTTCTCCTGACCTCCCCCTACTCCACCCAAGAGATGCTATAACCAATATGATAACTGATCATGGAGAGCAGAGGTTGCTCTCCATTTGTCCCAAGTAATGTGGAAAATATCCAGGGGCAGCAAGGTAGGGTCACCATCAGTTAAAGTCTGGTATAAAGATAAACCTGGTGCTGGACTTCCAACTAAGGCTGTTTACTTCCTGTGTGATCAATAAACACTGACTGACTTGTAGGACGGTTGCTTAGGGTTAGGAGTGCACCTCCTGGTTATGCAGCAGATTGAAGCTGGGGGCACGATTGACTTGGGGTAAGGTCGGTGGCACAGGTGTGGGGGAAGAGTGGGGAGGGCTCCCCTACAGTGCACATTATTGTGCTGCTTTGCAGGTTCGGAATTATCAGCAGTGAATCATTCTTTTTCAGTTTTTATTATTACTAGATTTCTTTAAAGCCCACTTTTATGTCTGCCCATTAATCATCTATGTAATTTTAGAAGACAAAATACATGAGGCACAGAGCTAATTATGCATTCTATTATGTCTTTAGATATCTGGATGAAAGTCATGTTCCAACACTCAATCCCTTCCCTAAAACTCATTTCCACAAGTGATGATTTAATGATCTATTTATTTTAAAGGTTTGCCTTTAGGGACAAAGATTATCCTGGTTAACTCCACTTGAAAGAATGACTGTTATTTCATGGAATCTGTAAGCGTTTAGAAAAATCACTGTGGACTTTGAAAACACATTTAATACAAAATGTGTTGAAACCCATGGTTTGGCTATCCCTAGGTAGAAATGATCCCCTTTATACCTATGCAGATTATGAGAGCCATAAAGTCTTCAATTCTCATATTCCATTGAGTAAACACGGAGCTAGCAAGCTGTGGAAACTGCGTATGAGGACAAATTGTAGCTTTGTTTTTTAATTCTAAAGTCAGTATGTGTGAACAAAAAAAGAATGATTTTTAAATCATAACAATTCTTAAATGTGATAATTGCTGATGAATTTACTCTGATCACTTTTGTTCTTTTACCATTCATAGCTAATTTATCACATTACATATAACCAGGAATGCAAACACTAGTCTCATGCATACCTCTCAGTTTGAGCTCTTAGTTTTTCTTTTACTCTTCAGGTATGAAAAACCTCATTCTTCAGTAATTACATCCACAGCTCCTAGGTATATGTCATATATTTGATTATGAAGAGATATTTTCCTATGTTTCTAACAGCAGAGTGCAGTATTTTGCAAGGAGAGTTGTCTTTGTGATTTAGCATATATTCATTTCTGTTCTACTGTGCTTTTGTGCCCTTAGAATACAGTTCGATCAAACTGTGTGCAAAAACTTTTCCATTCTAAACTACATTAATATTTTCTAAAACTTAAGTCAAAAATAAGACTGCAATTGAATTCTGGCTTTAGTGACAACAAAGGCAAAGTGGATTTTAGGTGGGAAAGGACTGTCTCCTAGATGTCACTGTCCATCCCGGAGCCACATTTTTGGCAGAAGATTTCCTTGTTCTGGGTCAGGAAGCCTTTACCCACCAAGGAGATAGAGCACTTCCCGCAGTTAAAGCATTCGCTATGCCACTGGCTGTCTTGAAAGCAGATAAACTTGGCACCTGTGAGACCTGTAAAGGAATTGGAGAAAAAGATTAATCTATCCTTTCAAGGAACAGATTGAGCATTCTATCATATACTCCTCTAGGAAATGGAGATATAGCCGTGAGCAAGACAACATAGAGGCAAGTAACCCAAAAAAGAATGCTGCTTCCTGGGCCTGTGTCCATCTGGACCTATCCGCTGTAGGAAAGTTCCACCTATGCCACCAAACCAGATTCGCAGCCAAATTCTGCCATAATCTACAGAAGAAGGCAGAATGCTGATATGCAAGTCACGTATTTTTGGAACAGATAAGGATTGTCTAACCCGGAAAAGAAAATACAGTGTAGCGTAGTGGAAAGAAGGTATAGGTTGTAAAGCCAGAGATATCTAAGTATGAATACATTTCCTCTTTTTCTCTATATGACTTTAAGTTTTCTTAGCTGCAAAATTAAGACAAAATGAAATAAATGTGCACTTTCTACGCTGACGTCCGATGTTGTAACGACTTTTAATTTTCTTTCCCCTCATTTTTCTGTGCTTAGTTGTACTTAGAATACATCCTGGGGTCATATGGTTTGGGACACTATTTCTAGAAAGCCCAAAATAGAGAATTTTGTCTAATCATTCAGCTATCCTAACGTGGTGGCCTTATTACCTCACTCAGAGACAACTTCAGCTTTTGTTGAATCTGACCAATGAAGCCACGTTATCCAGTGATTGGTTTCTAAGGGCTTTGTCAGCCTCCTCCACTTTAACCTGGGCCTCCCTTGAGCCACACAGTTTCTTTTAAAAGTAGTAGAATTTGAATCGTCAGTGAGGGTCTGATCTCTCTCTCCCTAATGTGATTCCAGGGTATAGTTCAAGAAACTGATTTTGAGAAGTTCCATAAAGGGAGAAAATGTTTAGGGTTTGGGAAGAGGTTGAGATGCCCTAGGCTTGGGTCTTTATTTATTTCGTGTTTTCTCCCAGTAATCTTAGTGCTATTATTTGCTTATCATCCATGGAGTGAGGCTAAAAGAGTTATGTAATTCATATGTAATTTCCAAATACTCCATTTGGAATGGTGATGTGAAAGGGTGAATAGCATTCTATTTCAGATACATTCTTAAATAGGATAGTGAACTTTTGTTTCCATCGTAACAAACTCATTTGATGTCTTCATATATAATTTAGTAGTTCATAGAGAAATTTACATCAAATTCCTCTGCTTTCCTTGATTAAATTTATAGCTCGCTTATCTATGATGCTATCAACATTACTTCCTAATAAATGTAAATTAATTATGTACTACTTAATTCCCTTAATGTTATTCAAAACGTTAATAAGCTGACTGCAAGAGTAATGTTCTGTATATACATAAATTATGCTATTCATAAAACTATTACATGTCTAGCATTTTGATACTCTTGAGTTTTTCTTAATTTTATTAGTAAGCCTTGTACAAGTGGCAAATATAAAAGCAATTCTTCCAGATTTTATGAAGAAGAAAAACTAGAAGCATCTGACAACTTTAAGAAAGGGCTGAACCAACATGTGAGACGTTTGCAAACTGTTCCAAAAAGGATATGTTTACTCCCTTACTCCCAAATCCTCATGAGGGTTATTTGCAGTAAGAAAGTCATCCCTGAAGCGGGTCTCTGGCACCTGTTTTATCTGGTTTCATAGGTTTCTGACAAGTCAGTAGAATAAGAGCTGGCATTTGTTGAGTGCTTGAATGTGTGCCAATCACTATTCTAAGTCTTTATGTGTGTTACCTTATACAGACCTCACCTTACCTTCGTGGGGGTAGATATTAGCATCAGTCCCACTTTGCAGACAAAAACTGAAAAATGAGAAGTTTAACCACTTGCCCCAGGTTACCCAGCTAGTAAGCAGCAGACCTACTATTTAAGCACAGGCCAGTTGTCTTTAGAGTCTCTGCTTTTAACCTCATGAAACTAAGTTTGAGTTTCTCTTTGGTAAAGAACATGGTCAGGAACATTAGCATCGCTCTCTGAAGAAACCACAACATTTGAAATTCCTTTTCCTTGAAATAAACAGAGATGGAAGAAAGCAAAGCTGCTCAATTGCTTGTTTTATAAATAAGGCAAATGAAGGCCTCCCACCCTGGACGTGAGTTAGTCACCCATGGTGACACAGCAGTGGGGACAGGAGGACCAAGTCTTTTGCTCCTCAGTCCGAGCCCTTTTCACTGCATGAAGCTGCTTCATTTATCCCTGATAATTTAAGGGGTTAATCCTATCTTAAAGGAGGAGAAAATATGGTAGCTATACCTGGAGTTTGTTCAAATGAAGCAGTTCAATGTGCTGGGTTTTAAAAATTATACTTGGTGATTTATAGGCAGATTTCTCAGAGCTTTTTAAAAAAATTAATGGATTAGTTAATCTTAATTGACAAATACAAATTGTACATATGTAATGTGTTGTTTTTGTATATGTATACATTGTGGAATGGCTAAATCAAGGCAATTAACATATCTATTACCTTATCATATACTTTTTTTGCGTGTGGTGAGAACATTTAAAATCTATTCTCTTAGCAATTTTCAAGTATATAATACATAGTTGTTAACTATAGTCACTATGTTGTACAATAGATCTCTTGAAATTATTTCCCCTGTTTAACTGAAATTTTGTATCCTTTGACCAAGAATACCTAGCTTCTTAAAGTGATATAGTAATCAGATGAATGCCAATTTTCTGAAGACATGTAACAGTATCAGATTTCCAATGGTACATCAGTTGAAATAGCTCAATTTTAAAGAAGCAGTACTACAGGGTCTATAGATATTTAACAATTAGATCAAGAAATACTAAAGTGAGTTGTAAGTTCTTGCAGGCATTTCAGTCTCTGGTGTCTCAATCAAAAAGTTTAGAAAAGAGATTAAAATAGTTATTAGACATTTCCTGTGGACTGATGAGTCTGAATAAAATATATAATATTGCATTTAGATTACTTTTGGGTCAGATTGTTTGCTCTTGATCATCCTTATATTTTTGTGCAGAACAACGTTGTTTTTCCATCTCAACTTTAAAAGCCTGGGCTCAGTGATCTGGAACAATCTATGAGAAAAATCACTTAGGCACATGAATCTGTGATATATCAGAATTGAAACTCAAGTTCAGGGCTTGTGTAGGCTTTTTGCAGATCAGTATTAGCCATCTGGATGCCCAGAGAATTTTGAAACCTATTTTGAGTTGTTAATTTCCTGATTTTCTCATTGAAGTTCTCCTTTTCTCTGTCCCGATTCAAGAAAAGTATTGTTATAAAATAAATGGACTGTGATTGCAGATTTTACTAGGGAGATTCTGGAGCTCCAGGTACTGTTGGATATCTGAAAGTCCCATTTTCTAACTAAAATCAGTGGAGATAGTGGCTTGTTCTCTTGGCTATAGGAATTGCCAAATTTGTAGAAGGCAGGAGAGCAGGGTGGTTAAAAGCATGGACCCTGGAGCCCAGTGGTGTGAGACTGCTAAGGCAAGTTCTTGCAAGGGCCAGGGAGGTGATCTAGCTGAGTGATGCAGACAGGGTGCAAGGAACAGAGAGGGCATGCCCAATGCAATTGAACAGCCACTAGTTCCATATGATGGTGACCCTGCTGGTTAATGTGGAGACAGTTTGCTCACCCAATGGTAGGTTCTTCCTCTACTTTTAGCTGCAGAGATGGATTTTACATTTCCAAACATGTTCAGGCCAAACATCACCTGCCTGCTGGCCAGATGTAGCCTGTGGGCCAGTGTGAGATCCTGACACACATGGTGCTCCGTCTAGAGAAGTAAGACCATGCTGTTTTTTCTGGTGACACCCTCCCTTCCCTTGCAAGTCAGTGAAAGCCTGCCAAGGTAGGGCTTGCTGTGAAACTTTTTCTTTCGGTTGGAAAGTGCATGAAGACTCAACTTTTATTTTGTTACATATTTGAAGATGAAGAAGGAGGAAAGGGATAAAATAATCTTTAATTCTATGGTATGTAAACTGAATTAAAAATTGAAATATGATCTAAGAATACTAGGAATAGAAAGTAGATATACAGTTCTGACACATTATTAGGTGACTATAAATTGCCAGAAAGAATACCTGCTGGATTTCTCAAGTGTCATGCTAGTTTCAGTTCCTTTATTATAGGATTAGCATTTTAAAGGTGTCTCTGAGGAAAAGATGTATTTCTTTTTACCTTGAAAACCTCTTTAACATGGATCGATTTATCATTATGTTATTTTCAAATCATGTCACATTTTTTTTCAGTAAAATGCTATCTTGTTTTCTTTCATCTACTCATAAATGCACTTCACAATTGCACGTGAATAGAGAAAAGAGAGTAATACATTTGTTAGAAGCATCTTAAAATGAAGTTTAATTAATTACTGACCTATGTTACCTTAATTATTACAGCTTCAGATGTTCTATACAATAGTGGAATTTAATTAAAACCTTCCTAACTAAAGGATGCTTGGTCCTATTTTGGAATTAAGCAGGATTCTGATTTATGAGTACTCTTTCCTCCCACTCAAATCTTAATGAGGCTGCAAGCAGACCTCCTTGTGAAGGTCTTTTAATTTGAGTCAGTATCATTAGGTTTAGTAGGTAGTTACCTTTACCGAGTATAGGCACCCAAATTATACTTTCCTTGAATAATCCATGTAATATTTATGCTCATATATTTGTACCCACTTGTGTTTATCTCAAAAGGAAACATAAATGAAAGCTTCCCATCCTTTAATCGCATTTCCTAAATTAACTAGACAGCGTTTCATATAGTCATAACTGTCTCATGGCAAGATCATATTGAACTGAAGAACTCACCACTAATGGGTTTGGAACAGGCTACACACTTGTTGGCATAAAGATGGTTGTAGCAGTCCACGCAGAATGGATAGTCGTCTCTGGACATAAACTGTTCTTCACAGAGATCTTTCCTACAGCCACTACACAGAAAACACTCTTTATGCCATAGCTGGCCACAAAATGTTATCCCACCTGAAGTTATCACCTGCCAAAGACCACAGAAAAGGCAATGACCATGGGAGCCATTACAATTCAGATCATTTCATGATTCTCTTGAGATCCTAGTATCTCTGGGGATTAAAGGAAGCAAAAAGAAAAAAAAAAAAAAGATCATTTCATGCCTTCTATGTCCACAACTGGTGCTTTCGGCTACTCTATTTTCATCTTAGGATGTTCTTTTCCTCAAAAAGTCATTAAAAAATTAATAATATGAGAAACCAAAGGTTATAGGAATTAATTAGAAGTAGAAAGAAATAAAAATTATTGTATATTTTTCTCCTACAATGAAATAGAACAGAGGCAGGGCCCTGTTGGACTCAGGAAGATGGGGGAGAAAAGCACACACGTTCTTTATTCACTTCCTCATACTTCTCTGAATTTTCTTAATTTTGGTTTTTAAAGATCTGCTGTTAGAGCTATTTTCTATACTATGTTCTTATAACTACCTGTCTAACTTTAGGGATGCTTAAAAGAATTTTTCTTTTTCCTGAACTTTTTACACCAGGTACAAGAATATCCAACAGCAGTAACTCTGAAGGGAATTGGTAAGCACCATTATTTGTTGATAACAACTACCATTTCTTAAGTGTTTTTTTAGTCCTTAGCATCGTGCTAAGGATGACCTCTTCTGAATATTCTCAACACCTCTACATTGTAGAGAATATTATCTTTCCCTCTTTTCCTATGAGCAACTACTGAGGGTTACAGTCATTAAGTTACTTGCCATCGCCACAGTGAGCTAGGATTCAAACCTGCATGGTCTGACTCCACAGCCTGTGTGCATCACCATTAATACCATACTGAGTCAAGGTTACCTTGCACAGATAAGCAGTTGAAAATCCTTGCTGAATGAATGAATAAATACCAAAGAAAAAAAATAGTTGGAAAGTGATTCCAATATTGTATCTAGCAATGGGGCGTTGTGGGAATCAGAACTCAATGGAGTGAGCCCTAGTTGTATGTTGAGCCTTAAGGTGTTATGTGAAGTGTTTTGCCAGAGATGTAATTAGT
Organism: Chlorocebus sabaeus; assembly: GCF_047675955.1. NCBI lineage: Eukaryota > Metazoa > Chordata > Mammalia > Primates > Cercopithecidae > Chlorocebus > Chlorocebus sabaeus. The sequence continues at coordinate 20,880,635 of NC_132916.1, read as the reverse complement.
TCTGCATAAGGTAATTTTTTTTCCTAAATGAATTTAATCCATGAATTCTACTTTTTAAAAGGCTGAGAAATCTTTATTTAGAATCAGATGGATAAATATTGGGCAATTTTTCTCGTGTAACTATTTTTAAGCCATATCACCTTTTGAATTTACAGCTAATGAGCTCTTAGAGTTGCTGCAGATATTGGAATGTGTTTTTGTAAATTTTTGTAATGACTGAAGCAATGGGATATCTGAGGTGGTTCCCACAACTTTTGTATCAAATTAACTAGATAGTAAAACATAGAGCCTATTTTAAGCCACCTCCTTGTTTACAAACTCGAAAATGTTATTTGTCTGTGACATAGACTTGTGAAAAAATTATTCTAAATATATTTTTAATCGTATAACAAATATCTTAGAAATTAAAGATATTTGATATGAAAGATATTTTCCTAGAGGAAAAAAGCATACTATTCTGAATAAGTAAATGGGAAGCATAATGGTGTGATGGAAGTAAAGCAATTTAAAATACCCCCTACTGACTTCCAATGCCCTACAGCAGACACAGCAGAATTCATGATTCCTTTGATTTGTTTGGTCTAATGATTAGCAGGCAATGCTTAAAAGATCTGAAACTTGAAAAATGTATTCACAGCAAAATAAAACTTGATATATACACCAAAGACTGTTTAATTAGAGACAAGAAACTCTGGAACATTAGAAATAGTTTGCTTGTGATTACATTCCTTTTGAAGAGGTAGGAAGGTTAAGATGAAGTCTAATATCTAAGTTTGGTTTTCATCACTGATTGATCCCAGGATTTAGAACAAGTTTCTTCTCTGAAAAAGTGGAGGCAATAATGATTTTGCACTCTGTAGGTGACAGATGAAAAATTGAAGAAGACGTTTAACTCCTTTTGAACCTTGAGGAGTTCGAATTTGAAGGGCTTGTAGTTTAAAATCATTTGCTTTCTGGCGGAAAATAAATCTTAGTGTAACAAAATAAAATCTATGGATTTTAGAGCTTAAAAGTTCTAAGAGCCTGACTGTCAGGTCGTTTTTTCTTTTTTTTAAGAAAATATTTGGGTTTTGGTTTGGGTTGAAAAAAATTGTTTAGATTGGATCATCTTGATCAAAAACATATCCAGCTTTTTAGAAAAGGACTTGTGGTTTTAAAAACTAAATAAAAAATAATCCAGTATGTCATAATCTGTCTACTACCCAATATAAATATTTTGTAAATGTTTGGTGACTTCAAATCATATCCTAAATATAGTTACAGGCTCCAATAACCTGGGAAACATCAGCACTTGGCCTAGACAGTGCTCAGCATGGATGTACTAAAGAAGCTTCACTCTTGAATTGTTATAGCATTGAAAGAGACTTTATATTGTATCCAATAAATGATTTTAAGATAATTCTCACAAATCTCATTACTGTTTTAGTCTAAGTCTTTAAGAAATGAAGTCTAAAATTGGCTAACTCAGTTGTCTCTCAAAACAGTGAGATGAATCTATTCATTTTATTTCCAGCATGTTTTTAATTTCTTTAATTTTTAAGTTTTGTATATTTTTTAGAGATAGGATCTCGTTGTCACCCAGGCTGGACAGTGGCTCAATCATAGCTCACTGCAGCCTTGAATTTCTGGACTCAAGTGATCCTCCTGCCTCAGCCTCCCAAGTAGCTGGGACTACAGGCACATGTCACCATGCTTGGCTAATGTTTAAAGTTTGTTTTTTTTTTAAATAGAGACAGGGTCTCACTATGTTGCCCAGGCTGGTCTTGAACTCCTGACCTCAGGCAATCTTCCGACCTTGGCTTTCCAAAGTGTTGGGATTACAGACATGAGCCACCATGCCTAACCTCCAGCATGTTTTTAAATGTTATCATTGGTAATTCTTTGCAATTCATATGTCACATGGTCATATGGCTTGATTGCTGCTTGTAAAGTCATTTTCTAAGCTAGTGTTTTGGTAGAGTAATGAAGGTCTCAGTCATAAGATTATTTTATATCATGTTGTCATCAATTACAATTCTCAGCCATCAACATTGTATAATTTAATAATTATAACTTAGTATAGTATATTGATGCCTCTTTAAATGAAATACTGGTATTGGTTATGCATGTTAAACAATCACTGCATGTGTGTGTGTATGTGTATGTGTGTTCACATATGCGTGTGTAGAAAGTGGTAGTGTGACTTCCAGCTGTCCAGATATACAAACAGGCTTAAGAGTTCTCCCAAAGTGGCCCATAGATAAAAAGTACCTTGAAACCACTATACTAATCCAATGTATTTTCATGATTCAGCTTTCTTATGACAATTTATGGTATCATTTTAAACTTATGATGCCTCAGAGATCAAGGATTTCTTTGAGAACATCCCATATATATTATATGGAATGCAGACAGGCTTCATCAAGGTGTTAGAGCTACTTTTTCACATAAAAGCTTAGAGGATAAAAAAAGAATTGGATGAAGTTTACTTCAAAAAAATCACTTTTTTTTTTTTCTCTTAGAAAATGTTTTTTGAGTGGGAAGCCAAGTCAGAAGGCTGTACATGATCCTGGAGCTGGAGTAAAGGAACTTGCTGCCCTTAGTCTTCTTTCTGTCTTTTGTCTGCTGAACGTCCCCCATGATCTTGGCACTCTCTTGAGCTGATTGCTCTACTCTTAGGAAATACAAAAGCTTCAAGTGAAGAAGACATTTGCATTGCTGAGAAAGAATGTGAAGAGTTAAACGCCCTGTTTAACTTGGTTCCCTTAGTCACTTTGTGAGGCAAATCCATATTTCTCTGAAACAGTTAATACTGAATGGATCAAAAATTATTTTTTAAGAAACATCTGTATTCAAAGACAGACCTGTGCTTTCTCTCAGAATACGTGAGATCTTGTATAAAAGCAGTGAATGGGCCAGGTGTGGTGGCTCATGCCTGTAATCCCAGCACTTTGAAAGGCTGAGGCAGGTGGATCACCTGAGGTCAGGAGTTTGAGACCAGCCTGACCAACATGGTGAAACTCTGTGTCCACTAAAAATACAAAAATTAGCTGGATGCAGTGGCAAGCACCTGTAATCCCAGCTACTCAGAAGACTGAGGCACGAGAATCTCTTGAACCCAGGAGGCAGCGGTTGTAGTGAACTGAGATTGTACCACTGCACTCCAGCATGGGCGACAGAGTGAGAATCCATCTCAGGAAAACAACAACAACAATAACAACAACAACAAAAAAAAAACAGTGCAATGAACTGGAATACCAAATCACTTGAGCTGTTTGGAATATTAAATTCTTGCTGTGGCTGGAATTTTATGGTTAACAAAAAAAAGATGGTTATCCTCATCGTGACAATTAGTGGTTTGGACATGTTGAAAGTCCAAACTACTATGGGTGTGTGATTGCAGATATAGCGTAACAATATCAGTTCATTCCAAATATACGATACAGCTAAAAAGAAAAGGTCTGAGTTTCCATAAGCTTCACCCTCTTTAGAAAATTACCTTCTTACAAAAGTTGCAGTAGTGAGCAAACTTCTTCTCAAAACACGGCACACAAAAATTGCCACTCTCTTTGGAGATCAAAGGCTTTGTCCCTATAGGTTGTTGGCAATTCTCACACACAAAACAGGTTTCATGCCAGTAGTTTCCTTTAAATTCCATTTTGCGGGAACCTGTGCTCCAAAATTAAGGACCTGTTAGTATAAGTCAAGCATAATACAGATCAAATTACTTTAAGACGTTTTAAGTTAAGATGATAAATGAATTGTCCTTTTAGAAAAATAGCATTTTCTCAGGTTCAAAAAAACCCATTCATCTGAGAAAAAAAAAAAAAAAAAGAAAGAAAAGGTTGGTAAAGTTCAGCCATGGTGATGGAGAATCACCCTTACACTGAAAAGTCTTTCAAGCCCTTCATAACCTATAATCTGGAGATGTAAAAGTACTTCGAATGAAGACTCCTAATCGTTTTACATGGTTTGGATAAATTGGGCCATCAAAATCATTACAGGGGTATGAAAAATGCCCTGAGCACAACTACTGAGACTACGCTGTGCAGTTATGGCCTTCTAGAAATTCTCTGAATCCATAATAAGAAAATGAGAGAGCAAGAGTGAGACAGTAAGATTGAATTATGTTCTTATGCTGCTGTCCATAGAGATTGAGAAGAAGATCAAAATATAAAGAATTAGTCCTTGCCAGAAGTGGAATGATGTACATGAACCCTGTCTTCCCTAAGAGAGAATAACAATGACTGATCCCCAAAACAGTTTGTGTCAAGCTACAAAATGACAGTTGGCCCCAGTCGCCTATGATGAGTCACTCTTTCTGATGCCATTCATTATGCCTAGGGCACTGCGTTTAACGTAGTATTATTGCTATAAATTTTTCTTTATTTTATGGGTGAGGTTCTGGTTTGAAATGTTTCAATGAATTAGACTTCATGAAAATACACAGAACACTGTAATTTACCTATTCAAGGATAATGAATGAACAATCTTTTTATTTCTAAGGTACACGGAAGGAGATTGAGAGAGTAAGAAAGATGTCTTTCTCAAAACCAGGGTTTTGGGAGCTGCAGCACTCCTCATGTGCTGGGACTTAATGAAAAGCATGGCAGCTTCAGTTAGAGACAGGAGCCCCCTTGAGATCCTACCAGGCATGATGGTCCTCTTGCAGTGGAAGCACTTGGAGGAGCATTCCTTAGAATAGCATTCCGTGCACAGCAGGCGCTCATCCTTGGCAGCAAAAGGCTTTTCCACCAAAGAGTGATTGCATTTGGTGCACTTGAAGCATCCTTCGTGCCAGTGCCGGTCTTTGTAACAAAGATCCTTTGAGACAGTAAATAAAAGTTAATTAAATGTGGTTGTGACAAAACAGGACATTTTATAAGACAAAACTGAACACTCCTGGGACTCTCATGTCAGTAGGTTGTGCTAGTAGCTTGAGGGAAAGTTGTTACTGAAACTGTTACCCATAGAGAGGAGACTCTCTGGGGTAATTAAGAGCTGGAGCCCAGGGCTTTCTTGGTGGGTCACTTAAGGCAGCTGGGAAAAAACAAATGAATTCTCTGCTGTGTCTTCAAAATTTGCCTATATTCTTTTTGTAAACTACGATAGAGGTTTTTCATGGAATGATTTTTAAAAATTTTGGGGTACAATGTTCTATTACTTTTTGAGACTTATCTAAAAAGCAAACAAAAAATAACATCACCTAAGTAACGCAAATGCAGAAAAAAAGGAAGAAAGATAGAGAGAGAGAGAAAGACATTTGGAGGATGGAAGGAAGGAAAGAGGAAAGAAAGAAAGAAAGAAAGAAAGAAAGAAAGAAAGAAAGAAAGAAAGAAAGAAAGAAAGAAAGAAAGAAAGAAAGAAAGAAAGAGGGAAAGAAAAGAGAGAGAGAGAGAAAATAAGCATGTCAGAGGAATGGGTGGTAGGAGTGACAGCTATCAGTAGGGCTTAGTAGAAATAAAGCTGATTTTACGTCAGAAAACAGATTTTGAATCCTTACAACTTCAATTCTTTATGCATTTATTTATACCCTTGTCATTCCAGAAATAACAAACACACTCAGAGGGTTACCAAGGGCTTGGAAACAGCAGGAAAATTCTAGCTGTGTAACTTTGGACAAATAGCTTAACGTCATTAATCTTTAGCATTCTCAGCTACCTTATAAGATCATGTGAGGATTAAGCATATGTTGTATTTCATAGTGCTAAGTGTAGTGGCTAGAGTTTGACTGCTGGTAACTTTTAAGATCCTTGTATATCCAGTAGCAGAGAAATGGTGTTGAGAGTCAACACTAAAGGAAAAGAGGCACTCCAACCCACTTGTTTGCTGTTCATATGCAGTAATTCTGTAAATTGTGTTGAGACTTACCTTAGAATCGGATTCAATTGGTTTTTTGCACTCCTCGCAATAGTTAGAAAATACACGATCATAACATGTAACACAGTACGGACTGTCATCCTTTAGTACATATTTCTTCCCAAGAAGTGATGCTGTGCAGTATTGACAGTAAAATTGAGCAGTTGTCATTTTGGTTTGATCCTGTGAATGACAAAGTGATTCATGTATATAAAAGCAGAATTTTGTTTATAGGATAAATGACGAAACCTTAATATAATGTGAGTGAAGCATTCGGATGAATTTATATTTTCTTAAGCAAAAATCCACCAATTTAGGAAAATATGCTTCTAGTCATGGTGACATTTGGAGTGATTTAGGAAAGGTTACTCTCCCATCTTGGCAGTTCCTGTGTGTTTTGCTAAAAAAAATGCATAAAACCTGCAGCTAGATTATGAAAAACATCTTGTGTTTATCATAAGCTAATGTGGAATTCAATGAGAATATGGTATCTGTTGAAACAGGATGGTTTTACCTCAAGGATATAAATATAAACTGTTGCTAGGGCTTTTAATAACTGTCATCACTTACTTCTTGCTGGAAAATTCTAGAGGCAGATTTTGATGGAAAAACAGTCTTTTTTACTGAAATATAAATTAATAATCAATACATTGTCATTCGAGTCTTCACTGAATAAGGGCTCTGCACATTTACCCCAAGGTCTTCCTGTACCACATCCCCTCCTTAGCTGTGACTTCCACCATCCCAAATGTGCTGATGACTCCAAAATCTCTGTTTTCTACTAGCTTTAGATATCTTCATTTAAATACCTTTTACCAAGCTGGCCAAATAAAACTCCTCAGCAGGTAGGATTCTGAACAAGTGCTAGGTCTTTGTGACTATTGTTGAACAATTGCCCAAATGCAGAAGTGCATATAAAATCATCAGTGGTAGAAAACAATAATAGGTTCCTTCAGGCTTTAGGGCCAAAGTAATATGTATAGAGTATAAATAATAGCAACAGCTATTCCATTATAGCTATGGATAAAATAGCTAGAATTCATCTGCAAGGTGAAAATCATTCTGTAAGGTGAATAAAAAAGCTGATATGAAACCTAAAGCCAGTGGTAGATAAGGATTCTGATTGTCTTGTAAATTTGGAAAGCCATTAAGAAACTACGCATATAGATTTCCAAAGGTTTTAATTAGGCATTGAACATGAATTCTTTGTTGTTACAAAAAAAAAAGTAGTACTGCTTTTCCTCGGAAAATGAGATTTGTCATCTAAGGATTTACTGGAATATATTAGGAGCTTTGAATATTTTCTAATTCTCTCCCAACAGAATTTTTTTTTAATTTTGGCAAAATCAGAGGAGCAATTAACGATGATGATACAACAGCGTTTTTGATACTAGTTTGTATTGACTACATTTGAACTGTTATTCTCATGCGTTTGCCTTATTCTAGTGATGAAGTTCCCAGCAGAGAGCCTTGCTAAATGCCCATGATTATTAATTCTGTACATAGCAGTTTTGCTATATTGTTCTTCACTAACAAGTAGAGAAAAGGCAGAGGATTTGGAATATGTGGGTCTTTTCCCAGGAAAGACGAAATGCAGACTAGAAAATTTGCAATGGAACGTGGCCAAAATCATCTACAAGGAACATTGAATTCTCCATTTGATTAATTCCACAGAAATGTTCCTTCCTAGTGAGTACAAACACACTCAGAGGGTTACTGAAGGCTTGAAAACAGCAGGAAAATAGATCTAATTCCCTTGAAAGGTTTAAAAATAAAAGTTTTATTCACATTTACAGCAATCAAGTATTTATCACTTCATAGAAATAAAGTATGTACCTTTAACTCTCTTCACTTAATATGGAAAACGTCACTTTCATTAATATTTATTTTCATTTTAGATGTATATAATAGCATCATGAAATATAGCCCCTCAGTGGTTAGGAACTGGCAGTCTACTGCCATTTTGTGAGGCTTTTAGTGTATTATAAAATGAATATATAAAACCACAAAAGGGATTACACCAAATTGATAATATTTCAATTGCTTATTTTAAATGACACTTTAAACATGACAACATCAAAATACCTGTAACTTATTTAGTGATCAGATCAGATGCCTAAATATAAGACAAGATGGTCCTTCTCCCATCCAAGTCCTAATAGGATAATAGGCCTGGATCCACAGAAAATTCCTCACAACATAGACCATATGTCTTAATTTTTTTTTTTTTTTTTGAGACGGAGTCTCGCTCTGTCACCCAGACTGGAGTGCAGTGGTGCGATCTCTGCTCACTGCAAGCTCCGCCTCCTGGGTTCACACCATTCTCCTGCCTCAGCATCCTGAGTAGCTGGGATTACAGGCGCCCGCCACCGTGCCCGGCTAGTTTTTTTTTTTTTTTTTTTGTATTTTTAATAGAGTCGGGGTTTCACCATGATAGCCAGGATGGTCTTGATCTCCTGACCTTGTGATCCGCCCGCCTAGGCCTCCCAAAGTGCTGGGATTACAAGCGTGAGCCACCGCACCCGGCCTCTTAAAGGAAGAAATTTACTTCTTATTCAATTCTGTTTTGTAAAAGCAACATCAGGAAGTTGGGTAGGGTGAGGACAGTATTGGTCTAATATCTCAAAACCTTGTGATTTTACACTTGTAGGACTATACAGTGGGAGGAGGCATTTGGTCCAGGTCAACACTTCTTAAATATTTACTCAATGATTTGAACTCCCTGCCCCCTCAAGGAGTCTGAATTCTCTTAGCTTAGCCCCTGTCTTAGTAATAGTGAATGTAATTTGAAGTAAGAGAACAAACTGAATGTTTATTCTTTTCTTCTTGGTTAGAAAAAATACACTAAGAAATTCATTCCTCATTTTCATGAAGTCTATCGTTTAACTATTGATCTTTGAATATATCCAAATAGTGTTTCTTAAAAATAGAGGTATTATAACTATATAAAAGATACACATTCTATTAGAACAATATAGAATTCTTAGAGAACCATTATAATAGAAAGGAGAGTGAGGAGAGACCTTTCTAGGAAGACCTTAAGGAAGTTAAGCTGTTGGAAATCTGTTAGGAAGGAAGGAAGATTGGAAGAAAGGAAGGAAGAAAAGAAGGAAGGAAAGAAAGAAGAAAGGAAGGAAAGATCAAACTTTATTGAGGAAGGGAAAAGACAAGTGAGAGAATGGCATAGGAGCTCATTTGAAGTTGGGAAATGTTTAGTTTTGAGAACAAATTTTCACCTGGGTACATTAAGGATGAAGAAGGATCTTGAAACTTTAAAGCTTTTTAAAGTGATTTGAACTTCGAATGCAAGTAGTTCTAACTGGAATGAAGCAGGCAGAACAGGTAAGAGAATGAATTTTTCCAATCTGACCACTTTTTACTATCTTACGCTTTTCTAAACATTATTCTTTACTTTTTCCACTTCTTTATCACTAACATTAATAGTTTAAAATTCTCAGGGAATAATTCTGTGTCCAGAAGAGCAAGCCAATTAGCTTGTTTTAATCATGCCCTAACAGGTAGAGCTGTAGGAAAGAGGATGAGGACTATGTGATTTTTGTCTCAGGAATCACCACCTGAGGAATAATTTGTCAAAGACATTGGAAAATTTTTGCTTTCAAAGATTAAAAAGTCTTGAGCAAAGCTGTTCTTAATTATGAGCTGTAAGAACTATTAATATAAACAATGTACCCCCAATTGGTTAGCATTCAACTTTTCTAGGTGTGAACTCAGCAGTGCTAGTCATTCACTTGGAATGTATCACTTAGACATTCTTCTCAAACTTCTTTCAAAGTTATTCAGCAACTAACACAACATTTAAGCCCAGAAGTTTTATCTTTGCATATTGGGATTTTAGAAGGTTTATTTAGTGGTACACTGATACATCAAAGAACATAATGAAGACAGATGAGTAGAAGACAGATGAGTAGTTCAGCAATTCAATGACATCAATGGACTTGGCTTTGTTTTTCTAGTTCCCTCCTTTAGATTTTAGATTTCTCCCTTAAAAAGATGTAAGTTCGGCTGTTCTGTGTCTCGCCTGTAATCCCAGCACTTTGGGAGTCCGAGGTGGGCGGATCACCTGAGGTTGGGAGTTTAAGACCAGCCTGACCAACATGGAGGAACCCCTGCTCTACTAAAAATATAAAATCAGCCGGGTGTGGTGGCGCAAGCCTGTAATTTCAGCTACTTGGGAGGCTGAGGCAGGAGAATCACTTGAACTCGGGAGGTGAAGGTTGCGGTGAGCCCGGATAGCACCATTGCACTCCAGCCTGGGCAACAAGAGCAAAAACTCCGTCTCAAAAAAAAAAAAAAAAAGAAGATGTAAGTTCATTGGTAATGGTTTCTGTAGCTGAGAATGTTATTTCTTAAGTGCTATTTTTAAAACCAGAACAATTTTGCGTCAAGTTATATTTTATGGTGAGTTATTGATAAAAAGCCTAATGCTATGAGTAATATATCCACTTAACATTTTTACTATGCTATGCAGAATGAATAGATTTACAAGAAGTGTAGTTGAGAACATTTCACGTGGGAGAGAGGCAAGGACTAGGTGCCATGCCTGGTATCTTTAATATACTATTGTTTGCAAGGCATCACACACCATCTATTTATTAATGCATTTGAAAAACATGTAAAGTACATGTCATTTGCAAAGTAATCTGCTGCAAGTTGTAAAGGACATAAAAATAGATTAGACTCACATACTGTCTGCAGAGAGCTTATGATCTAGGAGGAAGAGTAAGGACATTTCATAAATCACTAAACAAAAGTTAGGAAGTGATGAGAATAAATGAAAGGTTACAAGTTTTATAGCAGTAGTTCTAAACATTGGGTACACATTAGAATTTAAAAAATGTCCAAGGTGCATCCCTGTCTCAGATAAATTAGACTTTTTGGGAGTGCACTAAAAATAAGTATTTTTCCGTTCTCAAGTAGCTCTAATATCCAGCGCGGTTGAAAACCACCCCCTTAAAGAAGGAGGAAGGACAATTACTTTCAGCTAGGAAAAATTCAGGAACAACTTGAAGCAGTGGCAACTGAATGACTTATGTAGCAGATACTATGGATTGGCCTTCCCAAACTTGGTTTTATCCTCTTTCAAGTTGGAGAGATCAAGGAAGTAAAAGCATTTCCTGGATCTTCTTACAGTGTGTGTTCAGGATGCAAATTTGTCTCTGCTACAAACACATGGGAAAATCAGCAGGTAGATATGAAATGAAAGACGTGTTCCTGCTGCTGTTGATGGTGGCAAATCGGCTGGCTGAGATGTGAACAGCTTCTATCCATTCAGAATGCCAGGATTCAGGTTTCCTAACTGGTGTTTTTGCTGGGAGAGACAGTTGTGGTGGTACTCGTGGCAGCAGCAGCAAGTTTATGACCTCTAGATCACCAGCAGAATGGATGTGGAAGTGGGCAAAGGGCAGTCTCTACAACCCTTGGAGTAATTTCAGAAATACTAACCATAATACTTAACACTCCTATATGTTTCCTGAACATATAGGCTGAGTCCTCTGTCAACTACTCTATGTGGATCTTTTTAAATCTTTGCAATGATCCCCTGAGGAGGTCTATTATTATTATGCTCATTTGATGGATGAGCAAACCAAAACTTAGGAGGCCAAGATCACTTGGCTGATAAAAATGCTAGGTCTAGGGTGCAAGTCTAAGACTTTTAGAAACTGAAGCCGAGGATCTTAGCCAGTGTAAACCTGTCCTTTCCTTGAGATGTAGAGAAGGGCATTTAGATGCAGCAACAGAATTGGGAAGGGCACTGACACTTGTACATGTGAGGCATGCATGGAAAACAGTAAGTACCGTATTCTAAATGGCTTGCAGAGCATGAGAGGGTAAATATTGGAAGACAAATCTGAAAAGGAAGACTAGAGCAAGATCATCAATGGCTTAAGTTTCATGCTAGTTTTGAACTTTTTTCCATAGAAAAAATATAATCATTGATGATTTAGAACAGGTAAGTGCCATGTTTTGAGCTGAGACTTATGAGAATTAATTTAGAAACAGTGATAGAAGGGATTAAAGGTAGATATACCATAAACAGGAAAACTAATTTGAAACTCATTTTTCAATATGTGGTCTAATCAACAAATATTATGCCTTCTGTACAAAATGTGCTGTTTTTTGTGTTGGGGAGAGGGGATATGGAGAATCAATGAGCTATTTCCCTTAAGGGAAAATTCATTAAAGAGATCATAAGAATAAAATTATTAATCAATTTACATGAACAAGTAATTATATACAATATATAATGTTAAACATGTGTGTACATATTCAATTATATATTGGCATATATTATATATATAAAGAGAGAGTTGCAGAGACTCTGAGATCAAGTGATAGAAGAATACAACCATGTATGAAGTCTTGGAATTGTGAGAAGCCAAAGACTGAGTCTTGTTTAAAGGGTGAGAATGACGTTGGAAATGAGGAAGGGATGGAAGCATTTGGGGTGTTCATGTTGGAGGTGATGATGGCCTGATTTAGAAAAGAGCATTGAGATCATGTGCAAGATGCAGTGGGACTTACAAAGTGAATGCATTTGGGAGGCAGAGAGAGTAGTTCTGAAATTTCATATACAGTTCCTGGTAGAATTAGTATGCCCCATGGGGGTACACAAAGAGAAACCAGTTGGAAGACAAGATGAACTCAGGTTTAGTTATACTGATTTTGAGGAACTAAACTAGATAGCCATCAAGCTGTATGTCCAAAATATTAGGCATCGAAATGTGTTAGATTAAGAAGTTTAGACTATTTTCCTGGATGAGCTAATTAGTAGTTGAGGAACTGCAATGGTAACTGAAGTTATGAGACTGAATGAGACCATCAAATAAACCCTAGTATAGAAAAGTGAAAACAGATAAAATACAAACTCATGGATAAATGCATGTTATGCCATGGGAAAGAGATGAAGCAGATGTAGTGAAGGTCACAGCATTTTGAAAGACAAAAGAAATGAGAACTTCAAGAAGAGAATATGTGTTAATAACAATTAAGGAAAGTGTCAACAAGGAGGTAAATGATGCCTTCAAGAGAATAGTTTGGAGACACTAAATTGTCTGATGTCAGATTTCAGCGTTAAAACATGAGTGAGGAGATGCTCATTGCTGACAGCTTAGAAAACTGCATGTTCAAAAACACACGCCTAAGGAATAAAAAACAAACAAAATAAAATGTGTTGCTGAACTGGCAAGAAAGTAAGGGAAAATCTCAGAGGCTAAAAATAAGAAGAAAGCAGGAAACTAGAAAGGTTAACACTCTCTAAAGGAGCCATCTGTCCTGAGGATGTCTTCTGAGCCATGATGACCTTGTTATCCAAGTATTTACATGCTGGACTTATACTAACCGTAAGGTCTAAAACTCGTAGCTTTTAGTTTAAAAGGCTTAGTTTAAAATGGAACACAAGAAAATCCTCTATGAAAGAATGTCGCATCATCCTAGGCCTAAAAATATTCATACATATAAATTTTCATTAAACATGAATTCACAGTTAAAGTATTTAAAATAAGAATAAGCAATGAAAACAAGCAGTATAAGTAAAAATCCAGCAAAGAAAATAATTGGATCTCCAACAAAACAATTTAACATGAGAAATAACAGACACAAAATGGAAAATAATTATGTTTAACATATTTAAAGACATAACAGAGGCCATTATATAGAAAAATTCAGGAGAATAAAAATGACTAGGCAGACTTCCAAGAGAACTGATAGAAATAATAGCGATAAAAATGTATCATTAAAATTAAAACTTAGATTAAGATGTGGATTAAAATCAGTTGAAGGGAAAATTAATAAACTTGGAGATAGAACTAAAGAACTATCTAATGAAGAAAGAAAAAGAGATAGAAAATGTATCAGTTAAAAAAATATATCAGTTAAAAAAAAAAGTAGAAGATAGAGTAAAAGGATTCAACAAATTCTTGTCAGCTTCAGTCAAAGATTTGATGAAAGGGAAATACAGTTTTCTTTAATACCATTTGAAACAGAGGTCAGCCTAATTTAATATTTTTGTTAACTGCAACTCAGCACAACACTTGACAGAAACTAAAAGTTCTTTCCCTTGACCTAGCCATGTGACAAGAAAGGAGTGCATCCTCTGGGGGTAAAACAAAACAAAACAAAAATTGTACATGTGTATTTTGTTCCAATGTTTGGTAGGCAAAAAATTACAAGATATCTCAAGAAGTAAATATATACTTTTTTAAAAATTCTAATATTTATTTGATCCTTTTCCAGTTCTTTCATTTTTCTGCTGAAATCATTTATACATTCACTCATTATGTTCATTTCCTTCCAAATATTTAACATAAGTATAATAAAGTCCCTATGGGGTCTTATGTTTAAAAATATTTGTAGTAGAGAATTCAATGGATAAGATTATCAGCAGATCAATAAAAGCAAAAGTAAAAATCAGCAAATTTGAAATGAAACAAACTAATGCATAAAGAGAAAATTCACTAAATGAAGATAGTAGAAATAATTTTTCCCCAAATAAAATTGGTGAAAGACTTCCATTCCAATAATGGTAGTCTGTATAATTCAAACCATGAGGCAGCTGTGAACCACCAGAGAAGCTAGAAAAAATATATACTTAAAAAATGTACCTTGGAGGCATCATATAATTAATATCACAGTGAAGAATTAATAGGCAATGTCCAAAAGAAAGAGAAAAACATAGATGAGCTTGATAATTGGCTTTCCACAGAAGAACATGTACATTCAGGAAGATAAAATGAATAGTATGAGAAGCTGTACGGCACTCCTCACAGCCTTGAAAGGATAAGGGGACATAGATTGAGGTCTGTGGACCTTCAATGTAGCAGGCCTGGTAAGCTTATCATTGTGTAGGTGAGATTTCTATGCCCTTGGAGTAAGGCAAATTAGAAGTAAACTAGTATTTCAGAGACTGAAGCCCAGCTTTGAATTACCTCAGTTTCTAAAATTATATTAAGATAACCTTGGAATTCTGATATCCCTAGGTGAACACCAGAGTAAACACACATCCTGTCTGAAGGAAGAAAACATCATACTAGGCCTCAATTACTTCTACACCAATGTCTAGCACTAAACAAAAATGACCATGTTCAAAAGAAGACAAGGGAACATGAAGAATAGAAACATACACGCAGGAAGCCATAGATTCTGGAGTTATAAGACAGAACATAAAACTATTCTTAATATGTTCAAGGAGGTAAATAAAATAAGGAGCAAAAATGTACAGAGAATTAAAAACAATGAAAAAGAATGAAGTGTAAATTATAGTACAGAAATATACAATGATTGAAATTAGGGACATAACAGGAAATTTTAGAAAAGATTGGGTGAAATGAAAAAGATAAAATAGAAAATAAAATTAAGCATGATGATAAAAGGTATGAAAAGTATAATTAAAAAAGTAAGAAACATAGGTGATAGAATGAGAATGATAAAAGAGAAAAATATACAAGCTGTGTTTGGAGAAATAATGGCCAGTCTTCCAAAACTGATAAAATACATGTCCCAAATTTTAAAAACCAAGAAACCATGAACCTTAACTGACCTGAAAAACACACTTGGACACATCAGGGTACAACTACTAAAAATCAAAGACAAATAACATATCAAAAATAGATTATAAAGTATTACTTTCAGATTAACAACAAATTGAGAAGATACCTACTTCTTCTAGACAATGGAGAGATATATGCAAATTGCTGAAAAAAATTAGCAACCAACCTAGAAGTCTATGCCCAGGTAAAAGATCTTTTGACAATTCAGGTAAAAGCATTTTCAGGCCATCAGAAACTAAATTTATTGATCATCCACCCACGTTAAAATAAATACCAAAGAGTGTTCTTTGGGCAAAAGTACACATTGGAGCTCACAGGTGCAGAAAAGAGTAGGGAAAAAAATGAAAATTGTAAACATGTAGACGAATCTATGTAAAACTGACTATGTAGAACTACCCTATGTCAAAGAATTAGAAAATTTAGGTAAAATGGAAAAATCTAAAATAAATAAAACTATTAAAATTGATACAAGAAGAAATAAAAAATTATGACAACTATTAGATAAAATGAATTTGTAATTAAAAGCCTACATACAGAGTGAAATAAAGCCAAAGTGGCTTCACCAGTGAATTTGCCAAGCTTTAAAGAAGAAATAACAGCCATCTCATACAAACTAAATCAAATAAGTACAAACAGAGAACATGCTGTGGTTAATTTTGAACTCATTAACACTTTGGTATCAAAATCTAAAATCAGTATGAGAAAGGAAAATTTTAGGTCCATAATACTTCTGGCAATAAATACAAAACCCAACCCCAAATAACAAGCAATGAAATCCAGTGATATATGATGAGATTAATATATTGTGATCAAGTTGATTTCATTTTAGGAATGCCAAGTTCAGTTTAAAATTCAAGAGAATCACTGTGTTTCAATAATTTTACCAAGAAAAGGGACAGCTGTAAAATTACCTCAGCAGCTGCAGAAAAGGCATTTGATAAAATCTTCAATTTATGATTAAAACCTCTTAGCAAACTAAAAATAAAAGAAACTTCTTCCATGTGGTTTAAAAAAACCTATAGCAAACATTATACTTAATGGTACATGTTGATAGCTTTTACTCAGATTATGAATAGGAAAAGAATATCCACAATCACCACTTCTATTCAGCTTTATACTGGAAGCCACGGATTTTGCAGTAAGGTAAGGGAAAAAAAGTACAAGAGTTAAAAGGAAACAAACTCACTATTTGCTGATGATCTAATTGTGGAGAAAATCCAAAAAATTCTATAATACCTGATTAGAATTTACAAGTTAGTTATTAGAGTTGCTCAATAAAATGTCTATATATAAAAATCAATTGCATTCCTAACAGTAACAAACAGAAAGTGAAATGAAAAAAGTCATTTGTGATATCATTTAAATTCCCTGAAACACCTTGCTATAAACCTAATAAGAATGTATGAGATCTCTACATAGAAAACTATAAAACTTTGAAGGAATAGACAGAAAACCAAAATAAATACATGGAAGGATAATACCATGCTCTTAGACTTGAAGACTTACTATTGTGAAGGTATTATTTCCCCTTCAATTGCCCTATAGATGCAAAATAAAATTCTATCAGGTTATTTTTGTTACAAGCTAATTCTATAACTTATAAAGAAATGCAGAGGGCCAGGAATAGTGTAATCACATTTGAACAAGAACAAGATTGGAAGACTTGCTAAGTCAGATATGAAGACATTATAAAGCTACTATAGTGGATGGTATTGTATAAACACAGGATTAAATACTTAGATCACCAGAACAGAATAGAGAGCTCAAAAGCGAATCTGTACATATATAACACACGACCTAAGGAACAGTGAGGGATAACAAATAATAGGAATGGTCTTTTTAGTAAATGGTGTTGGGTCAATTGTATTTGTTTCCATATGAAAAAGAGTGAAACTAGATTACTACTTCACATGACATATAAAGATTTTTTCCAGGTGAACCATAGATCTGTTAGGACAAAGCAATAATCCTTTGAGAATATAAGAGAATGTCATTATAAACTTGTAATCTGAAAGGTTTCAGAAAGAAGCCAGAAAATGTGCTGGCCATGTAGAGAAAATGTAATACACTAGGCTAAATTAAACTTAAGAACTTCTGTTTCTCAAAAAACACAAATAAGAGTAAAGAGAGAGCCAGAGTCAAAGAAGGTATTGCAATTCATTAATTAACAAAGAAGTCATATTCAAAACATGTGAAGAAGTCCAACAAATCAATAAGAAGAAAAATGGACCACCCAATAAAAGTACAAAAGACTTGAACAGATACACAGAGGATGATAACCAGCTGACTAATAAACATGACAATGTTCTCAACCTCATTAACAACCACTGAAAGATAATTTAGCAAGTTCCTTGATACAAAATCAATATAAAAATATCAGCAAAATTCCTACACATCAGAAATACAATGTTAAAAACATACAACGTTCAAAAACAATGGAAATTATACTTGTCTTAAATATAACAAGATGTGTCTAAAACCTTAATATAGTGGAATAATTTGTTGTAAATGATATAAGAACTTGTCATCATTAAGGCAGTATAGTATTGAAACAGGATAAACCAAAGACCAATGGAGGAGAATAGAGAATCAAATCAGATCTATGCATATATGAAAATGTGATATATCAAAAATGGTATTTTAGTTTAGTGGGGGAAATAATTATTTAAGAAATGATACTGAAGTAATTGGTTATTTACATGGGAAAAAATAAATTGAGTCCATACCTCATACCATACTCAAAACAGTTCCATCATGAATATGAAAGGCAACCTTTAAAATATGGAAGTAAATTTCTATGATCTTATGATCATATGTTAGGAAAAAAATTTTTAAAACCATGAAAAAGACAAACCATAAATGAAAAGGTTGATAATTTTTTCAAAGTTGCTCATTAAGAGACACTTTTTAAAGACTGAAAAGACAAGCCACAATATGACAGATGATATTTGCTACACAAGTAACTGAGAGAGAGTTAGAATACAAAATACATAAAACATTCCTATGAATCAGTAAGTAAATTAAAAACAAGCTAATGGAGACCATTTTTCCATTAGCTTGTTTTTAATTCACTTATTGTGAGCAAATATGTTCTTTTGTAAATGGAAAATATTTATTTTAAAGAAAGCACAACCTACTTTTAATCAGTGAAATTTAAATTGATCTGTTCAACAAACCAAAATAAAATGCATTTATACTCACAAAATATGAAAAAAAATGCTGACAATATCACATGTTGGTGAGGATAAAGAAGTAACAGGAGGCCAGGTGTGGTGGGCTGATGCCTGTAATCCCAGCACTTAGGAGGCTGAGGCAGGTGGATCACCTGAGGTCAGGACCAGCCTGACCAACATGGTGAAACACCATATCTACTAAAAATTCAAAATTAGCCGGGTGTGGTGGCACATGCCTGTAATCCCAGCTACTTGGGAGGCTGAGGCGGGAGAATCTCTTGAACCTGGGAGGCGGAGGTTGCAGTGAGCCGAGATTGTGCCATCAAACTCTAGCCTGGGCAATAGAGGGACACTCTGTCTCAGAAAAAAAAAAAAAAAAAAAAAGTAACGGGAGCTCTTACACGTTGAAAATAAGAATGCAAAATGAATAGATAAAATCACTTTGAAAAACAATTTTTCATTTTATTGTAAAATTGAACATATACCTGTCACGTAACTCATCAATTTCACCCCTAAGTGTGTAAATTTGAGAGAAACGTTCAGGGATGATGTGGAACAATGCTCACAGCGACATAGTTTATACTAGCCATCCAAAAAAGTCTGAATGTCCATCAAGGGAAAAATGGATAAACAAATAGATATATGGTCACACAACACATTGTCATATGGCCACAAAAACAGATGACTTACAGGTATCTTCCTCAACGCAGAAGAACTTTACAACATTGAGTAAACAAGCAAGTTGTAGAGAGTAAATATACCAGAATGACATTTATATAAAGTTTAGAACAGCCAAAATTTATTATTAGGAATTATAAATATGTGCTGTTAAAGTTATTTTTAAAAAGCATAATGATGATTAACACGAAATTCAGGATGCAATATAAGATTATCTAATTTTCATAGTTATAAAAATGGATTGGGATGTTACACAGGGGGTTTCAAATATAAAGGAGATGTTTTGTTAAGCAAATTTGTTATTTCTTACAGTTTGTGTATATATTATGAATATTTTTTTCTATATAAGGAGACCTCAAAAAGTTAATAGAAATGGAATTAAGAGATAAAAAGTAAAAATACAAATTTTATTTCTCAACATAAGCTCCATCAAGTTTGACACTTTTGTAAGTGATAATATCAGCCATATAATCCATTCCTAAAGAACTGAGGGTCCTGGGAATTTAACCATGTCAATGTCTTTTTACATCATTAACTGAAGAAAAATAGGTGCCCTTAAAAGTCTTTTTTAAGATTAGGAAACAAAAGGAAGTCAGAAGGAGCCAAGTCAGGACCATAAGATGGATGCCTAATAATTTTCCATAGAAACTCACAAAATTGCTCTTGTTTGGTGAGAGAAATGAGCAGGGGCATTGTGAAGAATTCTCCGGTGAAGCTTTCTTATGTGTTTTTCAGCTAAAGCTTTGGCTAACTTTCTCCAAAAACTCTGATAATAAGCAGATGTTATTGTTCTTTGGCCCTCCAGAAAGCCAACAAGCAAAATGCCCTGAGCATCCCAAAAAGCTGTTGCCATGACCTTTGCTCATGAATGTTCTCCTTTTGCTTTGACTGGACCACTTCTGTCTCTTGGAGGCCATTCCTTTGATTGTGCTTTGTCTTCAGGATCAGACTGGCAAAGCCATGTTTCATCTCTTGTTACAATTCTTCAAATAAATGCTTCAAGATCTTGATCTCACTTGTCTAAAATTTCCATTGAAAGCTCTACTCTTGTCTGCGGCTGGTCTGTGCAATAGTTTTGGCACCCAAGTGGAAAGTTTGCTCATCTTATGTTTTTTAGTCAGAATTGTGTAAGCTGACCCAATTGAGATGTTTATGGTGTTGGCTATTGTTTCTGCTGTTAATTATCAATCCTCTCCAATTAGGGCACAAAGGATTAATTTTTTCCTTGCAAATTTATGTGAATGGTCTGCTGCTGCAGGCTTCATCTTTAACATTATCTCATCCCTTCTTAAGGCAATTTATCCATTTGTAAACTGCTAATTTCTTTGGGGGCATTGTCCCTATTATCTTTCCATAAAGTATAAATTATTCCACCTTTCTTCCCCCCAAGTTTCACTGTAAATTTGATGTTTGCTCATTCTTCAATTTTAGGAGAATTTATGTTGCTCTGTTAGAGACTCCTCAAACTGATGTCTTATCCTTCTTGATGCCTCAAATTAGATCCTTTTCAGACATGTTATAACAAATTAGTATGAGTTTATTTTGGTGTAAAAATTTTTTAAATACATGCTTAGTTTTTAAATAATATGTATTTTCCATGAACTGTCTGAAGTCCTCTCATAGATTCAATGTTTTTTTAAAAATGAGTGGATCGTGAATAAGTAATAGTATGTATTAAGCCAGCCTTTATATTTCTACATCCGTTTTGATTATTTTTAATAAAACAGGAAAGGGCTTTGTGTGCTGATAGTGGTCATGGAAGTTGCGCTCACAGAGAGCTGGAACGCTTGTGGACTGAGCAGACGAGTGAATTGTGAGGAAGACCATTGCACATGCAAGAGAGGGAAGAGAAAGACAATAAATTTCTCTCTTTTTTCCCCTTCTTCCCTCTCCCCTCTCATTTCTCTTCCCTTTCTCAATACTCAGCTACCATGGAACTGTGCAAAACAAGAATATGTTTCCGATAAGCACAAGTTTCAGTTAACACAGCATTGTGCAAATAAATATATTACTTATATGTGCCTTATTACTTTCCTGCTATAGATTACATGTTTTTGAAGAGGACTTTTACTTTCTTATGGTAAAGTTGAAGTGCACTAGGATATAATTACAGTCTTCTGTTGATGTGTTTTTGAGGAATTTTATTTTTTGTGCTATAATTTGAGGGAGTTGAATTATCATATATTCTTATTCTAAATACCAATTATAAGTTACTACATTGATTTGATTGCAGCTTTTTGTTCCCCATGGAGATAGGTAATACCATATAAAATAATCACATTGATATGTGTCTTAAAATGAGGATATACAGTAGGGGATTTTTAAGATTACTTTTTTCTCTAATATATGATCTGTAAATTTTACTAAATAAATGCAAATAACACCATAATTATTACTTTTGCATATAAGCAAAAGTGCACTGCCCTTTAATGTAAAGTCTGGTGGGCTTTGTGGTTTAATTTTCATCTGGTTATTCAAAGTACTTTTACCTGTATAAATATATCTATGCTCATCTGGGATTGCTGCATGGCTATCCCAATTGCCCATTCAGGTCTTTATTTGATTCTGTAAAGTAGATTTTCCTTTAGGGAAGAACTTGGAATAATTTAAATTTAAATGGTGTAAAGAATATTAAAGGCCGGGCGCGGCGGCTCAAGCCTGTAATCCCAGCACTTTGGGAGGCCGAGACGGGCGGATCACGAGGTCAGGAGATCAAGACCATCCTGGCTAACCCGGTGAAACCCCGTCTCTACTAAAAAATACAAAAATCTAGCCGGGCGAGGTGGCGGGCGCCTGTAGTCCCAGCTACTCGGGAGGCTGAGGCAGGAGAATGGCGTGAACCCGGGAGGCGGAGCTTGCAGTGAGCTGAGATCCGGCCACTGCACTCCAGCCTGGGCGACAGAGCGAAACTCTGCCTCAAAAAAAAAAAAAAAAAAAAAAAAATTAAAATGCTCTTGGGAAGGGCTAATGCAAACTGTTGAAGTCTTTGAAACTTGTGTCATTGACATGAAAAACTTGAATAGAGACAGAAACTGGATGAAGAATCTAAGTTTAATCTACAATTAACTGGATTTACCTGTGGTCATTTTCTTGTTCAGGATTTTAATCATTTGAATCATTGCTCTTAAGGGCAGGAGATGACTGATGGGCAGTCAGCAGGATTTTTGAAGGCTGATTGAGCAAGGTATACTGCCCTATTCTCTATAAAGGATTGTAGAAACCATCTGCAGTGCATAGTTATACAATACACCTAGTCTTCTAAGGCAAATGTTTCAATGTTTCATTCTCTTTTCCTCCTTATACTCCCCACACATTTATGGGTTACCACATTCTATTGATTCTACCTCAGAAGCATTATTTAAATATTAGTTTAGGCTTTCCTCACATATCTGGTGGACCATATTGGCTTACATTGAACTGAAAATATTACATATGTCTTTATGTAGAGGAACTAAGCACATGTCTATTACGTGACTTTGTTCTCTAACGATAATTAAATCTAAACTCAACTACTTAGCATAGAGATCTTTGACTATCTTCTCATTTCTACTAGTCTCACTATCTCCAGCCCTTTCCCAGCCCCAGACTTTCTAACACACACACACACACACACCCCACACACACACACACACACATCCCACCTGTGCTTCAGCCACTTCCAGTGACTCCCTATTCTTCAGATACACTCTGTTCTGTTATGCCTTTCAGTTGTCACACATGACTTTTCTTCTATTTCTAATTCTCTTCTCTTTGCTCCCCATCTACCTGATCCATCCAACCTGATGATTATCCTCATCGGTCAAGGTCCAGTGAAAAATCCTTCTCTCTATAGCATTTTCAGATATTTCAGGGCAGAGTGGCTGTTCTCATTAGTTCATATTTATGTCTATCTTTCTTTTGCCACATTTTGTAACAGTTGTTTTGTCCTATGTGTGTCTTTCTCACACCACTATTAGCTCCTCAAGGCTAAGGATGCTGCTTGCTTTATCTCTGTATCTCGGGAGGCATAGCACGATCTCAGTAAATGTTTTAGGACTGAATAATTGAACAAATGGAAACTTCTTGTTCTCTAAGAACTTGGAATCCAAAACAAGCACTAATGAAAACCCATATGCAAAGAGAATTCTATCAATAGAAGAAAGGATAAAAACTTAAGTATAAAACCGTTAAGAATTTGCATGTTATATATTCACTTGAATTGTGAATTAATTCATATATGTTATATGTATGGCAAGTATGTCAAAGGACTGAGCATAATGGCTAGGGAACAAAAGTTAAAGCCCTAAGGGCCTGCCACGGCAGGGAGAGTTTTTACTTTTTCTGTGGGGGTGACTGAAGAAGGCAGCCTTTGATATTCAATTGCCCTTTGAATATCAGCCAAGGAAGATATCAAAGAAACAGCAAAAGTAGGTGGTTAATCTGTTGACAAGATTAAAGGGTTTTTCTCTAAACTCGGGGCACCAATGAGCTTCCACTAACAGTTTAAACTGTTCGATCAGATACTTCAATTCTCTGTTGGGAGCTGCATGAGTCTTTCTGGGTCTATGCGTAAAACTTTGGAGACTGCCATATTGTGTCAGGACTGCAAAGTCATTGTCCATTGATATTTATGATGTCAAATGAAATGTTGGTACAATGAGGGAATAAATTTGACAAAATTTAGGGGAGTTAAAGGAGTTATATGAGAAAAATAAATCCTCCACATTTATTATTAGTCTGTGTAAACTAGGCCAGATGGGATACGTGCACATTCTATAGTAGAAAAATTTTAAATTCACATATTTTAAAACTATGAAAAAGTTAGAATAATTAGTAAATAAACTCGACTTTTTGGATTTCCTTTTCTTTTCTTCCCTTGGTTCTGAGGGTCAAGTTGAACAGATCTGTGTGTACTTCCTTATTTGGTTTTTGCTTGAAACCAAAGACATACATACTAAGAAGAGCATTGGGTTAAAAATCAAAAGCTACAGATTCTTGTGCTGGTGGTTTTAGCCCTAGCATATAGTTTGTCCACAGTTAAGAAAGCCATGTAACTTTTCTGGCCCTTTCTTTAACTCTGAAATGAGAACTATATTAACTGCTTATGATCCCATTCAAGGATCAAGTAAGATGTAAGAATGGAAAAGTCATGGGTAAGTCGGTTGTAGGTATACTTGGCTTGATGGAAAATGTGCAATTAAATTATAACTGTAATTTGCATTTTGAAGAAGGAGGCTGTTTCCATTCCCCCTCCCAAATGCTACTTTAAAAAAACTCAACAAACAATCTTAAAAATAACTTAAGCCATAACTTCAGGCCATCAATCAAAAATAACCTAAAACAAGCATCATAGAATTGTGGTGGAATGTTTGATATTAGTCTCTAGGGACATATTTGCAAGCACAGTTTGTTGGAAGCTGAATGTCTTGTGTGGAATGGTTGAACACAAATTCTCCAGAGAGCTGATGAGTTACTCTCCCATGAAACAAAACAGCTGACTAGAGCTTTCCATTTGGCTAATTTGTTCTGTGGATATTAACCAAGAAAAAAAAGTGCTTCATATGGTTTTCTTGGAGAGTTTACATTTAGAATCATGTAATTATGGCAGCTGTTACTGAAATAGAACTAAAATACAGTTCATAATAGCATATAATAATATTTTATCAAACATTCTTTAAGAAATAAAAAAGAAGGGCTTTTTAAAACTACGCAGGTTTAGTATCACCCTTTTTGTTCTCTCTGGGATATAAGAAAATTTTCAAGACTATAAGAGTACTGCCTTTGAAGATAAAATTAGATTATCTAGGACTCTGTCTACCCAGAGCCTAACCTTCTGCTTTTAAATCTATCATTAGTCTTGCTTCTGCAATGTTAATTCCAAAGAAACTGAAACCATTTCAGCAGACACAAGTCTTCCCTTCTACTCCCTTCAAACTTGCTCTGTTATGCATTTTAAAGGTGTTCTGGAAGAGCAGATATAGTTTCTAGGTTGCCTCAGAGTCTCCTCAAAGGCTTGTTCGAGGATCTGATTTAGTGACAAAGCTTAGGATAGATAAGGAAAAAAACTAAAAAGATGATTTATCTAAAAGTATTTAGCATAGGCTCAGCACATGGTTGGGACAGGGTATTTCTTGAACATGAATCCTCAAATCAACACTGTTTCCTGGAGATTGAGTCTGTAGATGGATGCTATAGATCTAATATAAATCAGCAAGTATTCCCCTCCACCTCTTTATGCTCCTTGGAAAATTTGACAAGTATTTTATAATATTTTTTAAGACAATTAATTGTGCCAGGGTTTTTAAAAAATGTTTTATTTACATTTGCTTTTTTGGAGATCACCTTCATTATCCTCTGAATTCTGGTAGCTGTTTTCAGCAGTGCAGAGTGGGGCCCTCATTGATTCACCTACTTAACATTGTTTCTACCAGCTTTCACTTGCCATTTGATGGGGAAGTGCTTCCCCTTGCATCAGATGGCAAGTGCAAGCTTATCTAGTAAGAAGTATAATCTGCCATTGCAGAAACTAAGTCTCCTGAGGAAGGACCAAAGCTGTAACGCGGGCCCCATCTGTAACACACATTGCTCAGCTGAATAACTCCCACAGGGCCAGGTATTTAGGTAGCAGAAGATAACATAAACATTTTGCCATGGTCTGAAAGAGTGTGTTTTATCAGAAAGAAAGAACAATGGCTTTTGCATCTTTCATTTTCCATTCATGTGTTTAATATCATGATTTATGAAAAGATTGTAAATTGGTTACCATGAAGCCAAGATGGCTATTTTATTTTCCTAGAAATTACAAATTTTAATTTCTGTCAATGAGTGATGAGAAAAATAAATCCTTACTCAATTAAGTCACCTTAAATGGAGGATACATATATTGAATTTAATTCAATGGCTTCAGGGAAGGTTCGGTTAATAACCTGGGTCCAGGAATTTAGAGGAACTCTGCAGAGTGCTCCAATAACCACAGCTAGTCAGTTCATCTTGACCCTATATAATCTTGAAAAACTAAGAGTATACACTCCCTATAATATAGGAAAATCAAAAAATTATTTTCTATGATTTTCTTTAAAACAAATATGTTTTCAAATATAAGCAATAAACAGTGTCTCTTCTAGTAGTACATGGATAGTGTTGGAAACTGTCCAATAAAATGAAGAGTATACTTTATTTGGAAGGTGGCCAATACAAAATGATAGATGGGGTTATACGTTCCTTATCTAATAGAGCCTATAAAGCAGTTTAAAAAAATCTATGATTTACCTAGATAGCAACTCCAGTTAAACAAATTAGTTAGGAAGAGCTTTCAGCTATTCAACTAAGAGCAATAAATAAGATTTCAAAATCAATCACATAATTCTTTTCTGAGATTATGTCAAGACTAACCACATAATATATTGGTTTTCATTTATCCTGGCATTAATGTGTATTATAGATTCTGTTGGTTTATGACCTCCTTAAAATGCATAAAACATAGTGATAAAAGGAGAGTTCATTTCTGGGTCTTTTAAAAGAACAGCCTGTCAACATGTTCTGTTCCACTTCTGGCTTAAACCTTTTTCAATTCTGAGGTTCATAAGGGCACATTTATAAGTTGTATTATTATGACATGGTTAATGAAAGCCCTTTGTGTTTCTTTAGATACTTTTAATATTCTGCCTTCTAATATAAATGTGCTGGAGCTTGTTGTATCTCTTCTAACTGAAATGGAAACTCATTGAGAGCAACCATTATGTGTTACTCGTTTCTATACTTCAATTAGAGCCAAGCAGTAGCCATCATATACTGGGTGATCTCTGAAAAGGTCTCGGATAAAACTGATGATAATTTGTAAAGGATTTCTACTTAAGTGAAAGTGATGATGGCTCAAGGCCAAGAAAACATGCTGCAGCATGAGGTAGAACTTTCTTTTTGGAGACATCATTATGACTCCATAGTAAATACAAGCAGTCTAGGGAAGGGTGTGGTAAGCATCCTTTCCTTGATTTATAAGGGGAAGTCTCCAGATACATTCAGTTTCTTTTCCTCTGAACTGGTGGGCCAGGTTGAAGGATACAAGTATCCTATCTCTTTGCAAGTCTACCAGCAGTTTTACTGGTGGGTGCCTCTTTAAACCTTTTTATTCTGTTTTCAGAAATAGCGGTCCCTGGAGACTTCAGACTCTTAGTGAGTCTGCAGAAGGCTGGGGAGGGAAGGGTTAGACTTTGATAACAGGAGCCCTCTCTGTCCTTTCACAGCCCTGGGGAGGCCTCAACCCCAGAAACTTCTGTAGAGCCCAGCAGCCTGTCACTAAGAGTTTGTTATAAAGCATAATGTATCCCTTGTCATATACATGAAGTTTCAAACTTACCTGCCAATTCTTAACTACCAGTTGACAATTTTCATGACTTTTTGGGGATGGGTCACAGTAATAATTTATAAAACCACTCCATTATTAGCATTGTATTAGGCATTATGACAATATCAAAATACACACGTGGTACACGGCAAAATCATGACATTTATAATCTACCTTGCAAGGTCAAATGTTGGAAATTATATCCATAGATGGTACCTTAGAGCAAATTAGATAGTACATATTGAAATGTTTTTAAAACTATTGTGAATTATACAGATGTCAACATTATTGACAAAATGTATAGGAAATAATGATAGCTAGAATATACAAAAATATATTATTAAAATTGTTGTGTGTATAAATAATTTGTTATCATAATGGTACTGTAACATTTGGTACCGATCAATACCAAACGTGGCTTCCCATCAACTGATATTGAAAGTAAAAATACCAAGAAAGTCTATGAAACAGTATGATAAAGAGACAATTAAGGAAGGTAGCAAGATTTATTTTTTCATCATACAGAATTTGTACCTTTGGAATTTTGTACTAAATGCATGAGTTGCCTATTTCAAATACTAAATAAAATCTTCATAAGAAGACTGAACTTATTCCACTTGAGTCTCCTGTTCTTTATCATAGAATGCAAGAACTAGAAGAAATATGTTAGTTTCAAGTCCTCATTTTACAGATTTGAAAACTAAGTTCCAAAGAAAGTACTAATACATGTCTCTCTTTTCAGAAAAAATAGAAAAAATGAAATATATCTACAAAATGAAATTTTGTAAATACTTAGTAGAAAATACTCACATAACTAATCCAAATCAATTTTTTTTTTTTTTTTTTTTTTTTTTTTTTTTTTTTTTTTTTAGACAGGGTCTCACTTTGTGGCTGAGGCTGGAGTGCAGTGGCGCAATCTCGGCTCACTGCAACCTCCGTCTCCCAGGTTCAAGCGATTCTTGTGTCTCAGCCTCCAGAGTAGCTGGGACTACAGGTGCACGCCACTACACCTGGCTTAATTTTGTATTTTTTTATAGAGATGGGGTTTCGACATGTTGGCCAGGCTAGTCTCAAACTCCTGACCTCAAGTAATTCTCCCACCTCAGCCTCCCAAAGTGCTGGGATTACAGGCGTGAGTCACTGAGCCCGGTGCCAAATCAGTTTTAACAAGCTGCTTTTTAGACTAGATTGCCAGTTTGCAATGATTGACTTACTTAGGACCACATTGTTAACAGAAGTAAAAGAGAAGATCAGCCAAAATTAGATGTCAGTTTAGTGACTCATTTAAAGACAACTTACATTTATCATTTTGGTTATTTTGTACAATTTGTCTCTCAGCTTTGCTCTTTATGTCCTTGTTTTCTTAAGAAGAAAGAAGAAAATTAACTTCTACTTTGCAATAAATTAATTGTGCAACTAATGAGTCTTTTCTGTAATAGTTTACTAAAAATCAAATCTCAATCATTGGAATAAGAACAACGAGAAGTAAGGAGGAAGAGGAAAGGAGGGGAAGAGCAGAGAGGAGAATTGTAGGAAAACTCAGAAAAAAGAAATCCCTCATTGGTATGGTGTAAGGTATTTACAGAAAAAGCCTCTTAATGCTGTAGTCATTTTGCTATACTTCCTTCCCTATAAAAGCATACTTCTTATCCACGTCCATTTTCACAGAACCACTAACAACTGGGAAGGATTTTTGAAATTCTCTAGTTCATTTATTATTCTAATCTAACAAATGAGAAAAACTGAATTAGGAGAGGCGAATTGACGTTTTTTTTTTTTTTCTTTTAAAGAAAAAGCTGACAAACTAATTAGTAAAAAAACCTCAACAAGAATTCAGGTTTCCAGGCTTCTCACAGAGCCATTTGTTTTGCTTTTCCATATAGAAGTTGGTAACAAGCTTGTTTAAAATGATAGCTTTAGATAGGCTGTAATTTTTCAAAACATAGAAAAAGATGAAAACTTTCTCTCCTTATTTGCATCTATCCTTCTAAGTTTTAATTGTTGACCAGATCATAGCCTCATAAGCATGAATAGAGAGGTTCATTCCATGCCTAAAACCAAGCTGCTGCTAGCTGTACAAAATGAAACAGCTATCTTCCAAAGGCAGTACAAATCCCCTGTAACATTCAGGGCAACTCAAGTTATTATTGGATTACTGTAAAAGTTGGAAAGATAAGCCCAAAATCATATTTGGCTTTATTTTCTGCATTCTCATCTGATAAAATGAGATTAGTGATGTGTGTACATGTGTGGTGTATGTGTATGTGAGTATTTGTGAGAAGGTGTGCTGTGGGGGATGGGTGTGTGTAAGTATTTGTGAGAATTTGTACTGTGTGTGTATGTGTGTGGGGGGGATGTTTGAGATGGGGTTGAGGGGTGGAGGTTGATGTTAACTAGTTTTTCCAGTATCTATAAATGAAGCAAAATAATCTCCCTCTTGCCAGAATGTGATTTTAAAAGGTACAAGGTAAAGCTGTATCCTGTGCTTTGGTGATAACACTAATCAATAATTACAAGCTATTCTTTCGACAGTTTAAAATGTGTTGATGATGTTGGTGGTGGGGGTTGGCCATTTGATATTTAAAGCCAGCTTTAATTTAATTTAATTTTTATCTCTTCTCCCTCTCAGAGATTTAGGCAAAGTTGATTCTCAGCATCCATCAAAGGAAAATGATTATAGCCAAAATACTTGGAGCTTTCACTTAGCAGTTGTATGTTTGAGGCTTTGGAAGCACAACATGTTGATATCAGGTTTTTATGCTAATTCTTTATATAAGGAAAGGGGGAAAATCTGTTACCATTTCCTTGGAAACCAAAGTGTTAACAGTATTAGTAGCTAAATATTGGTTACAATTTAATGTTAATTTTCATCCTAAGCATCACTTAATATGTGAATTCTTAAGGCATGCCCATGCATCACACAGAGCAGAGACCTTTCTGTCCTGTTTAGAGTTGTGTCCGTGGCACCTACAAGAAAGCCTGGCACAAATATGTGCTGAATGAATGCAGAAAGGAAGAAGTCAGATGTTTGGTTCTAGAATCCTGTCTGTCTTTTTCACTTTAAACCCTATGGTATCAAACAGCTCCCTGAATATATATACTTTAGTTCTGTAGGTTTCATAAAAAGCTCTTGAGGGCCAACTCTGGGCCATCCATGGTGCTTGGCAGTAAAGTAAAGGTCTTTACCTATGAAAAGCCTATGCGGTGACCTGGGAGAGAGACATTCTTTTACTCCATCTCTTTACTCCATCTCTACTC
Source organism: Chlorocebus sabaeus (assembly GCF_047675955.1). NCBI lineage: Eukaryota > Metazoa > Chordata > Mammalia > Primates > Cercopithecidae > Chlorocebus > Chlorocebus sabaeus. The sequence goes on along the minus strand of NC_132916.1, from coordinate 20,849,799 downwards.
CAGTAAAGACATCTCTTTACTCCATCATTGTACAAGATAAGGACCTGGCTGCATGTTCGTACGGTTCTTGGTACTTTACCACCCGCAGTATGCTTTATCTCTGGCTAATTGTGTTTCCTGTTCAACAGAAAAGACAGGGAAGATACTACGCTTGCCAGCAGACTCCTGGTGTCTAGTTTATTACCAGCATATGCTGAAGGCTCAGTAAATATTTGCAGATGGAAGAGACTGAAAGAAGAATGAGAGAGGTCCTGTGGGAAAGCGTGAAGGTATGCACAGAGTATTCTGGGTATTTTAGGAAGTTTCTGGAAAACTTCAGGTAAAGCTTCTTTTAGAGCTGTGCCTTGAAGGTTGAGTTAAAGGCAGTCTCTAAGACAAAGTAGGAGGAGGTTCCTAAGCTGAGGGCCGTCCACACAGTTGTGGAGGTGATGATGGAGCATGATCAGGGGAGTGGTCTGCAAGCTCACAATCACCACTAGAACTGGAGGGTGGTATCCATACTTGGATAACAAAAAGGTCACATATAAAACTAGTTCTTTTTACATGTCAGAGCTTTAAAAACTTAACTACACATTGCTATGGATTTATTTGGCCCACTGTTTTCTTTTTGGCCAACTAAAGACCATACTGAAAAGGTAGATCTATGACATATTCTATTAACTAAAAGTCTTGGCATTTCAACAATTTTCACTGACATACTAAATTTAAAACAGATCAAGAATTTCTTTTTGAGTTGAAGATCGTAACAGAGAACCTCTCTTTCCCCCTGGTTTCTGTGCTTGCCCTTTAAAGGAGTTTCTCTCTTTTAAAGGATTCACTCATTCTGTGTCACTTGAGGAGTGACTTAACTGATAAATAATTGGGCAAAGGGGCACTTCATGTGGAGCCACATTCTTTCCCTTACTCCGTTGGAAGTTGCCAACGCATGGGCCTGTGTTCCCTCTCTGCAGTGAATTCACTCCAACTGCTCAGTCCCAGCTCATGAGGGAGCTCTGTAAGATCCAGGCTCTCTACTCCTTCTGGGAAGAAGCTGAATTCAGGATGGGAAGGGAAGGGCTTGGTCTCTCATGCACGTTTTGTTTTCTATTCCCGCATTAACAATAATGATGTTAATAATAAGTTGACCCATACGTGATTTCTGTATCTATTTCTCAATTGCTTTAGAACTCTGAAAGGAGACATACATGATTAAGTGGAACTTTCCAATCTAAACAAATGTTACAATAAAGCTAGTTTTATTCTTGGTCCGTTTGTTGTATGTCTGTGTATGCATATTAAGAGACGGGGAGAGGAGGGGAATGAGAGAGACATACATATATTAACTTTTGTTAACCAGATGTTAAATTAGGCAGCAGGACCTATTCTCTGATGATGCTAGTTATTATAGTTTAAATGAAAATAATCTCTTGGCTCAGTTAAAAAATCAAAAGCAGTAAATATTCCAACTACCTTCACTGAAATAACCATTAATTGTTATTTTAATTGTTATTTTAAATGTTTTTGAAAATTTAGGCCAGGCGCGGTGGCTCAAGCCTGTAATCTCAGCACTTTGGGAGGCTGAAACGGGCGGATCACGAGGTCAGGAGATTGAGACCATCCTGGCTAACATGGTGAAACCCCATCTCTACTAAAAATACAAAAAATTAGCCAGGCATGGTGGCGGGCGCCTGTAGTCCCAGCTACTCGGGAGGCAGGAGAATGGCGTAAACCCAGGAGGCGGAGCGTGCAGTGAGCTGAGATCCGGCCACTGCACTCCAGCCTGGGCGACAGAGCGAGACTCCGTCTCAAAAAAAAAAAAAAAAAGAAAATTTAACTTGTCACCTATTTTCTCTTTAAAGTTTATTAACTTTTTGGATTCTGAATATTATTTTCCCAGGTGGAATTCTGATAATAACATAAATTTATTTCTACTAATCAATGTTTTCCAGATCATTTGGTATCTAAGTGAAGAGTATTATAAGTGAAGTACCAGTATGTATTTTAATAAGAAATTATGATTTATAAAGTGACTTTATATATATTATTTGGAGTAGTGATTCTTAACCATTTTATATTTAATAATTATTTAGCATATAATAAAAGCTATTTACCTCTTCTTAAAAATATATATGAATGCATACGTTCACAGAAACTTCTCAAACCCTGGGAAGGCAGGGTTCTTGGAATCAGGCTCTACAGTAGAGATCTGTCACTATATATAGCTCAAGGGCCAAATCTAGCCACTGCCTGTTTTTGTATGGTCTGAAACCTAAGCATCGCTTTTACATTTTTAAATGATAAATAAATACCAAAAGAGGAATATTCTTGACATATGAAATTTAAATATCGGTGTTCATAAGTAAAGTTTTATTGGAACACAGCCACACTCATTCATTATCATACTATCTATGGCTCCTTTCCAGGTACAACAGTAGGCTGAGTAATTTTGAAGACTAAAATATTATCTGGCTCTTTGCAGAAAACATTTTGCTGATCCCTAATCTCAAGTTTCAAAGTACATTTTGTGCTTTTAATTGTATTTTGCTGGGTGTTTGTTAAAGTATGCTTAAGTTTAATTAGAATTTGAAAAGAACTTTCTATACACTACTTAAAAGAATATACATTTACTAAATGGTTTTAAAAATAATACTAGAAGTCACTAACACGGTGTTTGGAAGGGAATTTAATGACATGGTGAAATGTTTATAATTCTCTAAGTGGGAAAAAAGTGTGAAATAGAATAATCAGTATGACCTCAATTATATACATTTTTTAAAAAGTAGAAACAAGTTTAGAAGAAAATATGCACAAATGTTAAACTTCTTAATTGAAGTTAAGGAGTATTTTACTTTTCAGTACTTTTCAAATTGTATACTGTAATCTATCACTTTGGTAATAAGGAAACATAAGAAAAATATTGAAAAAAATGGGAATATAATTGCTTAATTTTTTAAAAAGTTAAAGGTCAAAAATTAGAATATTTTCTGATAGTATAACTATCAACATGTTCAAGGAAACAAATGCATAAACTAAATATAATTACAAGACCAGAAATCATTTTTATAAATGAAATCTTAAATTAGATAGCATGACAGCTTGGTGTCAGATTTTTTTCAAATGCAAACTATACCCATGAATCTACTAAAGAAGTGTTGATGTTTATGTGACAAAAAAGCTTAAACAAAATTGGAAGCATTTTAGTTCTATACTAGGAGGCATTTGGTCAAAATTGATGATAGACAGTTCCTTGTCAATAGGAGCCTCTTTCGTGTTCATTAGCACAATAGAGAGTTTCATGATATAAAGAAAATTGAACACCTTGACTCTTTTTCAGTAGGTTTATACTGGCTTGATCTAACTGATGAATAAATGAATGAAAATATGAATGAATGAATTACATGTATGTATGACTTTTTGGTACTGTCAAAAATAATACATAGTTTGATACCTTGATCAGGAGAACTGTTAATCTTCTTTCCAAAAGTATTAAGGGTCAGAGAGTTAGCAGCAAGATAGCCAGCTAGAAGCCCCTAGTGCTTACGCCTCTCTCAAAGACAGCCAGAACAATGGAAAAGCAGCTGCATTTCCGTTGGGTGGGCACAAAACTCAGGATAGCTACATAGAGAATAAGGAAATGCCAGGCCGTTACCATCCCATCCCCGAAATGGGATCAGCTGGGAGCCAGGAGGAACTTCTTATGGTGAGGAGGTAAGCAGGATGACTCCAACAACCTCCATCAACACCTTGGACACCTACAGATCTCCCCACTGGTGTTTTCTGCAGTCTTCTCAGGCACCAAGCCCACCTGGTGAAGCCTGCCTGGAGTCCATATAGCTGTGCTCAGCCAGAGAAGGAGTTGCCACTGTGCCCCACCTGCTGTGGCCCATGTGACTACTGTGCTATGGCATCTTGGAACAGGAACTACAGATAGAGTGAGCCTTACTCAAGGAGTAAGTAGTCATGGTTCCCCTTCATCCCTGAGACTAAACCACCCCTGAACCACCCCATCCCAAAAGCCCCACATCCTCAGTATGTGCTGTTAGCAGTTTAACACTGTTTCCTGTGGGGTCAAGAGGAGGTGGAATTGCTCTACCAACTCCTCCCCCTGCCCCTACTGAAGCAGCACCCTGTCTCTTGGGAAAACAGGACCTTGGCTATTCAGACCAGTCATGTCTTCCTGGTGTCTAAGTTGAAGTGGTGCCCTGCATCCTAGGAAATGGTGCCTTGGCCACCCAGAACAGTCATGCACTCCATGACTTAAGCTGAACTGATGCTCTGCATACCAAGAAAGCAGTGCTTGTGCAGCCAAGAACAGTCACATCCTTCAAACCTGAGCTGAAGTGGCACATTGTCCCTTGGGGAATTGTTGCTCTGGCTGAGCTGAGCAGAAACTGAGCTGAGACACCCTGCTCTATAGACTGAACAACTTTAGACCTTGATTCCCTGGAGCTGGCCTAGCTCTCTAGAGTCTCAGATGCTGAAGTACCCCTCTATCTAGGGAGTGGAGTCATTGCTGTGTTTTTTCCTACCCACCTGTCACCCAGGGAGCAAGCAACAGCTGTCCTCCACCATTTTGGAGTACTGAAAGCAAATGCACTTGGCCCCACACATTCTGGGATACTGCTGAGCACCACCATCTCAGGGTCTACAATCACTACTACCCAGTGCCTCATCCCTTGGAACCTGAGTTGACACTGAGCCCTATTGACTCAGGTTCCTGAATTGCAGCCGTACCCTGCTCCCCAGGTCAAAGTTCCAGAGCGCTCCTTATTCCCTGGAGTATTGAGGCCAGTGCTGTGCCCTGCCCCCAGGGGTAGAATCACAGCTACAACCTGGCACCCTGAGCCTGAGCTGCTAGGGGGTGCCTCAAAATCATAGATTCTGGCTCTGTGGGTAACCTACATAAAACCCTGCCACAAGGGGTGAAGCTGTACCCCAAGGCCAAGTTGCCTCAATAGCTTTATGAGATACTGAGCTGAAAACTCCTACTGCACGTAGAACCCTGATCACTGCACTAGAACCCGTGCCACTGCAGTTGCTTGTAGGCCATGTCAGACTTGACATCAAATGGGATCCCCTCAGCTAAGTCTCCTTACTTTAGAGAAAACCAGAATAGGAGGACTCCAGAAGCCCTTAACACAAAGAACATTAAAAACCTATGTTGCCAATGCCATTGCCACAAACCTCTAAGCATAGGCTATGAGGCATCCACAGTTATTTCTGACCTTGAATACAACTGAAGAAGCTGCACAGAGACTATATCTCTATACCTGTCATGAAACAGAGTCACTACACGTTTTCTAGCTGCACAGTAAAACTCAACTGCAGCATGAAACTTTCTTCATGAAAATCACTCTAGAAAGTTTGAAAAAGGTGATTATTTCACTAGATACACAGACATCAATGCAGGGACACAAAAAAAAAAACATGAAAAAGCAAGGAAATAAGAGACCAACAAAGGAACATAAAAACTGTCTACTAACAGACTCCAATGAAAAGGAAATCAATTAATTGCCAAAAAAAGAAATGTAAAATAATGATCACAAGGAAATTCAATTAGATACAAGAAAATACAGATAGACAATTAAATAAAATCAGAAAAACAATTCACAATATAAATGAAAAATTCAATGAAGAGATAAAAATCATAAAAAGAACAAAACAAGAATCCTGCAGTTGAAGAATTCAATGAATAAAATATAAAATACAATAGAAAGTTTCAGAAGCAGACTTAATCAAGCAGGAAAAAGAATCTCTGAACTTAAAGCTGGGTCTTTTGAAGTTACCCAGTCAGAGAAAAGAAAAAAGAAATAAGAATAAAAATGAGTGAAGAAATCCTATAAGATTTATTGGAAAACATTACACAAGCAAATATTCATATTATGAGATTTCCAGAAGGAGAAGATAAGGAAAAAGGTATAGAAAGCCTATAAAATAATTACTGAAAACTTCCCAATTTAGTGGTGGGGGTTGTGGAGGAGGGATATTTGAACATCCAGCTCCAGGAAACTCAAAATTTCTCAAATAGATTCAACCCCAAAAAGATCCTCTTAGAGGTTCATTATAAGCAAATTGTCATAAGTCAAAGACAGAGTTCTGAAAACAGCAAGAGAAAATTGTCAAGTCACATAAGAGAACTGCCATTAGACTAATAATAAATTTTGCTACAGAAACCTCACAGGCGAGGAGATTATAGAGTTTTAAACTCAAAGTGGTGAAAGAAGAAAAAAAAATGCTAGCTAAGAATACCATACCCAGCAAAGTTACCCTTCAGAAATTAGGAAGAAATAAAGCCTTCTCGATGCAAGCAAAAACTGAAGGAATTCATCCTCACTCACCTGACCTTACCAGAAATGCTTAAGTGATTTCCACTTACATCTGGAAGTGAAAATCACTGCCATGAAAACACACAAAAAGTATAAAGCTCATTTGTAGAGCAAATATATGAGGAGAAAGAGAAAAGAGTCAAACCCTGTCACTGCAGAAAACCACCAAACCACAATGATTAACAATAAGATAAAAAGAAAGGAAAAAAAGATATACAAGAAAACAGGAAAACAACAAAATAGTGGATGTAAGTCCTCACTTATCAGTAATAACCTTGACTGTAAACAGACTAAATTCCCAACTGAGATGATACAGACTAGCCAAATGAATTAAAAAAAAAGAGACCCAACTATATACTGCCTAAAAGAAACTCACTTCACCTAAAAAGCACATATAGAATAAAAACAAGGGATGGAAAAAAAATCCACACAAATGGAAATCAAAAGCAAAGGAGAATAGCTATACTTATATCAGATAAAGCAGACTTTAAACAAAAAGCCATAAAAAGAGACAAGGTTATTGTCACTTCAGCAAGAAGATGTAACAATTGTAAACATACACACACCCAATACCAAAACACCCAGATTTATAAAGCAAATATAATTAAACACAAAGGAGAAATAGATTTCAGTACAATAATAGTTGGGCACTTCAACACCCCTCAGCATTGGACAGATCATTCAGGCAGAAAATCAACAAAGAAACATTTAATTCAAACTGCACTTTAGACCAAATGGACCTACCAGACATTTACAGAAAATTTCATTCAACAGCTGTAAAATACATACTCTTTTCATTAGAAAATGGAACATTCTTTAGGATAGAACACGTTAGGCCACAAAACAAATCTTAACAAATTTAAGAGAAGTCATATCAATTATTTTTTGACGACAGTATAATAAAACTAGAAATCAAACTAACAAGAGGAACTTTAAAAGTTGTACAAATACATAGAAATTACACAACATGTTCCTGAATAACAAATTGATCAATGAAGAAATTAAGAGGAAGATTTTAAAATATCTTCAAACAAATGAAAATAGAAACACAAAATACCAAAACATCTGGGGTATAGCAAAAGCAGTATTAGAAGGCAAGTGTGTAGCAACAAACACCTATATCAAAAAAGTAGAAAGATATCAAATAAATAAGCTCATGATGCACTTCAAGAAACTGGAAAAGCAAGAGTAAACCAAACCCAAAATTAATAGATAGAAAGAAATAAAAGCATACATGAATAAAATTAAGACTAAAAAATACAAAATATCAACAAAATGGAAAGTTTAGTTTTTTTTGAAAAGATAAACAAAATCAACATTCCATTAGCTTGACTACCCCAGAAAAATGTAAAGCTTCCAATAAAATCAGGAATGAAAAGGAGACATTACAACGAATACCATAGAAATACAAAAAATTATCAGAGACTATTATAAACAGCTACATACCAAAAACTTTAGAAGACCTGGCAGAAATGGGTAAATTTCTGGACACAAACAACCTATCAAAAGTGAACCAAAAAGAAAGAGAATACCTGAACAGACCAATTACAAGTAATGGCATCAAGTCTGTAATAAAGTCTCTTATCAAAAAAAAGCTCAGAATATGATGGCTTCACTCTGGAATTCTACCAAAGATTTATAGAAGAACTAATACCAATTCTCCTCAAATTCTTCCAGAAATTGAAGATAAGGGAATTCTTTCAAACTCATTCTATGAGGCCAGTGTTACCTTGATACCAAAACTAGTCAAGAATGCAACAACAAGAAAAGGAAACTATAAGCCAATAAACATGATGAGCATAGTGCAAAAATCCTCAGCAAAATACTTGTGAACCAATCTGGCAGCACATTAAAGAGGTTATTCACCATGTAGGTCGGATTTACCCCAGGGATGTAATACACAAACGAATAAATGTGACACCTTACATCAACAAAATGAAGGACAAAAACCATTTGATCATCTCAAGAGATACAGAAAACGTATTTGAGAAAAATCCAACATCCCTAACAAATTCTCAACAAGTTAGGTATAGAAGGAATGTACTTCCACATAATTAGAGCCATGTATGACAAATCCACAGCCAATATCACACTGAATGGAGAAAAGTTTAAAGCTTTTCTTCTAAGATCTGGAACAAGACAATGATCTCACTTTCATCACTTTTATTCAAAATAGTACTGGAAGCCCTAGAGAGAGCACTTAGGCTGGAGAAAGACATAAGGAGCGTCTAAATTGAAAAGGAGGTCAAATTGTCCTCATTTGCAGATAACAAGAGCTTCTATACAGAAAACCATAAAAGCTCCACCAAAAATCTCAGAACTGATAAACAGATTCAGTAAAGTTGGAGGATACAAAATAAAAATACAAAAACCAGTAGCTTTTCTATACACCAAAAACAAACTAGTAGAAAAAAAATCAAGAAACAAATTGCATTTATAATAGCTATATAAAAAGCCAAGTAGGAATATATTTAACCAAGGAGGTGAAAGATCTCTACAATAAAAACTACAAAACGCTGATGAAAAAAGTTGAAGAGGACACACCAAAAAACAGATCTCATGTTCATGAATTGTAGACATTAATATTGTAAAAGTGACAATACTACTAAAAGTAATCTACCAATTCAATACAATGCTATCAAAATGCCAATGACATTCTTCACATAAACAAAAAAATTTCCTACAATGTATATGAAATTGCAAAAGACCCTGAATAGCCAAAGCAATCCTGAGCAAAATGATCAAGCTGGAGAAATCACATTGTTGAACTTCAAAATATATTTCAAAACTATAGTAACCCAGATAGCATGATATTGGCATATAAATAGACACATAGAACAATGGAACAGAATAGAGAACCCAGAAATAAATTCACATATTTACAGCCAAATGATTTTCAACAAAGCTGCCAAGAATATTTAATGGGGAAGGAACAATCTCTTTGAAAAATGATGCTGGAAAAACTGAATATTCATATGCAGAAAAATGAAACTGGATTTCTACCTCATATAACATGTAAAAATCAACTCAAAATGGATTAAAAACTTAAATATAAGACCTGAATCTATGAAGCAACTAGAAGCAAACATAGGGGAAATACTTCAGGACATTGGTGTGAGCAAAGATTTCATGGATAAGATCTCAACAGCACAAACAACCAAAGCAAAAATAAACAAATGAAATTATGTCAAACTGAAAAGCTTCTGCACAGCAAAGGAAACAGTTAACAGAGTGAAAAGACAACCTGCAGGATAGGAGAAGGTATTTGCAAACTATTCATCTGCCAAGAGTTTAGTATTCATAATATAAAATGAACTCAATAGCAAAAAAAAAAAAAAAAAATCACATTAAAAAGTAGGCAAAGAAGCTGAATAGACATGTCTCTAAAGAAGACATACAAATGGTCAACAGGTATGTACAAAAAATGGTCAATGTCATTAATCATCAGGGTAATGCAAATAAAAACCACAAGAAGATATTATCTCACCCCGGTTAAAATGGCTATCACCAAAGAGACAAAAAAAAAAAAAAAAAAAAAAAAAAAAAAGGACTAACAAGGATGTGGTGAAAAGCAAACTCTTATATGCTATTTGGAATATACATATATATGTGTACGTGTATATATATATATCCATTATGGAAAACAGTATGGAGGTTCCTCAAAAAATTAAAATAGAACTACCATATGATCCAACAATCCCATTACTGGGTAACTGGGTATATATCCAAAGGAAAGGAAATCAGTATGTTAAAGAGATATCCATACTTCCATGTTTATTGCAGTACTACTCACAAGACATAGCCAAGATACGAAATTACCTAAGTTTCCATCAGTGGGTGAATGGATGGAAAAAAGTGCTATATATCCCAATGGAATATTATTTGGTTGTAAAAAAGAACAAATTTCTGCCATTCACGGCAACATGAATGAGCTTGGAGGACATTATTTTAAGTGAAATAAGCTAGAAACAGAAAGATAAATACTGCATGTCCTCATGAATATGCAGAAGCTAAGAAAAGTCAATCTCATAGAAGGAAAGAGCAGAATAGTTCTTACTGGAAGCAAAAAAGGGTAGGGGGAAGAAAGAGATAGCCAAAGGTAGGCTAAGAAATACAAAATACAGCTAGATAGGAGGAATAAGTTCGAGTGTTCTATAGCACTATAGGGTAACTATAATTAGCAATTTATTGTATATTTTCAAATAGCTATAAGAGTGGATTTTAAATATTTCCAACACAAAGAAATGAAAAATAAAGTTATAAATTTGCTAATTACCCTGATGTGATAATTTGTTGTATACATGTATACAAACATCACATTGTACCCCATAGATATGTACAGTTATATGTCTATAGTAATAATAAAAGCAAAAAAGAAAAAAGAAGAAAATTCTTAGAAGTCATGTGACTTATGACATGTTACTTAAATTGTTTTATGAACAATTGTAAGAGATAACTAAACAGAATCAAACTGGAAAACAAGCCCCAGAAGCATATTTCTCCACTCCACTTCCACACCACCATCTTTAGAGGATTACAATTGCAATGAAATTGTAAAAATACAAAAAGGTATATTTTTAAATGTGAAGAGACAACCTGAATTTATCAAAATAATCTACTCAGGATCCATTTGGTGAATACTCCTTTGACAAAATGAATATGCAAAGGAATAGCTCAAAGCTTTGCTAAAAATCAAGTGAGATAAGTTTAAGGTCCATTGGTGCTGGAAATGCAACCGAAGAATTTGAGAAGAAAAAAAATAAAAATGACTACTGTTATTATTATTCTAATATAAAATTCTGTAATACAGCTGTTTTAATTATATCTTTAAGGTAGGGAGGCAAACTCACCTGCCCTCATTCATAGAAAACTCAGTATGAATGACACTTCAAAACCTTGACTGTCTTCTCCACATCACACTATTGCTTTCAAACAGACTCTCTATCTTTATTTATTTAATGAATGTAAACCTTGCTGTTGACATACCCTAGTATGTTCTAATCAGGGTAATTAGCCCGTGTGAAAGTTTAAACATATAGTAAAGATAAGGTAAATCCAAACCCATAAGAATGCTTTACTAGTTCATATAAAATACTAGGGTATGTCATCAATAAGCTTATTATTTATTTTTATTTTAAATAGAGTCTCCCTATGTTGCCCCAACTGGTCTTGAACCCCTGGGCTCTAGTGATCTCCACGACTTTAGCCTCCCAAAGCTAGGATTACAGAAGTGAGCCACCATGCCTGGCCTCAAGCTGATTATTTTGCAGGGATTTGAGGCATGTTGGGCAAAAAGGAGTCCTCCTTCTCCTCCTCTTCCTCTACCTCTTTCTTCTCTTCCTCTTCTTCAATGAGCTTTCAAGGGTACCAAAAAGCAACCAAGAAAAATGATGGTAATTGGATAGGAAAAAGATAATTACAAGAACAGGGAAATGCAAGCTGGTTTAACTAATATCTGATTCAGAGCTTCCCATGCGGACCCAAGTATTCAGCTTTCATTTCTAAAGAGATCATATCCCCTCAATTGAAAACATAAAAATAAAAACAAATTAAAGTGTCTCTAAATATTCTAAACTCTTATTTGTAATATTTTAGTAGAAAAGTACCCAGTCTTGTGTAATAAATACAAATTAATTCAGCTTTACTCAAAATGTTGGCAAGTGTAATGAAAATAAGAGGTAAATTTGTCAGTGAGGTGGTGTTATATTAAAACACAAATCCGCTACTCTTGCTTAGGTAGAACAGTCCCAGATTTGGCAACTAATGATAATGTGAGAATAAATAGAACAAGTGTAGAAAACAGACACCAGAGTTTACCTTCCCCTTAAAGCAATTTGGATTACGGCTTTAAGCATATATCATAACACATATGTTAAGAAATATCTTGTATGATACATATGTTTGCAATACTTATGTTAAATTTTAATCCATATGCTTTGCTAATAAAAATGCTAGAATTTACACATGATGGTATTATGGATATGAAATGAGGGCTAAAAGGGTTCAAGGATTTCCTTACATTTTATGTATAAGAGCTATGCATTTTGTTAATAATTCTTTTTAATTTCCAATTTTCTGAAGTCTGAAATGACAGCCGAGGAGCTACATTTGGTTTTCAAATGAATGATAGGTACCAAAGAGGATATGACTAAAATAGTGAGAGAGAAAGCATTAACACATATGGCGTGTATGCTTTTTGCCTGAATAACACTACCTCTGTTTCAAGAAGTAGCACTTTAAATTGATAGAGTCTATTATATATTTCTGTGGGCTGGAAACACGGATATTTTAATTTAACCTTAGGAAACCTAAGATTATGAATTTTTGTATGCCCACTTCTGGAAAGTAGGCAGATTTTTCTTGAAAATAGCAGGAATCTCATTAACTCCTTTTACTTAAAACCTGTAAGTGACTTCAAAATGTGCTCTTGAAATATAAATCTAGTCATAAAATATGCTAAGTGATAATGTTATTCATTCAAATAAATGAAGGCAAATAAAATCTCAAGAGCCCCCCTCTTCTTCCTCTTTTTACAACAATAAAGCTGTACCCTGCATTAAAACCATTAGAAAAACTCAAGAGACAATTCCAAGGAGTTATCTGGCACTATGTAACCTCCACACGCAAGTTATGAGAATGAGAAATCTGAATAGCTCAGCATATAAAATTTGATAATCTTTAGCTAAAATGGCCAAGAAACTTCAAAAGGCATACACTTTTGCCAAGCAAAATTTTTCTCTTAAGGAGTTACTGGAAAGTTTATAAAAATTTCTCATCCTTAAAAAAAAAAATTAGAGAAGTCGAAATACCACAAAACAAAACAAAGGAAACATTTGGTGGAAAGAACTCACTTTGTCTTAAAGCCGCTTCTTCCTGTGATTTAAACAATACAAAAGGAGAATATACGTTGATTATTTTTCCTCCAGTCCATATGCGTGTTAACTCCCAAAGGAACAGAAAGTCACCAGCACCATCTGAAGATCCTTTCCAACTGCATGTAGCTTTTTCAACTTTGCAGGAGAAAACAGAAGGGTCCCTGCATTTTCTCCAAGTCTTACACCATGCACATTACTCCTACCGGGCTGAAAAAGCACTACTTGTCAATTTTTACTTAAAACTATGAGTAACAAATTCTCTGCAGGACATCCTTAAAGGGAAATTCTGCCAGGATTAGCATTTGAAGTATCTGGCTAAGCTCCAAAAAGTTTAAAATACACAACGTTCACACAGATACATACACACTTGAGAAATTTCCACTAACTAGGCTAAATTAAGGGCATATTTATAAAAATAATGCTCTAAAAGGATGATGTATTTTTTGTTTCCTCAATCTGTTTTTGGCTTTGTTTTCTTTGTTTTCTGGTGGTGATCAGAACCCTTCTTTTAGGTTGGAAATGTCTGAACTGCTGAGCTTTTCTTTTGGACTGTCTGGAAAGAGATGAGGCCCCATGCTCTTACCTGCAAAGCTATTGGTACCTTGAGAGATGACCCCCTGGGTTGTGGCCTCTATCACTGCCTTCTTGGGAAATTGGGGAACTCTGAGACATAAGTTTGAGTAGAGTACTCAAGGTAGTTCCCTGCTCTCTGGACTTGCAGTGTAGACCCAGCCTTTCCTGCTCTGCCTGCTTCCTGGTGAGCTGGCCACAATTGTGACATCACATCCATGGCTGTATGACTTCATAAAGCATAAACTCATTGGGTTTTTTGAAATCTTTGAAACACAAAAAGTAGACAGCGATGTCAAGAGTTGGATCTGAAGAAATTTTTGGATATTAAACCAATCCACAATAGGTATTCTCAGAGGGGCACACTGATTCATAAAGCAAGTGACATTTTCTCTTAGAATCTCCATTTGAGGCCATTTCTTCAGTTTGGAAGGCAGGATGAGAGAAGAAATTCTGCCTTAATTCCAGACCAAACTTAAACTGTCCTTGTTCTAAGTGCTAAAGGAGTGAAATGTTAATATCTTCTAAGGTCAAACTCGGGTATATACAGTCAAAGAACTTGAGCTAGGGAAACGCAGAGCCAGTTAACTGTATGTTTTGTTATTCACTTGACTTTACTGATTAAGACATTATGAAAATGAACATATGGTGATTAACAACAATAAATTTGGATTCAGCAAAAGGATACAAGTATATTTCATTAGTAATAGATTTTAATCCTTAGGACACCATTGCTAAGCAGGTACTAGCTGTATTTTCCTTGTTTTATGGGCAAAGAAAGCAGTCTTTGAGATGTAAAAGTGCCTGGGACCATCACCCTCTTTATTTGTTCCCGTGCTTCCTGAGAGGGTAATCTACATTCACCAAGTCATTCCAAATCTACAACATTCTGAGTTTCCTTCTCCCTCCCAACTTATTACAATCTGTCTTTCACTTGAACCACTCCAAAAAAGCTTCATTAAGATCATATACAACCTTGATTAGCAACCCAAAGAGCATGGTCTTCAGTCTTACCGAAAAATTCTCATCTCTGGCCATGTCTATTTCTTTTTGAAATTATCTTTCCTTGGTTTTGCCTTGTTACACTCTTCTGATTTTCTGTTTGCTCTTAGCATCTTCAGCCTTCTCTCTATTCACCTCAGTCTTCCCTAGAGCTTTATCCTCTGTTCATTATGCTTCTCTGAAGGTTCTCCATCATGTTCTTCATCGAAACAGTGAACAATTATACAACATGATTCCCAAATGTGTACTTTCATCTGATACCACTCTTCAAGGTTCCAGACCAGTATTCCACTATCTATTAGACAACCGTGTCTAGAAGTCCCCAGACATCTCAAACTCAACAGTCCCAAATAATCCTCTTTGTCTTCTCCCCATTGCAAACTTGTTAGTTTGCTGTATATCCTACTTCAGGGAATGGCACAATCATCCACCCCTTATGTTAGAGTATTCCCTTTCCTCATCTATTCTCCACCATCCCCATCATTGTCCACCTTCTGTAGGTTCTAGTTTGTTAAATGATCTTTCTCAAATTTATCCTCATCCCTGCATTCCATGTCTCACATTTCTCATTCAGATTATTCTATCAGCCATAAAATAACTGGCATCTGACTCAGCCTGGTCCCTTTCTATCCTTCTCTATAGAACAATATTATTTTTTTAAAAGTTTGTCAAATTATAAAATACATGCTTCTTGCAGATAATCTGGAACAGAAACTGAAAAACATATACCAAAAATGTAAAATGTAAAATGACTTGCAATCCAAGACAGCCCAGATGAAATCTTTGTGTACCTCTTTATACTTTATATTATTCATATATTAACGATGAAGAGAAATACTTACATTTTTTGTAAATATATTTACAAAATGTATTTTGTAAATTTATTTACATTAGATATTTCTCCTAATACTATCCCTCCCCCAGACCCCCATTCTGCAACAGGCCCCGGTGTGTGATGTTCCCCTCCCTGTGTCCATGTGTTTTCATTGTTCGACTCCCCTTTATCAGTGAGAACATGTGATGTTTTCTCTTCTTGTGTTACTTTGCTGAGAATGATGGTTTCCAGCTTCATCCATGTTCCTGCAAAGGACACAAACTTATCCTTTTTTATGACTGCATAGTATTCCATGGTGTAGATGTGCCACATTTTCTTTATCCAGTTTATCACTGATGGGCAAGTCAATAAAATATTTTTTAAAGTGGCTATAAAAAATAGTTGTGATATAATAAAATATATAAAGGAATAGCTCTCTCTTTCCTTTCTCTCTTTTTTCAACACTAAAAGATACACTCAGCATTTATAACATACGAATCACAGGACTGAGATTAAGATTGAAAAGAGGAAAGGAGAAAAATCTAGAACATTGACTTTAAGTACATTTACATTTATTAGGTTGTATTTAAACGACTATATTTTCTACGTGTCATATCTTCAAGTTCTTACCCAACTCTGAAGTCTGTATAATAGAATTAGGTTAAAGACTGCATTTTAGATGAGTAAAGACAGGCTCAGTAGTAAAACAGTTTGACAAAGCACTTTTACTTCTTTACACTGAATGACACAAAACATGAGACAACCTTTGAGACTTTTGTCTTTGGTGGACTAATCAGATAAAAGTTTTCTTTGGCAGACTAGTATCTGAATAGACTATTTCAGAGCCAAGATTGACCCGTTTCTGTGCAAGACATGGTGTCCATGTTCCTCTCTACTAGAGGCTGGGAAAAAAAGGCATATACAGTTTTTAGTCATTTTACTTCTCAGAAAAGGAAGACATTAATTTCATGAATAATATGTACGTTTTAAAGAATTTTGGTAAATTGCCAAATTGCTTTCCAGAATGTAATTTTTTTAGAAGACAAATCTAATAATTTAATTTTCCTGGTTAGCTGAACCTTTTAAAGGCTTCTGTGTTTTTGAGATAGTGGTTAAACTTTGTAGCTTAGTGTTTAAGGCATTTCACAACCCCCCATTCTCTCTACTTTATCTTACACTACTTCCCCAGATCAGTTATCATATTTCTCAGACTTCTGGGCTCCCCACATCTCATTCTTTCATTCTAATTAGCGTCATAGTACTTCTGTTCCTCCTTTTCTCTGTCCCAATGTGCTCTTCTCCCTTCT
Source organism: Chlorocebus sabaeus (assembly GCF_047675955.1). Lineage (NCBI taxonomy): Eukaryota > Metazoa > Chordata > Mammalia > Primates > Cercopithecidae > Chlorocebus > Chlorocebus sabaeus. The sequence continues at coordinate 20,832,926 of NC_132916.1, read as the reverse complement.
CTCATTTTCACCAAGGCTAATCCTTCTTTTTTTCTCTCTGGACTCTTGGTTCAGGTGTCATTTCTAGCCTCCCCATTATGCAACACAGTCTCAATTTCATTTCTTGTCACAACACCCTCTGTGTACTTCTACCAAGACACTATATTTAACTGTAATTGTTCACTCTTGTTATCTCCTTGAAAGTAAAGCATACTTTTAAAGTTTATATGTGTCTTCCTAGTATTTACCTGTCATACAAGATCTAGTAAATTAGGCCAAGTCCATAAATTCACCATGTCCTCCCTTTCTTCTATCTCACCATCAGTGTAATCCTGTTTTTCTTGCTCCTTAAAACAAACACCCACGTTGTCTTACTAGTAATCACTTAAGAGAAATAAAGATGCAACTAGGGGCAAGTTTGATAAAACAAATAATACAACACTGGGAACTTACAAACATTGAATACGTGTTTACAGTGGTTATTCCTTCTTTTTTATGATGTAAGTGGAATACAAATTGTTTTTCTGAAAGCCTGAAAGTCAGAGTTTCATTCTTAGATGGTTTGAAAGAAGTCTCTCCTGGCTGTATTTATTCTGTTGTATGCTTAGTAGGGTCCTCAAGATAGAGCAACTTGTGTGAATTTGTAGGTCATCTAAATAGCCACTTGAACAGTGCTCCCAGATTTGTGTGGAAAATGTACATCCCAGGGGAGTGTTTTTGTGTGCTTTTATTGCATCTCCCATGTATTGGGGGAAATTCTTCATTCGTCTTAGTGAAAGAAAGTAAATCTTCCATCCTCATACTCCCTCCCAACTCACATCAGTTAGTTCTTGATAGAAAAAAATTCCATTTGGTTCTGTGAAGTGGTTTGGCTGTGCCTCCACCCAAATCTCATCTTGAATTGTAACTCCCACATTTCCCATGTGTCATGGGAGGAATCTGGTGGGAGGTGATTGAAATATGGGAGCAGGTCTTTTCTGTGCTGTTCCTGAGATAGTGAATGAGTCTCACTGTTATGCCCAGACCGTTTATTCCCCGAAGAAGACCACCAGAGTCCAGAGTCAAAGCTAAGCAGCAAGGATCTTTATTACAGGTTCGAACCTGGAACTCTCCCTCGCTCGCGAAACGAGACGGGCAGGAGAGCTCCCCCACTGAGCTCCGAGCAGTGTTATATAGTCTAAGAAAAGTGGGCATAGAATTATTATACAAATCAGATATATGATTGGCTAGTGTTTGAACAAGGCGATTTGGCTAACTATGATTGGTTCCCGCCATTTCTGATATTTCGGTTCAACCTTTGAGGCGGGAGAGCAGGTTTATGGCAGCAAGAGTTTATCTTACTTAAACACATCTTGTGACCTTGCCTCAGAACTTACAAAATTTCTGGTACGTGCAGAAAAACAGGTACTCACAGAACTTACAAAATCTCTGGTATGTGCAAAGATTAGAGAGCAGAACAAAGGGTGTAGCGGGGGGGGGGGGCGGGTACACATCTATCTTTGTGTCGTTTCATCACGAGATCTAATAGTTTTAAAAAGGGGTTTCCCTGCACAAATTCTCTTGTCTGCCGCCATGTGAGATGTGCCTTTCACCTTCTGCCATGATTGTGAGGCTTCCCGAGCCACGTGGAACTGTAAGTCCAATAAACCTCTTTCTTTTGTAAATTGCCCAGTCTTGCGTATGTCTTTATCAGCAGCATGAAAATGGACTAATGCAGTAAATTAGTATCAGTAGAGTTGGTGCAGCTGAAAAGATACCCGAAAATGTGGAAGTGACTTTGGAACTGGGTAGCAAGTAGAGGTTGGAACAGTGTGGCGGGCTCAGAAGAAGACAGGAAAATGTGGGAAAGTTTGAAACTTCCTAGAGACTTGAATGGCTTTGCCCAAAATGCTGAGAGCAATATGGACAACAAAGTCCAGGCTGAGGTGATCTCAGATGGAGATGAGGAACTTGTTGGGAACTGGAGCAAAGGTGACTCTTGTTATGTTTTAGCAAAGAAACTGGCAGCATTCCTCCCCTGCCCTAGAGATCTGTGGAACTTTGAACTTGAGAGAGATGATTTAGGGTATCTGGTGGGTGAAATTTCTAAGCAGCAAAGCATTCAAGAGGTGAGTTGGGTGCCATTTAAGACATTCAATTTTATAAGGGAAGCAGAGCATAAAGGTTTGGAAAATTTGCAGCCTGACAATGTGATAGAAAAGAAAAACCCATTTTCGGAGGAGAAATTCAAGCCTGCTGCAGAAATTTGCATAAGTAACAGTGAACCTAATGTTAAATCACCAACACAATGGGGAAGATGTCTCCATAGTATGTCAGAGATCTTCACAGCAGCCTCTCCCATCACAGGCCGGGAGGCCTAGGAGAAAATGGTTTCATGGGCTGGGTCAACGTGCTGTGTGCAGCCTAGGGACTTGGTGCCCTGCATCCCAACCACTCCAACAGTGGCTTTAGGGGGTGCAAGCGCAAGCCTTGGCAGCTTCCACGTGTTAAGTCTGCGAGTGCACGAAGTCAAGAATTGAGGTTTGGAAATCTCTGCCTATATTTCAGATGTATGGTAACGCCTGGATGTCCCTGCAGATGTTTGCTGCAGGGGCAGGGTCCTCACGGAGAACCTCTGCTGGGGCAGTGCAGAAGGGAAATGTGGGATGGCAGCCCCCACACAGAGTCCCTACTGGGGCACTGCCTAGTGGAGCTCTGAGAAGAGGGCCTCTATCCTCCAGACCCCAGAATAGTAGACCCACTGACAGCTTGCACCATGTGCCTGGAAATGCCACACTCAATGCCAGCCTCTGAAGGCAGCCGGGAGGCTGTACCCTGCAAAGCCACAGAGGGGAAGCTGCCCAAGACCATGGGAACTCACCTCTTGCATCAGTGTGACTCAGATGCAAAACATGGAGTCAAAGGGAGCATTAAGATTTGACTGCCTGCTGTACTTTCGACTTGCGTAGGGATTGTAGACCCTTTGTTTTGGCCAATTTCTCCCATTTGGAACGGCTGTATTTTCCCAATGCCTGTACTCCCATTGTGTTTAGGAAGTAACTAACTTGCTTTTGATTTTATAGATTCATGGGAGGAAGGGACTTACCTTGTTTCAGATGAGACACTGGACTGTGGACTTACGAGTTAATGCTAAAATGAGTTAAGATTTTGGGGGACTGTTGGGAAGGCATGATTGATTGATTTTGAAATGTGAGGACATGAGATTTGGGAGGGGCCAGGGATGGAATATGTTTTGGCTGTGTCCCCACTCAAATCTCATCTTGAATTCTGACTCCCACAGTTCCTACGTGTCATAGGAAGAACAGGGTGGGAGGTGATTTAATTATGGGAGTAGGTCTTTTCTGCTCTGTTCTCGTGATAGTCAATGAATCTCATGAGATCTGATGAATTTAAAAGGAGGAGTTTCCCTGTACAAGCTCCTCTTCCCTTGTCTGGCATCATGTGAGACATTGCCTTTCACCTTCTGCCATGATTGTGAGGCCTCTCCAGCCACGTGGAAATTTAAGTCCAATAAACCTCTGTCTTTTGTAAATTGCCCAGTCTCAAGTATGTCTTTATTAGCAGTGTGAAAATGGACTGATACACTCTGGGTCTAGTGTCGTTTCTTAGGAAGGAATGAACTGTTCCTTTTCAATCTGATTCCAGCTTCAGATCACCATTGCACCCTGACCTTACCCTTGGTGCTTTTTGGTCTGACTAAAGCGTATTCTCTAATAAGTTCAAGATGGCTCTACATTCAGGTTAAGCAACTATTACACTTATTGTCCTAATTTAGCATTAAGGTCTTTTCACAAAATACACTGTGATTTTGATACTATATGCCACTCTTCATTGGATCTTTCTGATGGCCAAGAGTTTCCTTTGACTCCTGAAAAACATGTAAGTCTAGAGCTGGAACACATGAACATGAATACCTAAGCACATTTTCCAATATTTCTACCCCAACTGCAAGAGCAGGAATTAGCATATGCAAGAATACAGCTACACATTTGCTGAAATCTAGTTAACTGAGAAATCATTTACTAAGATAAAATGGTTCTAGAATGGCAAACTCTCAAGGAATGAAAGACACTGAGAGCTATGGAACTATTTTTGTGTAAGAAAAATAAAATCCTTTAATAATGTTCAAAATGAGAATTTAAAATATATATACATAAAATATATGCACCAATTAATCTTTGTGTTAATAGAAGCGTCAAAGTACTATAACATTTAGTAGAATAGGTAACTTTATTTTAAATAACTTTCTTAACCCTGCCCATTAAGATCACAGTAAACATATAATAATTTTTATTAAGGAAATTAATCTTTACATACAAAATCAGCTATATGTAATTTTACTTACAAAACAATAAAAACTGTTCTTTACTGTGGCAACAAAAGAAGTATTTTGACAAATGAAAAAAATGCAAACAAATTAAAACAATGCTTTTCTTTTTACTTGCTTCACTGTCTCTTCTATTTATTTTCTATGATCGTTTGACACAAACATGGATTACTTTCATATCTACTGAAACATAAATGATAAGGTTCTTAAAGATTGAATTAAAAGTCTGGGTGTTCAATATTTTAGAAGCTGAATAAACAAAACAAAATTGGGGTTTGTGATTACAGAGGATTTATCATTTTTCCCTTTCCATATGAAAATATATAATAGAAAATTACCCACGGGAAACATTTTTAAATTTAATGTTGCATTCCTATCAACTTTAATAATAATGCCAAGTCAGCAATTTAATTACTTTCACTAAGGATTAATACTTTGTCTAGAATGGAGTAGAGGTAGACTGATCTTTTTGTATTCAAATATTTTAAAATATAAAGTTTAAAATGTCATAAGGATTTATATAAAATAGTATTTTTAAATATTTGAAATTTAATTTGTAATTACATTAAAAATAATTAAATTCCTTTTTGATAAATAGTAAATTGTTGCTTGAAATTCATTTGGTTGAAATTATTACTCTAAGGACCTTTTTAAGTTATTTTTAACTAATAATCTTCAGAAAACAAAAATACTTCTTTTTTAATAAGGGTTTCTAGTTTTGGAAAAAAGCTTGTAATGATTTAAATGCACGTACAGATGTTCCTACCACTGGAAAAAGCATCCTATCTGTTTTTCACACTAGTATTTACAAAGTATTATGTGATAGAGCAGCTACGGAACTAAAAAAATAAAATGTACAAATGCAAACTGGATCAAAGAAAAATCTTTGTATAAAATGCTTATTCCAATGTTAAATATGACTTATGCTTACTGGTAATAAATTGCATGTGTTCTCTCTCTTGTTAGTAGCTTGTTTTAGAATAGAACACAACAATGCATGGGCCACTCTAGCGTTTCTTGTGCACCTGTAAAGGCATCCTTGTGGCCCCAACATAAATCAATGTTTATTCTGCCAAAAATAAAGGGCTTAGTAATAATTTTTCTTTTTTTGTAAATATCTGTATTTTAGTTTTGAAGTAGTGTTTTCTATTTAAAAATAAAATACATGATTTATTTTCATTTCTGACACAGAAGTGTTTCTTTTTTTTAAAAAAAAAAGACCACATTTTAAATTTCTACTTAAATGTATTTAAAGTATACATTTAAGTATACTGGCACTCACAACAAATGAATCCTTCCCCAGGGATAAATGGATCAGAAAATTTGTTTTTCACTCAATATTTGGAAAGAAAACAAACCTGAAATATGTAATTTTTAAAATTATGTGAAAATAATGTTTATGTGAAAAATTTCATATAGTATTTGTGTGAAAATAAGGTGGAAAAAAACTTCCATGACGAACCCAATTTACAAAAATTCACGTCTTTTTAAGATTTACATTTAATACAACACTACTGTTTTAACTGAATTGTGTGTGTATGAGGTGGTTTTTGCGAGGAGAGGGGAGCTGTATAGTGACTACTTTTTTGTGACCACTCACCTCCAATCTTGGGGGAAAATGTTTACTATATGACAAATGTAAATTAAGATCATTACTCTTCTGTCACAGATGATTTCCTAGATTTGAGAACAAGGTCTTTAATGGATGAAGAAAGTTCTTGAAGCTCTTTACGAGTATTGGCAACATCTTCTTGTTCTTTGCCTAATTCATTATTCAAGGGATAATCTCCCTGCCCAGTCTTCTTATTTTGACTGACTAGCTGCTTTACAACCAAACCTTGATACTTTACCAAAAGAGCATGCTGATCCTGTGAAAAGGGAAAGAAAAGTTAACCAACACAATTTAACTCTCTGTGGAACAGATAAAGTAGAATTTCTTTAACTAATACACATTGAAGGTCCTCACCTTTACAAAAAACTGGCCATGTAAGTAGCAAGTCTAATCTAGCAGTTTCTGCTCTCAAGGAGTGTACAATTTAGAAGAGATAAAACATGAATGCAAATCACTTTACCATAAGTTGACCCTGCCTGGTTCTATCACCAAAGATACAGTCAAAGGGATAGGGAAGTTCCCTTTTAGTTGAGGGGTTTTATAGGTAAAAGGGACAGGAAAAGACTTTTGAATGGGTCGTTGATGGATAAGTTAAACCTAAAGAAGCTGAAATGGGAGATTTGACATAATTGTATCTTTTCTGAAAGCTTAATTTCCAAACTCAGAACATTCTTGAAAGATTCTTGAGCTATGTGGAATTTTTAAAAATTAATCTCCTAATCCTCTGTTCACATTTTTGGAAATGGACTTTGATGTTAATATGTTTTATACCTGAGTGCTGACAATAATTCGTCTCAATCCACTCGAAATATTCAGAATCTAAAACTTTGAAAGTTTTGAAAGTTTCAAGTGTACTGAAAATATAATACCTCTGGAATTTTATTATTAAGAAAAGCAATGATCTGTGGGACACATCTTCCAGGTGCATGGAGCATGGTGTGGGTTGAAAACTGAAACAACAGGACTGATGTGAGGTGCAGAATAAGAGCAGGGTCTTCCGTGACCTTCAGCTGTTCAGCCAGTGCTTGTCGATGCTGGAATAGTATCTGTCTAAAAAAAAAAAAAAGCACACAAATTCATTATCATAATTTAAGAAGTTCTCACCAATTTCGATTCATCCCTTTCTGTTAATTTTTAGCTTCTCTAGTTTATCTAATTCCATAAATATTTTAAGTTAACTTTTCAATATGGGATATATACACATAAAACCTAAATGGCATGGATAGATTAGTATGCTACAAAATTAAAGAAAAAGCTATAGAGTGGGAATACTCAAAGTATGTTTTTTGTTTTGAGTTGCTGGAGGTCAAACAAATTCGCACTGATTTAGATGAGGTTTGCTGTAAGGAAAGTCCCCAAGCTAATAAAAAGTTCCTGGGCTTGATGAACCATAGGATAGAGAAACTCTGCTACTTGATCCAGAGGGTCAGAGAGAAATATCTAACTATTTTAAGATTTTGAATATCTGGAAGGTCTACAGCCATTTAGATATATTAGACACATTAGATACATATTCTCTATGTAACAGTCAGACAAATTCAAATTTCAGATATGAAAAGTCCCACATTTAAGAACACTACCAAATATATATTAATTTAATGTTACCTTTCCCTTTTTTTGTCTCCCCTTTTCACCATAATATCACAAGCTTCTGCTGCAGAATCCAGACAAGAAATAAAGTCTTCGATGCTCTGAAAGGCATTGAATACCATAATTTACTTCTATATATAACTGCCTAAAGAAGTACAGCCATTTAATAACTATTTTGTAATTTTACAACCTAAATACAATTTTTAAAAGGGTCACTTTCTCAATAAATTAGAAATTGTGATATAGAACTAAAAATGGTAAAATGCCAGTAGCTTGGTCTTCTCTTCACCTTTCAAAGAGGCAGCTGAGTGCAAAATACTAGTTTTAGATTGGATTTACAATTACTCTGATAAAAAATCTACTCCAAGATCTTTGTAACAAACTGCTAGCCCTGACATGTAAACAGAATAAAACTTTACTTACCTTTTCATTCAGAGAGTTATGGAGTTTTGTAAGAGCTACTTTGGTTTCTTCTGATAATTTACTTAAAATTTTTTTTCTTATCTGTAGGGGTAAATAAATATTCTTTCAGTACTATGCTTTTGACATGCAGTGGATACAAGATAAAGTGAAAAAAATACTGTAACAAGTTGCTGAGTGGAATTTATCATATTCTTGAATTTTAGATCTCAAATTAGAGACAAAAACATTATTAGAGTCAACAGCCAATCAGCCAAACAGGCTAGATACAGCCCTGCTGCTCCCACCTGCTTCATCAATGTAAGAGAAAGACTAGAGTCACTGACCTTGTGAGAAACAGAATATTTGGGTTAAGAGGCTAATTCTTCCACTGGAGCAGGAAGAGAGTGTTTTTCTCTCCCCAGTACCAGCTGTGAAGGACCCCACTCATAAAGACCAAGGATGCCTAGAAGATGGGAGACTGAGCTCTTGTTCGAGGTTGGATGCTTGTTATGCTCTATGGTGTGAGGAAATCTTTTCAGCACTTCTCTCTACATGTAAGTGTTCACTGAAGTTTTACGGTATTCTTGATCAGAGTCTTTTAGTTTCCTCTGGCATAAAATTTTGGAGCAGACTTGCTGGAACGGCTTGACAACAGGCTCTGAAGTGGCTTGACAACAGGCTCTGAAGTGTATAATGTCTGGGAAGATTAGGGACTAGTTGCTCCTGTCTAGCCTCCCTGCCCCAATCACACACCAATCCTTCTGTGGCCCTTAAAGGGCATGGAACAGGATCTCCTGTATTTTCCAAAGCAGAGGTTGGTACAAGGGCCGGAGACATTAAACTGTCCAGACAATTGGGAATTTGCTGCTCAAGAAGAAGGGAAGGGGGCCAGCACCTTGCTGGGGTAGGAGGAATAACCGTTCCTCTGTTTGAGGGATGGTCCTTACTGTGAGAAGTCACATGAAACTAAACAACATTCCAAGGAAACAACTTATATTGCCTATGAGGCAATGACTAACTACATCACCAAAGACCACAAACATCAGACTGATTTGGTTTGACTGTGATCAAAGCAGTGATATGTAGTCAGTCACATCAAGACACTTCTTCTTCCCTCATTTTTCCTAAATCTCCAACTTGAAGTGGACCTAGAGAGGTGAGGAAGGAGGAGGAAGAATAGGAAAGAGGAGGAGGAAGAGGAAGAGGAGGTAGAGGAGGTGGGAGGAGGATAGAGAAGAAAGAGGACGAGAAGGAGGGGTTGTCATCTTGGGATAGACCGCACCTTTCTTTCTCTATGCAATTGGGAGCCGTTGCTCTACATTACATCGCAAGAAGGGAATAGATGAGCTTTTGAATTTAGTTTGAGATTAGAGTTTTAAAAAATTAAATTGGAATTAGTCTAAACATTGAAATGAGATGTCCTTAAAGGAAAAATAACTTCAAAGATATGGAAACGGGTCAGAATGTTATGGGATTTGCTAGTCATTAGGAAGAGGGAATGTGACATAATAATTAGGAAAAAATTGTTTATTCTAAAGTAATAAAGCATCATTATTTTTAACAGACTAGTTATACTGCCAATCCTGCTAGCAACTGTATATATTATTGTACAAAAGTTGAATAAAAAAATCTTAGATTTTTTTCCTCAAACTTCTTTTACTGTATTTTATTTTCCTCTTTACTCCAAATAAGATAAAATAAAATGTGTATAGATGCAAAACAGAACACATGAAGAGCGGTAAGCAGATCATTAACATACTAACATACTTCACTTGTAATGGCTGCAGGATCATCTACGGCCATCATTAAATCCGAAGCTAAGAAGTTGAAAATGAGGTTAGTGATATCAGTACACACTGACTTCAGCAAGTGTTTGGTAAGAGCAGCCTGTGTGTCATCTGGAAAATAAAGGAAGTTTATTAAGACTAATTTATTCCCCAAATTATGAAAATCAATGAAAAAAATAAGATTAACAAAGATTAAGTATACCTGCAAAAAACTTCATCCCTTTTTCAAATAACCTAATGTTATTGTACAGGTTTGAAACTTCTTCTTGCAAGTCCTTGATTGTGCGTTTTCTGCCCATCCCAGAAGCAGAAGTCGTCGAAGACATGAATACTGAACGTACCACCTCGAGATAAGTTTTATTAAGAGGTCTGTGCACAAGACAAATATATTTAGTTCACTAAAATGTACTGAATATTTATGTAGATAAGGAATTTTGTTTCTATGGAAATAATGCTTAAGAATAGAGATCTCTATTTTTTATACAAATAAAATTAATTTAGAGACAAGTTCACTAACAATTTGTTCCCCAACCCTAGGAATTAAAACAGAAATAGATTTTCTCTATTTTAAAGTATTCAAGGTTATTGCAATTAAGACACCAAGAACAAAACCTCCATAATTCAAAATTGCTTTTTAAAATTAATTTGGAGAATAGTAGACTATAAATCTGTTCTTTATCTTCAGGAATTCCAACTTAAAATTCTCAATTTCTAAAATATTAAAATATATTTAAAGAAAATCTTTTTATGCCTAACTTAAAATAATTATTTTGAAAAGCAGTGCAAAATGATTAGTAACTATTTCATTTTTTTCCATGTGAAAAATATAGTTCTATAATACATTTATGCACAAAAAATACTTATATTAAAAAAAATTATCACCACAGAAGTTGTATTTCTAAAATCAAAGTTAGATACACTGCTCTCCTGGATTGTATTTATGGAAGCGTACACAGTGAAACTAACTTGAGGGATGACCAGGTTAGTTACCAAGTTACTACCATGGTCAAGTTAAACATAATCTTCCTCATTTTTATATAAAAATACCCTTAGCCATTCACAAGGTAGGAGTGCCTAAATTTGTTCTTTTTGAAGTGAATTTGTTACTCTATATTCTCCTTAAACAGTTTACTTTCTGCCAAATTAAAATAGAAAATTATCTTTTCTTCCTTTTGAATGTTATTTTTCGTGCTATCGAAGAGACCAGCGAGTGGTTAATGCCGGTGTTTTTCTCCCTAACCAAGACTTATGACTGTAAGATCGGTGAATGAGGACACTTTCCAGCTCCTGTCTTTTATTTCCCATACTGCTTTGCCCAAAGCACTTAACAAATATTTGTTGAATTAAACTGCTGCTGTAGGCAAACAAAATCTGGAATTTGGTGGCTAGGTTAAAGTCCAAGTTTGAAACAAAAATATCTAATACATTTGCTTTTTATGATCTTGGAAAAAATCTTACTTAACCCATTGAATTTCTATCATAAAACAGAAAAGATACATTTTATACTTGCTTTATTAAGTACTCAGCAAGTTCCGAAATAAACTCCTCAGGGGCATCTTGTATGTGTTTTCTCAAAAAATCTTCAATCTCATCCTGGAACATAAAACTGATCTCTGGCTTCTTCTTTCCTATAACAGACATGTGCAATGGCAAATAAATAAATAAATAACATGCAACCAAATGGCAAATAGGACTCCATTAATATATTTAGTAAGACAATAATTCATTCATTACTCAATTGTTAATGTCAAATAGCAACAACTAGTAAAAACAATTTTGAAATTAGGATATATAATAAAACTTTTAAAAAATATTTTATTTTATATTCAGGGGTTTCATATGCATGTTTGTTACATGAATATAAGACATACTGGTAGGGACTGGGCTTCCATTGTACCCATTAACCAAACTGAACATTGTACCTATTAGGTAATTTTTTTAACCCTTGCCCTGCCCACACACCCTCCACAACTTCCCTCATTTTGGAGTTCCTTCTATTATTTTCCATGTATGCCCATTGTTTAGCTCCCATTTATAAGTGAGAACATGTGGTATTTTGTTTTGTTTCCGAGTTAGTTCACTTAAGAGTAACGGCCTCAAGTTGCATCCATGTTGCTGCAAAGGACATGATTTCATTGTTTTTAATGGCTACATTGTATTCCATGGTATATACCACATTTTCTTAACCCAGTCAATCATTGGTGGACACTTAGGCTGGTTCTATGACTTTGCTATCGTGAATAGTGCCTCAATGAACATATGAGTATACGTGTCTTTTCAATATAATAATTTCATTTCCTTTGGGTAGAAACCCAGCAGTGGGATTGCTGGGTCAAACAGTAGTTCTAATTTTAGTTCTTTGAGAAATCTTCATACTGTTTTCCATAGAGGTTGAACTAATTTACATTCTCACCAACTGTGTATAACCATTCCCTTTTCCCCATATCAACACTAACATCTGTTGTTTTTTGACTTTTCAATAATAGCCTGGTGTATCTGACTGGTGTATGATGATATATTGCGGTTTTAGTTTGCGTTTCTCTGATTAGTGATCTTGAGCATTTATTAAGTGTTTGTTGGCTGCTTGTATTTCTTCTTTTGAGAAATAGCTGTTCCTGTCCTCTGTTCAGTTTTCAATGGGTTTTTTCTTGAGTTCTTTGTAGATTCTAGATATTAGTCCTTTGTCAGAAATATAATTTGCAAATACTATCTCTCATTCTAAAGGCTATTTACTCTGTTGTAATTCTTTATTTTGCTGTGCAGAAACTTTTTAGTTTAATTAAGTCCTATGTGTCAATTTTTTGTTTTGGTGCATTTGCTTTTGGGATTTTTATCATAAATTCTTTGCCTAGGCCAATGTCCAGAAGATTTTTTCCCAGGTTTTCTTCTAGGATTTTTATAGTTTCATGTCTTACATTCTAAATATTTACTCCACTCTAAATATTTACTCCATCTTGAGTTGATTTTTGTATATGATGAGATGGGATCCAGTTTCGTTCTTCCCAGCACCTTTTATTGAATAGGGTGTCCTTTCCTCATTTTTTATTTTTGTCGACCCTGTCCAAGATCAGTTGGTTGTAGGTATGTGGCTTTATTTCTGGATTGTGTATTCTGTTCCAATGATCTATGTGTCCATTTTTCTAGCAGTACCATGTTGTTTTGGTTACTATAGCCTTGTAGTATAATTTGAAGTCAGACAATATGATGCCTCCATATTTGTTCTTTTTGCTTAGGATGCTTTGGCTATTCAGGCTCTCTTTTGGTTCCATATGAACTTCAGGAGTATATCTTTCTAATTCTGTGAAAAATGATGTTCATTTTTGATAAAGATTGCACTGAATCTGTAGATTGCTTTGGGGAGTATGGTCATTTTAACAATATTGATTGTTCTACTCCATGAGCCTGGGATGTCTATTTGTTTGTGTCATCTATGATTTCTTTCATCAGTGTTTTGTAGTTACTCTTGTAGAGATCTTCCATTTCTTTGGTAAAATGTATTCTTAGGTTTTTTTTTTTGTAGCTATTAAAAAAATAATATTTGGTTCTCAGCTTGAAAGGCACTGATATATAGAAATGCTACTAATTTTTGTACACTGATTTTGTATCCTGATATTTTACTGAAGTCGTTTATCAAGACCAGGAGTCTTTGGAGGAGTCTTTATGGCTTTCTAGGTACATGATCATGTCATCAGAGAACAGAGATAATCTTACTTCCTCTTTTCCAATATGGATGCTTTTATTTCTTTCTCTTGCCTGACTGCTCTGGCTAGGATTTCTAGTACTATGTTGAATAGGAGTGGTGAGAGCGGACATCCTTTGCCTTGTTCCAGTTCTTAATGGCTCTATCAATTTTTCTCCACTCAGTATGATGCTGGTTGTGGGTTTGTCGTAAGTAGCTCTTATTATTTTGAGGTATGTTCCTTTGATGCCTAGTTTATTGAAGGTTTTTTATTGAAGTGGTAAAATTTCTTATGTGATCATTTTCTAACTTCATTTAAAAATGATTATTTTCTACAAGTCAATCAGAAAATAATAAAGGGTCTTCCCCTTTGTTAAACCTGGATGATACAAATCGCCAGAAATCAAAACAAGTATTTCAAAACAAATTTTTAAGGAAAGAATAATTTATCTTTGTTGAACAAGGAATATTGGGCAGTTTTTCCTCCTTTATAAAAATATAAATTTATTAGATATTAAATAATCCTTATAATTTAAATAAGATCTTTGGAAAGTCTTTATAATCATGTGAATCACAATTCCAATAATTGTTTAAGCTAAAATTTATCTTTTGGAAAAGGCATAGATAAAAAAAATCTCAAAATTCTGTATTTTTGCTCTCACAAAAATAAGTCTATAGTATGGAAAATTTGTATGCAGTTACTGTAATGAAAATAATTGTTAACTGTGCAAACGTCATGCCCACCCATTTACTTAGGAAAGCATGGGTTGTAGACAAAAGCAAGCTAACAATATTTCCATTAGAAATTGTAAAGGTATAAAAGTGATTATTTCTAGCTTAATTAAGTTATTGATTCTACAAGCAAAAACCTTAGAAATAAAAATAAAATGGCTCAAAAATCAATTTTCACTATAAATAAAAATCTAAGGACTTAACATCTTAGCTTTAGAGTAGACAGACAGTACTATTATTTTCTGGGATCTGCTGTCCATTCCTGATGTTCACATTAAATGATCTATGATTTCCCTGTTTAATTCCTTTATGCATTTTACAGGTTATTAAATTACATTTTCTTCTAGTAATCTTTCATACTGAGTTGATCCTATATTTTAGCTGAGAACCCAATTTCATCCTCCATTTCAGAGATTACAACACAAATTTTTTTTCAAAAGCACTGAAATTACATTTTTAAAGGTAAGATGGTTTTACTACGTTTATAGCTCCTTTCAATAATAATCTATTCACAAAAGGAGTATCACATGCCTCATTTAACAATTATTTAAGATTACAGATATTAGAGAAGTGTTTTTTTGTAATGCCTCTTCACCCACATGCCTAGTACACCTGGGCAACAGGAATATTCATTTACCAGTGAAAAATTAAAATTCACAATGGATAGTCTTAATACTATTTGAAATAAGGATAAAGCTAGTAGTTCCTATAAAGATACTTTTCCTTTAATTAACACTGTTTTACATACATGAGGAACAGTAGTTTCTACCTATCGCAGAATACTTTAAAGACAAATCTTAAACAACTGTGCTATTACAAACAGCAAGTAGAACATTAATAGCTGCAGGCACATTACTTGATATCTACATCTTCCAGCTATAGCCCGTATGTAATGAATTCTGTGAAAGAGGGAAAACACAAATCTCAACCTATTATCATTTAAATATATATATATATATATTTTTAATTTTCATTTAGGTGGGGATAAGGAAGAGGGTGGTATCATGGTTTCATTAAGTTTACCCTTTTTAAACAGAAAAATTAAAAATATCTTAATTTTAATTAGAAAAACAAAAGATATCTCTTGTAGACTTTCTTTGCCAAGCACTAACAAGTCTAGGAGAAGAAAGATGCATATAATTAATTCTCTCTCTTAGATATAAGCAACCAACCTGTTAGGTGTTACTATGAAAGTAAAAGGTACATAAAATTAATGTTTCCTATTTAAATTTGCAAAAGTCTACTTTTCAAAAATACCCTAATACTTGTTTTACATGGCAGTGGAAGACCATAAAAATGATCAAGGTAAGGTGAAACCATGCAAAGCTTTCTCAATAATCAATGGGAAAAATTACAATTGGTCTGTGGCCTTTAAAAATTTTTGGTAAACATTAAAAGCTTTTACTGTTGGTTATAAATGTATAGGAAAATGAAAAGTAAAACTAATGTTTATAATTTAATATGCTGTATTTTAATACATTAGATCATGGAGAATGAAAGTGTTTTATTTCTGTGTAAAATACTTATCAGGAATAGTTTGAACAGTGTTTGCTTTCTTCTTATTATCAATTAACTTGCAGTATGGAGCAAGTACCCTTCATATGCTTTATAAATTGTTATACCACTTTCTAACTCTGAATCAGCTTCCAATGTTTTATCCCTTGCCTTTTCAATGTCTTGGAAAATCTCCAAGAACTGTAAAGTTTTTGCCCATTTCACATCTTCTAAGATGTTTTCATCCTTTTTGTCATAACCACTTTCCTCATTTTCTTGAACAATGGCAGTGTCAACATTCCCACAGTCAGCCATTCCCTCTATAACTCCATTTATGTTTGATTCCAATTTTATTTTCAGTGTTACCACTTTTCATTTCTTTGCTGCGCTTTTATATCTGTTGGCCAATTCTCTTTATGATTATCCATTTCTGTAAAATATCACAGCGTTTATAACTGGGAGACAATTAGGCAATACAGCTACATGCTTTGTTGTCTGTGCATAAAGAATAACCAATGTGTAGTGACCAATCATTGACAAACTATAAAATGAGTGGTGTGATTGTCACAGATCATGATATGCATCTGTTATTTATGTACTGATTTGTGGACTGAAGAGCTGGCAGTGAAATCTGTACTTTATACAATACTCAGTACCAAAGTATCTTTGTATCTAGTATTTAAGATAAACAGTGTTGTTACTGGACTGATATTATTTAACTAAAGTGTGGTAACTGAAATTTGTGCCACTGAAACTGCAAAACAAGGACTTCCTGTATTAGCATATATACCTAATTACTTACCTCTTAAGAAAATATGTTAAAAATATTACACGTACACCAAGGAAAAGTAAAGAAAAGCTACCTACCAGTGTGGGATGATTGAGTTTCATCATCACTATCATCATCTTTTCTTCCTTTCTTCTTGACTTTTTTAATTTTGTACTCTCTGGCATTGCCCCCACCTCCTCCTCTCACGCTTCCACTGCCCTCTGGTGGGAAAATGACATTAGTTAGCATTACATAACTAAATCATCACTTTTAGAAAATAATGATGCTATATTGTTGTATTTAACTTTACAGCAGAAAAAATAAAGGTAAAATAAAGAAATTTTTAGACTCTTTTTAAATTTGGAGTTCCCTTATTAAAAGTTTAGTAAATCTAATAAATAAAAAATAAAATATGAAATCTTTTGAGCAATCTACTTAGACTGACTGCTCTAAATGCATTCTCTTTCTCCTTCTCTAATGTCACCTCTTTTCTGTAACTCTCAATATTTTAACAAAAATCCATTCCTTCACTTCCTCTTCTACCTTCCCCAAAAGAAATGTGTCCTCCTTTGCTCATCTGTGTTACCACAGCCTCATCAATAACTTTCTATTACAAGACTTCACAAATTTAATTATTCTTATTTTGCCTTGTTGGTTGAAAGATTATTACCTGTTTTTAGAGGAGACATCCTGACTCATCTGCCACTCAACCAGATTATAAACTTCTGAAGAGTAAGGATCATGTGTCATTAATGTATATATTCTTTACAGAAATGCTTGAAACATAACATGTGCTCCATAAATGTTGACAATGAATATTAATTGGTTAAGTATAAAAGTATCATTACCTATTGACTTAAAAAAATGAAACAAATGCAAACACTGTAAATAAAAATAAAAAATACCACTTCAGCATTTCCCTGCTCTTCGATATTTACATGTAAAATATCTACTCTACAAAATGGAATACTGATAATGGGTTTAAACCATTGAACATATTACAACTATGTTATATTACTATAAAATAAGTAAAAGATTAGTCTTTTTAATAAAATAATCACTGAAGATCTTTTTCTAAATTCTAAATAGATTTGCCTTAGATTTCATCATATCCTAGAATTAAACTTCTATTAATTCATTTTCCCTTGCTTTGAAAATAAAAAAATTCTATTTTCAAAAGCATAAGCCTAAAGTGAACATGCTTTTTTACATTTGGCAATAAGTTTCCTATGGCGGGGGACATTCATGATTGACATGATTCCACACACTGTAATTAAACAATTATAATACAATAGCATTATCACTGAAAATAAAACAACAAATGACCCTTAACTTTTAATAAGAAATAAAACATTAAATAGACTAGTTATACTGACGTAAGTCATCAATTAAGGCAAATTTATAACTGTATCTTCAAATAATATGATAAAATATCCATAGCTATGAATATTACTGTGATTTATTTAAGTAATTTATTAATTTTCCTGGAAGAATAGAGAAATTTCATAATGCTATTGAAAGGTTTTACAGAAAAAGATTTTGGATGAGGAAATAAACTAACTCAAAGAATTAGGAGTGTATTTATTAATGAAAAATGCTGAATATTGAATTTCTTCAGTTCCGATAAAGCACTAATAACACTATTCTTACTATAAAAACTATGGAAATACATGTTACTTTTCCAACGCAAATTACAAGCATATCAGTGATACCTAGAATAATTTCTAGTGACTTTAGAAAAAGAAATATAAAAATATTTCATTGAGAAATTCTTTCATTTAATAAGTATGTTTATAGGACACCTAAAATATATCAAGTGGTGCTTTGGGTATGTAGCAAGAGTACAACAATGAGATCAACACAGTTCCCAAACAATAAAACACAACATGGTGATAAAGTGATGCAAATAAATTGACAAAATGAGGCAGCAGAGAGTGACTGTGGCTACTACTCAGAAGGGTTAGGAGGCCACTCTAAGCAAGTGGCATTTAAAGTTGAGTTCTGAATGAAAGAATAAACCAGTTACTAAAGTTTGGGAGAGGGCATTCTAGGTAAAAAGAACAGTTAGTGGAAAAGCTTTGAGGTGACTATGACCCTGGCAAGTTTGAGAATCAAAAAAAATAAAAGGGCTACTGGGCTGGAACGATGGGGAAAAACAAGAGATAAGCATGGTGACAAAATTAAGTTTTCACACATACACACAAAAAAACAGAAAACATAATCACCAATATTTCCATTTTAATATATAAAATTTAACACACTGGCAAAATATTTGGTTGGTATTAGCTGTTTAAAGGTAAATCAATAAAATAAAAGGCCTTTCAAAGGGCATAATACATGTGATAAATGCAAAGTTCACTGCAGCAAATATAAAACTTATCTTTGAATATTCCTTGTTAACAATTTATTACCTGTTGCTTTCCTTCTTCGCTCATCTTTTTTATCCTTTTTACTTGTACTAATGCTTTCTAAAGTGGAGATTTGTTTCAGATCTTCTTCGGTGATTAAATGCACAGGATTATTTTTCATTTCCTAAAATAAAACATGGGTTTTTTTGGTAGGAAAAACATATAGCATTTCCAAAAGCATAAAAGTTGTTTATATACTCACTGATTATTCTTGTTTGGTTTTGTTGCTTAGAAGAACTATAGAGCTTTATTTCAGAGCTGTCACTCTAAGGGAAATGTTTCTCCTTGCCCAAAATAGGTCTCTTCCCTTGCTGCTCTTGACTTTTTTTGTACCCATTATTAACTAGTGAGAAATCCTATCCTGTCACTTAACAACTGATTACACAGTGGCAATCAGATGCAATCCTCTCCAACTGTTACTGGCTGGTTTTACCACAGCTTAATCGATGCCCCATGCTCCTTCGTTTTTTGAGACTCCCAATTCCAATGCCACCTGGATACTTGAGATTATTAAAGATAATGAACCCTTCATCCCCTACTCCACCCAAATTACCATATGTGAGTTGCATAGTAGGTCATATAATCTTTTTTTTTCCCCCTCTGGACTCATTCTTAATAATCTCTGCTTTCCAAAAGTTTATAACAACGATGAAGTATTTCCAAGTTCAGATACTGATTCTTTCTGATGGGATAGGGTCCTATAATCTCTAGTGACAGAAGTATACATTTATGATAAAAACAATATTATTTCCTTTTTGTTTTTCTAAAGGAAAATGCTTAAAATGTTGACAGTTCATGCAAGATAATCACCTTTTTCTGAATTTACTTTTGTGGTTAGAGGGAGGAGCCCAAGGAAAGAAGAAAAGTGATGACCATGTTAAATTTTTACTTGAGTAAGAAATCCCAAATAAAAATGAGGCATTTAATAACTGGTAGGTCACATGGAACAGATGTTTTACATATATCCCTTATTTATATTTATTCTTTCCATAGTAGGCATCATAATCGTTTCTTTAAAGATAAGGAAACTAGAGTTCTATTTGTCCAAAGTCATACAGAGAATACACATTTTAAATTCAGGTTTGCTGACATCAAACATGTATACTTTTTAATCTTCTCTGCTGCTTATCAGGTTAAATGCAGAAGTTTATCTCATTTTTAGACTATTAAAGGGCTTAGAAGGAGAACAGCTAAACAATTTACATATTTAATAAGCCCTCATAAATTTATTAACAGTTTAAAATAAATAGGCCTATTTTACCTATTTGAGAGCAGGCTTAAGGAGGTGACGCTGCCAACTAGAAACATGAACTAAAGAGTCATTAACACAGACCTGGCAGGACCTCTATTTCAAAATACTTTGACAGCAGTTGCTCTGAGGAACTAATAAATGGTAACAAAATTTCTTTCTTCAGTAATTTACCCTGTCTGTGTACCCCAAATAGGAAAAACTATTGAGACTCTGCTAGATTAATATATTGTGTATTGATTGACAAATACACTGTATATTTGTACATATCTACAGATACTGTTTTTTGTGCATTTTGATGTTTTAAAGTTGGACCAACCTCAGGAAACAACTGAAAAGTGTGTAATTTCATTTATGTTATTTTAATTTATAAAGTCAGTTCATCAACTTTTAAGTCATATGTTTTGATGGGAATAAGAGAAAAAACAAATCTGGGAGAGAAAATAAAAAGGAATGATACATTAAAGGGAAATAATAAATGATACCAAGTGTTCGCTTTTGCTTATCCCATTTTTCAAAAGACATCAGATGATTCTACATTGAATATTTCATTAAGATTAGCAGATAAAAGGAAATCTGGCATACCTTTTCAGCCTTCTGGTGCATCAGCTCACGGAACAGTTCTGTACAGTCATTTATAAATTTTTCACTGACTACAACAGTGTCGCTAAAGACTACAGCTGAGGCCTGTTTGCTGAATGCCCTCATCACCTGCTGAAGCAATATGGCAGCATCTTCAACTGATAAAGAAGTGGGCAGCAGAGGCTGGAATTACAAACAAAATAAAAAGAAAGTATAAATGCAATATAATGCAGTGAAACCATTTGCTATATACATATATGCTCTCTCTAGGTGATCACATTAAGTCCAGTGGCTTTTGGAACCATATTTATGCCAATTACCTCCAAATTATATTTCTGGTTTCATAACCACTCTGAGATCTGAAATCATATATCCTATTGCCTACCTTCCCCACTTGTATGCCTAACAGACATCTCCAATTGTTCAAAACAACACCAAAACCTACAAGGCACACATAGTTCGTCTTTCTCACGATGTCACAAACAGTCCACCAGAATACCCTGATAACCTTCAAAATGTATTTTGTCATAACTCTTTCTCCTATCTGAAATTATCTTACTGTTTTCCTTAACTACCTCTCCCTAATGAAAGTATCCCTCCTAAAGACAGCAAGCTTGTCTGGCTACCACATCCCCAACAAGTATTAATAGAATGGTGCCTGGCACACAGAAGGTAGTTTTGTTAGATGAATAAAAGAACACTTAAATCTGGAATCTTTGGGACTTTCATATCCAAAACAGAGAATTTCTGCTTTATAAAGAGGGTCTGGGTCCGACTAGAAAATAATGGATTGGCCTCATTTATTTATCTTTACCTACACTTATCTTTTTGGCATACTGAAGGGCAAGTCAACATTGAACACTGAAGTAAACACTATCAGTGCCAAGGCAGCTTGTGTTAATACGTTAGAAGAGATTAATGGATAAGGAATAAACAAATGCTACACAATGCCTGATGCCACTACAGCTGTAAATGCTTGGAAAAGATGTGAGAAGTCTCATCAATTCTTTATCACGATTAACAGGAGTGTTATACTGTTTGCTTGTTTGTTTTGAGATTTATAGAATTCTGGATGTTGACTGTCCACATGTAGTAGGTCACCCGAAAGACTTTGAGCCTAAAGATTATTTTTGTTATAACAATGATTAGAATTTGCCTCCAAAGCCAAGACCATCTTTATGTATCCTAATTTCTAAATGGTCAAATATTAGTAAAATATCAGTTGTCATTGTTAAAGAAAAGTGAGGAAAAGATAAAACATACCGCAATATCAACCCATGTTCCAGAGCTGATGGCTTCTTCTACTGATGCTTCCACTTGATCCACAAGTCCTTGACCAACACAAGCTGCTTTCAAAAACAAGAGTTGTGTAGTCTTATATCTTTTCTTTATGTAGCTTACAGCATCTGGGATTCCAAGTCTGGATAAAGCATCAAATTCTACAAATACATCACAAAGTTGGATTAGAACTGTCAATTACATGTAAGACAAAAGTGAAAAATAAAGACTTAAAGTTATAGCCAATAAAGTTATTAGAGATATCTACCTTCTTAACTCCTCTAACTCCACCCCAAATAATCATGGTTAAGAAAACTAGTTATAATAAAGTTCTAATCCATGATTATAATTGAAGAAACTGAAAAGTACATTTTAGGAAGAAAACATAAGGAAAACCTAGTATAACATATGTTTAAATTGTTTATATACTAAGGACATACAGGTTTATTACTGAGGAAGTAATCTGTTATGCAGTTTGACTTGGATTATAAAATTGATTAAACTAAGCTATATATATATGTATATATATCATACATATGCTAATTGTTTAAATAACTAAATTCAGTCCAATTTATCCAAATGACAGTAGAACTTCAGACACAGAATTTAGAATAACTTCAATGTTTCCAAAGTATTAGGTAACCAATAAAAATACCCATTATAAATCTGATAGTCAACAAAATATTTCTAAGATGATATATCTGAAAAACTGGGCAACTTTATAAAATGTAAGATATAATTACTTATATGAATTAAAAAATACTTTTAAGTTTATAGTGCCATCTTAATAAATGTAACTGGAAGATTGGCAGCAATTAGTACCAGCTTTTAGCCTTTTTACCTTATAATTGTTCAGTAACTATAGAACTAAACTCACTTCCAAGACCCATAGAAACTCATAGTGTGATTACTTTATACTCGAAGGGAACCATTATAATTTTCTGATCATACAGGACAGTAGACTCTAGGGTTCCCATTTTTAAATTTTTATTTATTATTATTTTTAATATAACCCACAGATCAAAGGAGAACTCTAGGGTTAGTATAATACTTTTGAAGAATGAGTTTAGTGTTAAAAAGAAATTTTAGTTTTAAAGAAATAAGAAAGTTACCTAGATAGCCATTCTGCCTGAAAAAGGAATCCACCCAAGTACTCTGTGTCCTGGAGTAGATGTCAGGGACAAACACAGCTTTATCCTGTCTCCCACCAACCACAGTGCCTCGTAAGCGTCCGCTATTAACAAGTTCCTCAAGCACAGCTTAAAACAAAACCACATGAATACAAATAAATCAGAGCAGGTATAAATCTTAAAAAGTAAAATACTTTATTATGTCATAATTTACTTATTCTTAACCTTTAAAAAACCAATCTGAAGTTTAAATAGCAAAAATAAAGGTAGTATATTTTAGACAAAATTTTCCTGCCATTTATGAGAATATTCAGATTATAAATTCAGGGAAATTTTGCATTTTGGCAACTAGCTAAAGGTGTTGAACTTGTAACTCAAACTAGTTAATATTAACCTGAAATTTTTAGTTTGAGTAATTTTGGGGAAAACATAGCATGCCATTATCTATTTTATAATTCCCTAAAAATAGATGATAAAACACTTGAAGAACAGGTAATACACAATTATTAGTGTTAACAAGTTCTGTTTTTTAATATTAAAAAAATCAAGACACCTAGACTACATTAGCACCAGCAGTGTGAAATAAAACTATGAGCATTTTAAAGAGTTATTACATTTCCACTGTTTATATTGAAGTAAGACATTTCAGCCCCACCTATAAGAACAGTATAATGCCTTAGTTAAGAGGATCAATTCTGGAATCAGACTAAGTCTAAATCTCAACTCTGCCACCCACTAGCTATGAAACACTAGACAAGCCATTGTCCTTATTTCTCCATTTTTGTATCTGTGAAATGGGGATAATAACAATATCATCTTACAGAATTGTTGTATTCAAGTAAATTGCTCGGAATGGTAGCTGGCAGGTAATAAAGACTCAATAATAATTATTAACTAAGTATCACTACCATCACCACCACCACCACGAAGTGGAAGGTGCTGCCATTAATACCAAATTTATATTTTTATTTAAACCATAACATTTAACATTTTGTTTTAGAAATTAAAATCCCCTAAAAAGGAAAAAGCAGATGGAAGGGAGCTATTTCTAAGTGAATCAGCAAGCACATTCAAAAGATGATTGGCAAAAAGAAAGGCTAATGAAAATTAGTCTATAACAGAAATAAAAATTAGTTTGTGCATGAATTTTAAAATTGCAATGCTGAGTAAATTAGAATACATCAAAAAAGTCCAGATTTCTCAATAGAATACAACACACAATCCTCAATTTAACATGACTGTACAATGTAAATCCATTCTAAATTCTGACCAAAGTTGTGAAGTCAGTTATTTGAAGAACTTTACATTGTAATGAAATTACACCAACCCCTAATTACATAGATTCCAAAAAATTCAGTTTAATTTTAAATCTGTCAAACAAAAATTTTAAAGTTCATATTTTGAATATACAGTGAAAATTAATTTTTGGTTCAATACTTGATATTTCTTTTCCATTTTTCATTTTAGTTCTTACATTTGCACAGATAATCTGAGTTGAAAGACAAAATCATTGCTTTTAAAAATTGTTTCAGCAAAGCATTAAAAAACCCTCAAAACCTCCCAAGAGCTTCACAAACAACAAAGATAATGAACAAAGATTATTTTCGAGATAATATGTTGTTTGAATGATAAGAGTATACTTTTATTGCTATCAACTCTTGGTAACAATTGTTAGTGAAACACGATTTACTTTCATATTAGATAATGTAGTAAAATCATAAGAAACAAAGTAAAAACTATTCTTAAACTTTCAAGTTTAAATCTCTATATGTACATGTATAATAGAGTGTGTGTGACATATATTTTCATTATAAATGCTTACTTTTTTTAATTATACTCCTCTAGGGCTAACCAATATTAAATGTGTGGTGAGTATCACAGATAGGTACATATATAAAACTTGATACAGAAACTTTTTTAAAACAGGAAATATTTTAGTTACATTAACAAAGAGGAAAAAGCATTTAAGTTAGTTTTACATTAATAGCCTATTCAGCAGCTAATTAAGTAAATATAATTTAAACCAAACTTACAGTAAAGAAGCTGCTCCTGAAATCCATATTTTGAAATCAAAGAATTCACAGCTGTAGGCCTTTATGGAAAGTTAAATTAAAAAAAACAAAAAAACTTCTTACTCATTATAGTGTTATAGCTTAACGAACTTAAAAAATAGGATAATTAGAATTTAAGAAAAATACTGTTTAAAATTAAAAATAAAGTAAAAAATTACACCAAATTTTAAATCCTTAATTGGAATGTTGCTACTGAAATATCAGGGACATCAACTTGTACTTGCAATCAAGGATCAGTTTACATTCTCATTCCTCTAAATTCTCAGATTTCCATGATACGTAACTATTTGCCTTGGTCTTTACGTTTTTCTTCAATGTTTTTTCTGTCTGGGAGGCTCGTTCCTTACTTGGGAATATTCAAGTGGATGTCATATGATTCTATTTTCGAAGAAAAATGAGATCACATGTGCACTGAAAATGTTTGGAATGATATGAGGCTAGATTAGGGTGACTGACTGAGAGGGATCCATTTAAAAAATTTTTTGTTTTGCTTTTGAGTATTTTCTATTTTCTGCACTGACTATGCATTTATTTTGTTAACCAGTTTTATTACAATAAGGTATAATTTAAATTACATGAAATCTACCCCATCGTAAATGTACAATTCAATGATCTTAACACATTTATAGAGTTGTGCAACCATCGCTACAATCCAGTTTATAATGTTTTCATCAGCCAAAAAGTTATTTGATAGCTATCTGTAGTTAATTCCTGCTGCCACTCCTAAATCTAGATAATTATCTGTTTTCTGCCTCTATAAATTTGCCTTTCTAGCCATTAACACAAATGGAATTAATATGTGCTCTCCTTTCTGTGTTTTTGAGATTCATCCATGGTGAAACATGCATCAGTAGTTCATTCCTTCTTATTGACGAACAGCATTCCCTTGTATGAATATACCACATTTTGTTTATATACTCATCAGCTGACAGATGGGTGAACTATTTCCAGTTTGTAGCTATTGTGGATAATGCTCCTATGAACATTTATGTTTTTGACTTTGTATGGATGAATGCTTTCATTTCTTTGGGGTGGACCCCTATGACTGTATCTCATTTACAATACCTATAGTTTTGTTATTCATTACAATTATAGAATGCTATAAAGTCAAAAATGTCATAAAATTCTCTAGCCCCATATGATGCCCAAAGAAGTTAGGTGACTGACTTATCTGCTCAAGGTCATGTGCCTATTATGTGATAAAGCTATGAACCAAATTCTTCTGATTTTAAATTGCATGTTCTTTCCATGATTCAAGAGTGACACTTACATACTGATCTGGGCAGCAGTTTTTAAACTGCATTCTGCAGAAGTGTACACAAGGGTGGTGAAGGTAGGGAGAGGAAGGAGATGCGGACTGGAGAGAGAGGCTGCATTCTAGAACTCCGGAATCTCAATTTCTATTTTACAAAAACTGCCCTTTAATCTGTTTAATAAACTGGGGTCCTAAATGAGACTTTATTAAAACAAAGAAAAAGATTCAGCTGCTGGGGAAAAAATGCAAACCATGATCAAAGAAATGTGAAAATATATATACTTTAAAATATACTTACCGGGTAATGGCACTGAATAGTCCACGGATACGTGCTTTATGTCGAGCTACAAAAGCTTCTGTAAAAATTACTCCCCTATTATCAAGATCAATATGTCCATTGATAATTCTACCAAGTCGCTGAGTTAGTGCCTGTGGGTAAAGATGTAAATTTTTATTAATTTAAAAGAAAAGAATTACACATATGCATTTGCATAGTTATACTCAAGTCATGCTGCATGCTGAGGTACCAATCATGTGACTGAGAAATTTCAACAAGCATAAATTATAAGATATATCAACTAAAGTGAAGATTCAGTATCTAGAAAAGTTCACTATCTCATAGCAGAGCCAAGAAATGAGTCAAATTGCTTGCTTACATGTTAAAAGGTTGAGCTGTCATATTAGCTCTTGTTAATGAGGGCTATTTCTAATATAAAATAAAAATCACTATCAATATGATGATGATTTGATATGATGGTTTCTAGATATGGGCAGCCTCCAATATACAGAGAGCCAAGACATACAAATGGGTCTTGGAGAAGACCCTTTCTGGAGCTTCTAATACTAACAGAAGTATAAGTGTTACTCCAGATTCTGCAGCATAAGGAAACACAAGATCTCAAAAGTTATTCTCTCTAATGCAAATTTATGCCTGTCCAGAAGATCTATGGCAGATGATCTGATTTCTTGGTAACCTTCTTTCAAGTTCAGCAGAATTTTCTCCACAGCTATACTACGACTGGCATCAGGTACATCAGAAATAAGTTTGGACATATTTCACATTCTAAGTTAAATCTACTCAAGTCAGCTCAGTTCAAATTTTTATGATATAGAAAAATGTTTTTCACACAACTTAATGAGCTTTTAGAATACTGCTATATTCAGAATGGAACTGAAAAATATTAAAAACTAGATACGTTACTAAAATGTATTCAGAAACAGTTTTATAAGAAATCATTTGGATTTGAGCTGGATACTTTAAAGAAGTATTTTAAAAATACATTTTTTGTCCTGTGATTAACGTATGTTTGCTCATGTAAAATAGAACTTCAGCTCCTGAAATACTATATAAAACAGATCTATACTATAAATGGTATTTTAAATGGAGTTAGCGAAGCTCACTTTCTTAATATGAGCAAGTAAATCTGCTTGTATTATAAATTAATCTCATGCAATTATGGTTTGGCAAATTTTGCAAGTTGGAATTTCTCAAAGTGATAGATACCTAAAGAGAGATTTGGATTTTCCCTTGTTTCAGTAAATATGAAACAGAACTAGCATTATTTAGTTTCTCCGTTGTGTTAGATATTTCACTAGATTTCAATGAAGCCTATAAAAAAGACAGTATTTCCTGTTTTACAGATATGTAATGTGAAGCATAAAAGAGATGAAATGATTTTCCTAATGTCAAATAAGAAGTGGTACAGACAGTATTCAAATCAAGGTCTTTCAAAAATCTCAAAAGCTTATGTCCTTTCCGCTCTACCAAATGAATTTCTATGATTCTAAAAAAACAAACAAAAAAAAACAGAAAAAAGTAAACAAGAAAATAGCCTCTGTTTTCAGGCAGCATTGTTAGTACACATTTGAGTACTGACACAAATACCTAAAGTTAAGAGAATGTCAGATTCCTTGGTTCTTCTTCCCATCATTCTGACAGTTTAGAAGAGGATAAATGGTGAAATCAAAAGATGTTGGCACTACTGACATTTGGAACAAAAAAACTCTTTGTTGGGGGGATGTCCTGTACGTTGTAGGATGTTTAGCAGCATCCCTGACCTTTACTCACAAGATGCCAGTAGTACCCCCTATAAATTATTATCTCTATCAATTATTTCTTGAAATTTAACTGGGCAATCAGAAATTTAATTGTCTGGTTATAGTTTCTATATAGCTGGTATCAAAAGCATTAAATAAATCCGTGCACTTATTATACAATTGCTAATTGCATCAAAGCAGCCCTAGAGCTTAGTCTATAAATTAGTTTTAGGATGTCTCTTGGTTCAGGAAGATTACAATCATTTTTAAAGTGTACAGAACCATTTTAAAGTGTACAGAACCATTTTAACCATTTTAAAGTGTACAGAACCATTAATGTACAAGAAGCACCCCACAAATATACTGCTACAACATATATCAAGTCAGACACCTGCAATAAATCAACTGATGGTAAGGAAGTCTCGTTTTTTCCCTCTTCCATTCAAAGTCTTTGTTTAAAATCCTTTGGTAAAAAGACATATTGTATTATTAGGAAAAAAAATACCTGTGTCAGAAAGTTTCCAGGAAGATCATAGGTTTTACACAGTTCTGATATGGTGACCTGACCACTTTCTTGCAGTTTATCATTTACCTCTTCTGCCAACCGATCCAAGTAATTCCTAATAGTGAAAAAAAGAAAAGAATAGAAAAAAGAATTAGGAATTTTTTTCTGTTGACTCATTTTATGTTTAATTTCCGTTGAAATGAAGTATGCCCCAAAAGTAATGAAATATGTGTGTACATGAACACCACTCATCACTCATATTTTAAAAAATATTTTTTTCTCATTAGTGTAGCTAAATGTAAGGTTAATCAAACAATAAATTTTTTTTCTTTTTTTTTTTGGCAACAAGGTCTCACTCTGTCACCCAGGTTGCAGTGCTGTGGCATGATTATGGCTTACAGCGGCCTTGACCTCCTGGGCTCAAGCAATCCTCCTACCTTGGCCTCCTGAGTAACTGGGACTATAGGTGCGAGTCATCACATCTGGCTAATTTTTTAATTAGTAAACTTAATTAGTGAAATGGGGTTTTGCCATGTTGCCAGGTTGGCATGCTGGGATTTTTTAAGTGGAGATTTGTATTCGATTTCCATTAACATTTTTGGAACAAATTTGCTTTCAGAGTTAAGATTACATGGGAAAGAATGTAAAAGTTATGTTTTACATTTTCTTCTTAGGAAAAACATAGAAGTCTATATTATTTCTAAGTATTCCATACATTAACACTAAATTTTTTTTTTTTTTTTTAAATTTGAGACAGGATCTTTGCTGTTACGTAGGCTGGTCTCAAATTCCTGGTGAAGTAATCCTCCAGCCTCTGCCTTCTGAGTAGCTGGGATTACAGGTACATGCCACCATATGTGGCTTAAGCACTTACTCGTGAAGTGAAATAAACCTTACCATGAAAATCAGCACTGTAAGAGTTCTAAATGAAATGTCTAACTGGCCATAATTGGCCTAAATTTAAACATTATTAAAAAAAAAAAAGAAAGAAAATCAACGAAGTGCTCCTAAATTTGTACTTTATTATACTTACTCATCTATCAGTTGTCCCAACACTAACTGAACATGTTTTTCTGATTTAATAATGTCACCAATTCTATTTTCAATATGAATCAGGTCCACATTAATTACCTGGAAAACAAACACAAATTCTATTAGTGATAAGTTTGCATTGTTTCTTAAGTTTGACGATATACACTTAGAACTGTATTTTTAAAGAAATTGCTGGCCAGGCATGGTGGCTCATGCCTGGATCCCAGCACTTTGGGAGGATGAGGCGGGAGGATCCCCTCAGTTTAAGAGTTTGAGACCAGCCTGGGCAACACAGGGAGACCCCCATCTCAAAAAAAAAAAAAAAAGAAAGAAAAAGAAAGAAATTGCTTATTCTTAAATTTTGAATCAATCTGAAATAATACAAAAAGCATTGGCCAAATAAAAAATTAGAGGTGTATTGCTTATTTATTTTTAGTTCTAAAGAATTACACTGTCACTTGCTAGTAAGTTTATATAAAGCAGTAAATTACATATTTATATAACAGACAGCATTTTACAGAAAATTTTCTGACTTCTTGTTTATAGTGTACCTTGGTAATGACATATATATTTGTATTTTTTGAAAGTAGCTTCTGCTTTTAAAAATATTTCTCTATTAGTTTCATATACTAAAAACATATAAACCTGAAACTGGTGATTTTTCTCCCAAAATTACATAAACTTACATAAGATGATAACTATGACTTCATTTGGTAAAAAATTAATAATAAGAAAGCCAACTGGGGAAGAGTTGGCCAACTCTTTAATAAGGCCAACTTATTAAATAATTTCAATAAATCAAAATTTATTAAATCATTTCAATGTATCAGAACTTATTAAATCAATTCAGTGTATCAGTGAGACTTACATAACTATTTCTTTACAAACACTATACAAAATACGATAGCAGCATTAGTGAATACTTGAACAAATTCACAGTATCCAAAAATTGAGAAATTAAAGCAAAACTTTTATAAATTTAAAACTTACCTGTTGTAGATCAACAATGTTTACTCGACCTTTGAAGAAAAGACATCCATTTATTTTAAATGACATATGAGTACACACCAACCCAAAGCTACAAATTCTAACATTTAAGTTTTGGTCAAAGTCCTTCTGCACAGAACAGAAAGCCAGAATAATTAATGTCTTCAAACACACACCATTAGCTGATGGCTGAGTAAGTCTTCATGGCTGAAGCCACAAGCAATAATTTACTTTCCAAATTTTTTTTTTTTTTTAAATAACCTCAGGCCAATTAGGAGCACCAACTGGCACACAACTTGGCTGTATCTATGGAGGGTATTCATTTCTCTTCACAACTCAGAATTTATCTACTGTGATCAAAGAGATATTGACAGCTAAATTAAGATGAACTTTTTTCAGTTATTTGATACTAAACGTTAGGTTTCTACATATCAGCATAAGAATATCTGTTAAGAATTTCAAATTATAACTCATATTTTAAAGGGACTGTGAAAGAAAATTGATTAAAAAAAAAAAAACAAAGACCAATGTTACCCTCTGATAATATGAAGAGATGCTTTCATAGTTAATTCTATTTTAATCAAATAGTATTCAAATATGCCTGGTACTCTATTCAAATTTTAAGAAGACAAAGGAAACTAACTGTGTGTGTGCTTTTAATAGTATTTCATACAATATGATTGGTGTAGTACCACACTGGATTGAGTTATCTAATTTGTAAGTACAAGTAAGCCTTAAAGAGAAATACAGCCTTGATTTTCAAAAACCTATCATCCTGTATGATACTGTCCCCCTTCACAATTACCACCTAATAACAGGCAGCTGAATACCCTTCCCTGAGTCAAGCAATAAATTAGGAATTGTAAAAAGAAACAATTCACATATAGTACACATAACTCAAAATGATAAACTATTTTGTTAAGTGATAACATTTGAGTTCATTTAAATTATATGACCACGTTTACATGAACCCCAAAAATATTAAGCCTGATTATCAACAATTGAAAAGGATATTTTATAATCTATAATTTAGTATGCAATGACATGTTTACAGGTTTTTGTTTGTTTTGCCCCTTCCAAAAATTCAAGAAAAAAAAAAACACTAAAGAATTACCTACCACCTCGGACATGTAGCTCATCTCTCATTTCCTTACTAATTTGGGCTGGAGTAATATATTCCTTTCCATCGAGTGTATGAACTACTTCTAGCTGTTTCTGAGCAATCAACTTATTAACAATCTCAATGCAGTTCCGCTCGGACAACCTGAGGGAAAGAAAAACAGTTAAGTTTCAAAAGTCCACTTGATACACTGGTGCTCAAAACTAACACAGGTTTTTAAAAAGTTTGTGTAGTCACTAATTTCTACATCACAAAATCTATGTTTTTCACTAACTGATTCAATAAGTTAAAAAAAAAACTTTCAGAGTAAGTAGGTTTACATATGCTTAAATCATTTAATTGGTACACATCATCCTATCACAAATTTCAAGTCTGTTGTCTCTTACAGGCCTGCTTCCAATCTTCAAATCCGAATAGAAAATAAGACATTTGCTGAGGTAGGAAAAAAGAAAAAACAAAAAACAAAAAGAATGCCCTACTTTAATTTCCAGTTTAATCAGAATTTTCTTTTAAATTAAGTGCATAATTGCCTCACTTACACACATGGTCTGCAAGCAGGCAGGGGATGTGGCCTAATGAAATCATAACTGCTACTGTTAAGTTACCCATGCAGTTACGAATTTGCTATCAGTGGTAGAAAACACAGCATAAGGCGATTGCTGTCTTCGGGCTCAAAAGGAATAAAACATCGCAGGTAGGAAGTAGTCAAAGAATAGAAAGGCTTCTATTAGCGTTATTTTAAAAAAGCAGAGTTAGGCTGCTCTGGACACATCCTCCAAAGGTTAGTGGGCTGGTAGAAAATGTCAGTGACCTGAATGACAGATGGGGTCATGGGTCTAGCCCTAGGTCTGTTACGAGAGATAAAAAGACAAAAAGTTTTAAGGGTCAATATACTATTTGCCAACTACTGTACTGGAGTCGGAGGGGAGGGGGGAAATTAGCCTCTTCTTTGGAGCTCATTCTAGATCAGGAAGCGTATAACAGCCAAGAGGTCACAGTGATTTGATGGCTGGTGGGTGAGGGAGGGTCAGAGGAACTCTCAATAAAGGCAGCTCGAAATCACCTGCCCCGTCCATGGTGGGGCGGGGCGCGCCAGCGTCTCGCTGCGGCTGGGGGCTCCAGGGCGTCCTAGGCTGCGGACTTGCCCGCCGAGCGTTAGACTTAGAACTGCGATCCAGGCTCGGGGCGGAGGGAGGAGGAGGGAATGGTGACAAGCAGTGAGAAGATCCGGGATGCAGGGCCGCGGGTCTAAAGTCCCAGATACAGGCGTGTCAGCCCACGGCCTAATTTGGGGTCCACAAAAGAGAGGGACGGTCAGGCACCTCTGCGTGGCCTCGGCGAACTGCGCTCGCTGGAAGTCGGCCGCCAACCGCCTAATCTCTTCCCAGGCGTCCGCCATCACGGCCTCACTTGCAGCAGACGCGGAGGAACTGCAGACACGTCAGCCGACAGGCGGTGGGCGGAAAAGAAAGGCGGAACGGGCCGCGCAGAGGGACAAGAGGCTCCGCCCCAGACGCAGACACACCAAACGTTTGCGCCGCCCGAGGTGAGGAGGCGCGCCGAAGTGACTTGGTTCTATCGCGGCGCTGGGGATTCCTACCGGCTGGTGGGGCCGCGGCGGTTAGGTGGGTAGTGCCCAGATAGGTAGGTGGCTGAGGGGTCGTGGGCAGGATGCAGGGCTTAGTAAAGTTTAGTGTCAGAACTTTGTTTTCACTACCCCTAATATTTCCGTAGAGTAATAGTTGTAGCAACTATTTTTTTTTCTTCTGTCCGCCGTTTGTTTTGGGGGAGGGTGCGGAGGGATAAGCCTGTGCAAAGACTGGCACCTCTCTTCTCTAGCTGTTAACTCTTGAGAATTCCTTTTTGTATAGGGTTTCGTGTTAATTTTTACATGCACCCAGACGTGTGCCTTTTGGGAGATACATGGGAGACACTACAGAAAGTAATTACTTTTTTTGCAGAGTGAATAAATTCGCATGTCATAAAGGCTGTATAATTGGTTTCCTGTGGAGTTCTAGAGTCTTTCCTAGTTCTTATTTTGATGATTAGCTTCATCAAACAATGAGGAATATAAACATAAGCGCGCATGGCTATCAAGGAAACAGGGGAAGCAAAGAGAACATCTATCCTGCTTCCTTGTTGAGCAGATATTTACTCAGGTGTACCTTTCTCTTTTATATCTGTGAATGGAAAATAAATCTTGGGATTCCAAAATCACTAAGCTAAAGGGAAAAGTCAAACTGGGAACTGCTTAGGGCAAATGGGCCTCCCATTCTATTCAAAGTCACCCGTCTGCTCACTGAGATAAATGCATGTCTTATTTCCTCCTTTGGAAAGGCTCATCAGAGAATGCAACTGTCTCTTACCTACCTATGACTTGGAACCCTCCTCCCCACTTGGAGTCGTCCTGCCTTTCCAGCTCAAACCAATGTTTATCTTACATGTATTGATTGCTGTCCCATGTCTCCCTAAAATGTAAATAAACTTTCTGAGTCGATTGGGACCTGGCTCAGATATTTGGAGTTCATATATCTCACTCTTCACTATTTAAAAAATATTGTTCCAGTTAGAAAGAATGAATAATTTCAACTATTTGATAGCACAACAGGGTGACTGTAGTTGTCAGAGGCGTTTGAACAAGAGCAACTCCATCTTGAGGGGCTGCGTAAAATAAGACAAACCTACTGGGCTGCATTCCCAGGAGGTTAGGCATTCTTAGTCACAGGGTGAGATAGGAGGTCCGCAGGGAGAAAATACAGGTCATAAAGACCTTGCTGATAAAACAGGTATCCACCTTTTTTTTTTATTATTATTTATTTTTTATTTATTTTTGGTGTATCCACCAAAAACCAAGATGGTGAAGAGAGTGACCTCTGGTCATCTTCACTGCTCATTATATGCTAATTATAACTCATTGACATCTTAAAAGACAATCCCACCAGTGTCATGACAATGCCATGGCAACATATGGAAGTTACCTTATATGGGTCTAAAAAGGGGAGGAACCCTCAGCGCTGGGAATTGCCCACACCTTTCCTTGGAAAACTTGTGAATAATCTACACCTTGTTTAGCATGTAATCAAGAAATAACAGTAGGTATCTTTAGGCCAGCAGCTCAAGCTGTTGCTCTGCCTATGGAATAGCCATTCTTTCATTCCTTTGCTTAATAAACTTGCTTCACTTTATGGATTTGCTTTCAATTCTTTGTTGTGCAAAATCCAAAAACCTTCTCTTGGGGTCTGGATCGGGACACCTTTCCGGAAGCATAGTCAGTAATAACTCAATTGCACATTTTAAAAAACAAAGTACAAATGGATTGTTTGTAACACGAAGGAAATGCTTGAGGTAAGGGATGTTACATTTACCTTGATGTGATAATTACATGCTGTATGCCTGTATCAAAATATTTCATGTACTCTGTAAATATATACACCTACTATGTAGCCACAAAAATTAAAAACTAAAATAAAAATATTCCTTTTAATCATATATTGATAGAGTTGGTAAAGGGGAGCTATTTCAATTTCTTTTCCATCTAAGTACATTACTGTGGGCAACTCAAATCCAATGCCATAAACGTATTTGTCTATTAAATTCCCCAGCTTTATTTAAAAGACAGGTCACTCAGTCATAAAACATTGCACTAAGTACTGCTAGAAAATGACAATGGCTACCTGATTATGGACCAAGACGGAAAACACCAGAAGTCAAAGAGGTAGTTTAGAAGATGGTAGGTAGTGTGGTTCCAGAGAGAATCAAACTTCAAAACAAGCAGAAACGTTCATTCCTAAAACACATTTATTAATTCTCTTATCAGATGCCATGGAGCACAATGCGGATAAGGAAGATATGGTCTGGCCGTAACCATTTAGAAATCTAATGAAGCAGATTAAAAAGATAAGTACTTAGAATAAAAGCGTAAAAATTCTAACAGTAGGGGAAGTTTAGGGCAGTATGTGACCACTTGGCTGCCAAACTTCTGGCTTCCGATATAAGACTCTCACAATCAGACTGAAGCCTACTTTCTGGCAACATCTCTGCTGCTGCACAACACGTGGAGAATAGTCTTCTGTATCCTGACCTCGCCAAGCCTTTTCAGGACCCCCTATCTTTACTAGAATGCCTGTCCACTTCCTCATGCCCCCCAACCCTGGTCCCTGCATCTTATTTTGTAACATATTTCTTCATGGTGTCCCAGCTTAAAAGTCTTCAATGAAACCTTGAAACCTTATTCTATACGTTGTGTTTCCACAATTCTTTATTTAGATGACTTTAAGAGCAAGAATTGTAGTTTATATTGTAGTTTATTAACTTATTTACTGCATCTCTCAATATTCTGAGCTCCTAAAGGAACTCCTGAAAGTTCTTCAGCACTTAGCATGACAACTAGTACATAGTACCTGTTGTATTCTGTGAATGTCCTTTATATGAGTAAGTCAGTGTAAATGTTTTGGTGCAGCATTATACTTTGGCACGATAGTACTATGTTAATGCTACTAACATGTACATTTATTCCTAAGAAAGGAAACCATAAGAATAATTGATGGTTATATTTTCTAGAGACTAGGCTTGTTTCATCCCATATGTACTCAATAGATGTATGAAGCTATTTAAATGTAAATTAATTAATATTAAATAAAATTGATAATGTGGTCCTTCAGTTGCACTAGGCACATTTCAGATTCTCAGTAGTCATGTGTGCCTCATGGCTATCATATGGGATAGTTTAGAAAAACATCTTCATCTTCACTGAAAGTTTTATTGTACAGCTCTGGTCTAGACCATTGATGGGACGCACAATTTGTTCAGACTCTGAGATCATATAACTTAAATATCTCCACCTGGCAACCATATACTCTAACTACACTTTCAGTTATTTTGAATGGGTAATAAGCATTTGAGTGGAGGATATTTCAGTGTTGGCTAATATCTGATATTAAGTAGAGCTTTAATAAATACAGTGCATGCCTAGAATAATGGTAAGAATCCCAAGTGGCTATTTAATAACAGATGAGGGATTCCTTTGAAGAGCAAGCTTTGTGTAGACTTGGGAAATGGAACTTCCATTCTCTACAAAATATTCTAGTACTTGTGGTTGTGTCTACAAACTTAAGTTGACTTTTGATGTGTAGATGATGGGGGAGGATTGATGGTATCTTCAGCTGCGCTCTGTACATGATTTGTGACACTATCCTTAGACTCACTTTAAAATATGAAGGGCAATAAAGTATTGCCTCATGTATAATTTGAATTGATGGCCACCCTGATAGTTTATCAAGTGTGATCTGGTAAAGTTCCTCCACGATAAACTCAAAAAAATAAAATTTGAAGCATTTTCTCCTTGTCTGTCAGGAAAATACAACCGTAAACTTTGAAATACTTTCCCCAGGTCAACTAGGAAAATAAAACTAAGTAACTACAATTGGGTATTGTCAAACAAATCAGTATTCACTGTTTGTCACATAGGGAAATTACGAAGACATAGTGTTAATTGTATCAATGACATTATCCTATTGTAATAAAGGATTTAAAAATTATTCTAATCCCATAATCAAAAATGGTAGTGAAAATCTAAACATAGCAAGTATTAGTGCCTTAGGAAAACACTATGATTCATGAGTGGAAGGAGAGGAAAAAGGGCACTGAAAAAGAGGAAAGTAATTAGAGAAGCAAAAAATTATAGAGGAAGGATAGTTAACAATAACTCTACAGAGTCAAGGAGAAGGAAAATAATTCGGGACCACTGGCTATTACAGCAAAAAGGTTATGCCTTTTACTTCATTTATTTATTTTTAAAAATAGAGATGAGATCTTGCTCTGTTGCCCAGGTGGGTTTCAAACTCCTGGCCTCAAGTGATCCTCCCACCTTGGCCTCTTTAAGTTCTGGGATTACAGGTGTGAGCCATCATGCCCAGCCAGGCTGTGACTTTTGACAGGGGATTGTTTCTTTTTTTCCTGCCATGGTTGCAATAGAAGTCAGATTGTAGGAGCATAAAGAAGCTGTATTAGTGTGGAGACAAAAGTGACTCCACCTGAAATGCTAATCTACTATAATGATTTTTGAGTATCCTCAGTCCCATGAATGCCTCCTGATTCCTACTTTATGTACTGTCCCTGGAGAAAAAACATGTCAATCTTGATGTTATCCCACATTTTACAGGCTGTGACAAATATATAGCATTGTTGCCTGTTCTGGAGGATTGCCTTTAATTGTTTTGCATAGAGAGCACTTATACCCTTTCACTGTAGTATATAAGCTCTGGGTTGGGAGGTAACAGGTTTAAAGATCTATCTGTCTTGCCGCTGCCCAAGACCACACTTCCATCTGTAAGTTACCTCCATTACTGACAAACTGGATTTTTCTACCTCATTCTTTGATTTCTCAGCTCCTCTGGCATTTGGGGGGAGCTTTGCATATATGGGTGGCCCTTTCACAGAACAGTCAGGGTTCTCCAGAGTAACAAAGAGATTATAGTAATTGGCTCATGTGATTATGGAGGCTGAGAAGTCCCAGGATCTGCAAGCTGGAGAACCATAGAAGCTGGTGGTGTAATTCAGTCTGAGTTTGAAGGCCTGTGAACCAGGAGTGCTGATGTCTGAGAAGAGGAGAAGATGGCTGTTCCAGCTCAAGCAGAAAGCAAATTCACTGTTCTCTGCCTCTTTGTTCCATTCAGGCCCTCAATGGATGGTACAATGCCCATCCAAATGTGTGAGAGCATCTTTTTTACTCAGTCTACCAATTCAGATACTAGTCTCTTCTGTAAACACCTTCACAGACATACCCAGAAATAATGTTTTACCAGGTATCTTGGCATCCGTTAGCCCAGTCAAACTGACACATAAAATTAACTGTCACAGAAGGACTACCTCATTAGCAACTAAGAACAATGGGGGCTTAGAACAAAGATAGACCTCATCAGGTATTAAATTGGAAGAAGATACATTAATGAAAAGAAATGATACTGTTGAAGATGGAGGCAACAAGACCCTCCAAGGCCATAGAAAAATAGAATACTAAACCCAGAAAGGCTCTTCAAGTTATCTATGCTAGTGTTCTACCTAACACAGGAATAATTTCTTTGCAAAGCCCCTGGCAGATTATTTAGTTTTGCTTGGATCCTTAAGGTGATGAAGTGTTCCCTTTTTAGCAAGGTAAATGAATCTGTTTTTGGACAGATGGAACTCTTAGAAATTTCTTCCTTGTACTACTAAAGCAAGATCTGTTTCCCATATGGTTTCCTTAAGTGATAAACAGACTGACTGTAATATATCTTTCCTATGACAGCCCTCCAAATATCTGAGGCATGTCCCTCCTACCTGTTTTCTTTTTTTAAGTTAAGCATCCCAGATTCTTCAATTGTATGTCCTGACAAGATTGTCAGACCTCTTAATATTCTGGCTGCCCAATCAGAATAAAGTTGTTGAACTCTAGTTTGCCAGTGTCAATTTTAAAAAGTAATGTCCAGAAGGAATTTTGTATTTTACATGTAGTCTGACTGGAACAGATAAGAGACAGATTAATTTTGTTAGATATTTTACCCTTGTTAATTGGACTCTTGGCCTAAATTGAACCAGTAATGAACTGTACCTGTCTGGTATTTATCTAAATTACCATCAAACCAGGTTTAGTCTATTCTGTAGCTGAAAAAATTAATTTTATTTGATAAATTTTACCTTGTTTGTTTTGACCTATTCATTCATTCATTCATTGTTTCAACCAATACTTTTTGAGGTCAGCAGTGTGGCCGTCTTTGTTATGCCCTGAGATTACCGCAAAGTACAAGTTATTCCAATTAGTTGAACAACTGGAGATCATTTCAAAATGTAAATCTAATATTCAACATTGTTATTTCTGCATCACCTATCATCTATAAATTTCATAAATGTGATTATATCTTTACTCAATAACAAGATTGATTAATAAAAAATCAAGGAATATTGTGATAAGGTGGTGATTTTGAATCATTAGGATTCTAGATTTAAAAGTTTTTGGATATACAGAACATTTAACAGTGTGATGTATTTATTTTATAGAAGAGAGTTAATATGTAACTTAGAGTTTGATTGTCTTAAATACCATATT
Organism: Chlorocebus sabaeus; assembly: GCF_047675955.1. Lineage (NCBI taxonomy): Eukaryota > Metazoa > Chordata > Mammalia > Primates > Cercopithecidae > Chlorocebus > Chlorocebus sabaeus. The sequence continues at coordinate 20,792,817 of NC_132916.1, read as the reverse complement.
TCTCTTTATGTCCCAGGGGAAGATCACAGAATGCTGCCTTGCTTGTGGAATTATAGAATTCAAATCAGGGAGTAATTTTTCAAGACTTAAAGGAACTCATACTAATTCCTAATAATCATCATTTTCTTAACGTAAATCCCACAAAGCCATCCATTTAATCATTTGTTTTAGAATGTTTCCTGCTTTCCTATATATTTCTTTTTCTTCTCACTTTAAAACAAGGTTTAAACATCCCTTTTGATATTTTTAGGTTTTGTCGGGGTGTAGGGAGCAAGGTTCTGCTCACTGTGACCTTTGCCCTGCAGCAGTAAAGCAATAACTAGCATCATTTCTGCTTTGTATTGTTTTATCATTTATACATCATGTTTGTAGTCTGATGAATGAAGTCAAATGCATATAAATGCTTTGTAGACTATAAAGTTCTCCATTTATATATATTTCTGCCCCACTTATTTCTCATTAATGTTATTTGTGATTATATTATCAGAATTCCATTGTAGAGCCACGTTTTTGTGAACATTGTGCTGCAAATATATTTATTTATTTTGTTTTAAAGTGCTAAGTATATTCTTTTGTTCCCAAGAAAGCAAATTCTGTATGAGTCTTTTCTGCCTCTGTTTTGTTTTGTTTTGTTTTTTCAATCTCTTCACAATACTGTATTTAGAGCCAGATTTATCAGCCCCAGGCATCTCTTGCTTTCTTGTGTCTACTTCTTCACAGTATAACTCTCGGGCAAAATGACAAAAAGGCAAATTCACAAAGGAACAAGTTAGTGTTCTTGTCAGTGCTTGGGTTCGATTCTCAGAGGAGCTGAAAATTCTTCTATTTCATCAACAGAATGTGATTTAAAGGGATATATTGCCAGCTTGTATCACTGCTAAACAGTGGTGTGTCACTGCAGAGCAAATAGTCACAAGAACACATTCTAAAGAAATATATAGTTATAGCTATGCTTCCTGTCAAGTAAGGAAAAACCCAGACTGGCTCAAATCTCCAGAAGCGACTTATATCCTTCTTTATCTCTTACTCCAGAAGCGACTTGTATCCCTCTTCTTTATCTCTTACACCTTTTCTTTTCTTCATCATCTTTCTTCTTTCTCCATGTCCTCCTCCTGCTTTCACAATTTCCTCCTCCTCCTTATTCTCCTTCTCTTTCACTTCCCCATCTTCTTCCTTATGTATTAATAATTATGCCAGTAAGATGATATGTTGTAAAGAAATGGAATACTTTCAGCAGATGCCACCCTATAGCCACAGCAGTGACATCTGGAATTTGTCAAGAGCCACAGTTGGCATCCCTAAAATTCACCTGCCTGGATTCCATTCTGAGAAGATTGTGTCTGCAGGAAAGCCTGGTCAAGTTCCTAAAAGAGGCAAAATCAAGAGTAGTAGTCATCTATCCTAGTTAATGCGAAAGTTAAAAGTGTTTTCAGATACTTAGATACATAGATATACAGGATATGTTATTACAAACTTTCAAGGCAATTCTTGTATTCTTATGTATTTATTTGCTTTTTGAATCATAAAACTTATGCTTATATTTTAAGCAGATAGAGTTTGTTTATGAAGAAGCGATTATTGCTGATACCCATTATTATACATCAGAGTAGTTATATTTCTATGTAATTTTTCATGGACTAGGCATTTATGGTCTTGCTCTACATCTGTTTGACCATTGCAATTCCAATTGATTTCACAGGGTCAGCAAATACACAGCATATAAGCTAACACTCTTCCTTCTTGTAACCAGGGTAGACCTCTAATCAATTATGGCGTTTGTCTTGCTAAGCTAGGAAACAGCTTCGGAATCCTCAAACAATGTTTCAGACAGCTGTTATTAATATGTCAGAGTTGGCACTTGATGAGAAATACAGTTGCCATTCCAGAGCAAGGCCATCCTCCCCCCGAAAATAACCTAATAAAAAGACTTCTGGGCAGTGGCATCAGAAATATAAGGGTCACTGATGGAGTATGTGAGGAATGTAAGACAGAGAGAGATCCTAATTTCTCAGGAGCCAGTAACTGAGAGTGGATAATTCTGGTTTGGACTTAAGGTAGATGTAGGATGGAAGTAAAAAAGAAAACATACTTTGGGACTGGATCCTTAGATCTATAAATTGTTTATTTGGGTAGCTATTACTCAGATTTCTCTCATTTTATAGAGTGGATTTTTAGTTTCACAGTGGTACCTAATTGTGACATCATGCATCTTTCCTATGATTAGTGAACCAATGGAATAGTGAAAAGGAAACTATTTCTTTTTGTACAACATAGAGGCATGAACTCCTTCTTTTAACCCATTGGTTCTCACATTTTGATTTTGAGAAACTTGTGGTCTTAAACCTTCTGAAGACCCCCCAAAGGGCTTTTGTTTATATGGCTATATCTATCAATATTGATCATATTTAAATTAAAATGGAAAAATGTTAGAATAGTTATTGAAAATGAAAATAGTAAATGCCTGTTCACCTAAATAATATTTAATCTCACAGATACCTTGAAAGATTTTGGGGACTCCAGAGTTTCCTGATTGGCACTTTGAAAATTGCTGCTTTAACCCATTCTGTGATGACTGCTGACTTGATTTAAGATGAATGCAGAAAGTCTCTTGCTAGGGCTCTCCCTAGCATTGCCTCATTCACAAAATTTCAGACACTATATATATCAATTCAGATAATTCATTTAGCTAAATGTTTATTAAATATGTTTTCAGAATTTTTATTGAAATAGAATTATTCTATCAAGGACACATAAAATAATTAGGTATAGAAAAATATAAGAAAGAAAAGAAAATCAAGGTTAGAAAAAAGTAACAATGCAGATATTCAGGCCATATAGTCCTGTAAAGTTTGCTAATGTGTTTACTGATAACCTGTTCTAGACATAGGAAATTCATGGATGACTACAATTGCCCCAGTTGTTATCTCATTGAGGTTACATCATATTGTAGTTGTAAAATATGCACCCCCACTCATGGCTTTAGGCACAACAAATGACCCAAAACAAAAACTAACCTAGCAAATATATGAGTTAAAAGATCATTGATCAAAATGTTAAATGGAGTACTCTGAGGAAGCAAAGAGTTTTGGAGATATGCGAAATAATTTTCTTATAGTACATTTCCTAATTGACTTTATAAAGCTGTTTCTTATAGTCTTCATTAATGAAAGTTAAAGAGGCATGAGAACAAAGTGCTGCTGAGAATATTATATCAATTAATTTTTGTGAAAACAAAAGTATAATCCATTTGTTGCCAATATTATCAGACTGTGATTCTAAAGTGAAACTACCTTTCTTTTTTACATCCTTATTTTCATAGTATAAGCCCCTCCTGGTCCATTAAAAATGTAGTACTGCCAACCCAAAGTTAGTCCCAGGGCTTTACCTTATAGCAAGAGAGTTGAGAAATGTCAGGGAGCACAGATCATTTGATGAGTAGTAAATGCTTGATATAGCTGGTAGTTTGAAGTAGTAGCTCTTTAGATGATTTTTTTTTTTCCAGAATGGGGAAGAATGCTATATGTTATAGATGGAATTCTGTCCTTCCAAATGTATATGCTGAAGTCCTAACTCCGTGTACCTCAGAATGTGACTATATTTGTAGATAGGGTTTTTAAATAGTAAGTAGGTTAAAATGAAGTCATTAGGGTACTCTAATCAAATATGCCTGTTGTACTTATAAAGAGCTGTGCTTAAGACACAGACACCTACAGAAGGAAAACCACATGAAAACACAGGGAGAAGAAAGCTAGCTATAAGCCAAGGAGTGAGTAAGACCTCAGAAGAAAGCAAAGCCTGCCAACACCTGGATCTTGGATTCTAGCCTGTGGAATCATAAGAAAATAGATTTCTTTGTTTAAGCTACTCAATCTGTGGTACTTGGTTACAGTAGCCCTACCAAACTCATGTGATTCTGTGATGAGGGGAAAGAACTGTTGAAGAGTGAGCAATCAAAGATACAAGGAAAAGGGAAAGGGAGGCAGAGGAGAGGTGGGGATCAGAGCAAGAAAATATCAGAGAGGACAGAAAAGTATGGGGTAAAGTCGTAGATAGGTGGTGTGTATGTTGGTCCATTCTTGCATTGATATAAGGAACTACTTGAGACTTGAGTAATTTATAAAGAAAAGAGATTTAATTGGCTCAAAGTTCTGCAGGCTGTACAGGAAGCATGGCTTGGGAGGCCTCAGGAAACTTACAACATGGCAGAAGGTGAAGAGGAAAGAGGCACGTCTCACATGGCTGAAGCAGGGGGAAGAAAGAGGGAAGGGGGAGGTGCTATAGACTTTTAAACAACCAGATCTCTTGAGAACTTACTTACTACCACAAGAGGATAAAGGGGGAAATCTTCTTCCATGATCCAATCACCTCCCACCAGGCCCTGCCTCCAATACTGGGGATTACAATTCAACATGAGATTGGGGGGGGGACACAAATCCAAACCATATTATTCTACCCCTGACCCCTCCCAAATCCCATGTTCTTCTCACATTGCAAAATACAATCCTCCCTTCTCAATAGTCCCCCAAGTCTTAATTCATTCCAGCATTAACTCAAAAGTCCACCGTCCAAAGTCTCATCTGAGACAAGGCATTCCCTTCTGTCTATGATCCTGTAAAATTGAAAGTGAGTTATTTAATTCCAGAATACAACATGAGTGCAGTCATTTGGTATATACACCCATTCCAAGAGTGATAAATCAGCCCAAAACAAAGGCACTACAGGCCCCATGCAAGTCTAATACCCAGAAGGGCAGTCATTAAATCTTAAAGCTCCAAAATAATCTCCTTTGGCTCCATGTCTCACACCCAGGCCACATTGATGCAAGGGGTGGTCTCCCAAGGTCTTGGATATCTCTGCCTCTATCTCTTTGCTGGGTACAGTCCCCTTAGCTGCTTTTACAGGCTGGTGTTGAGTGCCTGTGGTTTTTCCAGGCACATAGTACAAGCTGTTGGTGTATATACCATTCTGGGGTCTGGACGGAGGTGGCCCTCTTCTCACAACTCCACTAGGGAGTGCCCAGTGGGGACTCTTGTGTGGGGCCTCCAACTCTACAATTCTTTTTTACACTGATATAGTAGAGATTCTTCATTAGGGTTCCACCCCTGCAGCAGACTTCTGCCTGGATATCCAGGTGTTTTCATACATCCTATGAAATCTAGGCGGAGGCTCCAAAGCCTCAACTCTTGCCCTCTGGGCACCCACAGGCTTAGCACCACCAAGGCTTGCAGCTTGTACCCTCTGAAGCAGTGGCCTTATCTATATCTGGGGCCCTTTTAGCCATGATTGGAGCTGCAGTGACTGGAACACAGAGAGCAGTGTGCCAAGGTTGTTCAGGGCATCAAGACCCTGGGTCTGGTCCACAAAACCATTATTTATTCCTAGGCCTCTGGGCCTGTGATGGGAGGGGCTGCCATGAAGCTCTCTGAAATGCCTTTCAGGCATTTTCCCCATTGTCTTGGCTACTAACATTAGGCTCCTCTTTACTTTTGCAAATTTCTGCAGCCAGCTTGAATTACTCCCCTGAAAACGGGTTTTTGTTTTCTACCACTTGGCCACATTACAAATTTTCAAAACGTTTATGCTCTGTTTCCCTTTTAAGTATATGTTCCAATTTCAGACCATCTCTTTGCTCGTGAATATAAGCATATACGGTTAGAAGCAGCCAGGATACTTCTTGAACACTTTACTGCTTAGAAATTCTTCCACCAGATACTCTAAATCATCTCTCTCAAGTTCAAAGTTCCACAGATCCCTACAGTGGGGGCACAATGCCACCAGTTTTTGCTACAGCATAGCAAGATTAACCTTTACTCCAGTTCCCAATAAGTTTCTTATCTCCATCTGAGACCACCTCAGCCTGGACTTCACTGTCACAACAATTTAACAAGTCTCTAGGAATTTCCAAACTTTTCCTCACATTCCTGTCGTCTTCTGAGCTCTTCAAACTATTACAACATCTGCCCATTACCCAGTTCCAAAATTGCTTCCACATTTTCAAGTATCTTTATAACAATGCCCCACCTCTCTGGTACCAATATTCTGTATTAGTCCATTCTCGCATTGCTATAAAGATCTGCCTGAGACTGAGTAATTTATAAAGAAAAGAGATTTAATTGGCTCAGAGATCTGCAGGCTGTGCAGGAAGCATGGCTTGGGAGGCCTCAGGAAACTTACAACATGGCAGAAGGTGAAGAGGAAGGAGGCATATCTCACATGGTTGAAGCAGGGGGAAGAGAGAGGGAAGTGTGAGGTGCTACAGACTTTTAAACAATTAGATCTTACGAGAACTCACTCACTATCATGAGAATAGCAAGGGGAAAATCTAGCCCCATGATTCAATCACTTCCCACCAGGCCCTGCCTCCAACACTGGGGATTGCAATTCCACACGAGATTTGGGTGGGGATATGAATCCAAACCATATCAGTGTGGTGGGCTAAAAAATAGCACCAGGCTGGGCATGGTGGCTCACGCCTGTAATTACAGTACTTTCAGTGGCCAAGGTGGGTGGATTGCTTGAGCTCAGGAGTTTGAGACTAGCCTCAGCAACATGGCAAATCCTGTCTCTATAAAAAATACAAATATTAGCTGAGCGTGGGGTTGTATGCCGGTAGCCCCAGCTACTTGGGAAGCTGAGGTGGGAGGATGGCTTGAGCCCAGGTAGCAGAGGTTGCAGTGAGCCCAAGATTGTCCCACTGCACTCCAGCCTGGATGACAGAGCCAGATCCTGTCGAGCCCAAGATTGTCCCACTGCACTCCAGCCTGGATGACAGAGCCAGATCCTGTCTCAATAAATAAATAAATAAATAAATAAATAAATAAATAAATAAATAAATAAATAAAGCAAAAGCACCAAAAGACATCATGTCAAATTCCCGAAACTTGTGATTTTTACCTTATATGATAAAGGATGGGATAAATTCAAGGCTCTGAGAGGAAATGTTTATCCTGGATTATCTGAGTCAGTTCTAAACACAATCACAGGTATCTTTATAAGAAAGGAGAGACAGTTGTAAGACAGACACACAGAGGACAGACACACAGAAGAGGAGAAGGTGATATGATGTTGCCTCAAGCCAGAGAACACTTGGCACCCCCGGAAGCTGAAAGAGGCAAGGAGAGAAAAAATTTCTGTTGTTTCAAGCCACCAAGTTTGTGGTCATTTGTTACAGCAGCCACAGAGAACTAATACAGATGGACTGAGCTTGGATATCAGAAAATAAATTTCTTCCTTTCAGACATGGGGTAGAAAAGTAAGGATGTTTACACACTGATTATCTTGGTGAAGGTGGTAGTGGTGATATTGTAGGTAAAGTAATTACAGACTATTCATTTTGTACACAATAATGCATCAAGAACTTTTCTGGTTTTGTATTTGTTAGAAAACTCAGAGTTTAGACCAAACCCCGAATATAATAGAAAACATTGAGTTTTTTAAAAAACTTTTGACCATTTATACCAACCAACTGTAAAGTTCTTTTACATCTTTAAGCATTTAGCTATAAATAATGAATCAGGAAACAAAGGGCCAATAATGACAAAATGAACTCTTCAAGGTACGCATAATGTTTTGTAAGTTAAGTTAGAAATTTCCAATTGCTTTTTCTGAAATGGAAACAACTTTATAACAAGATTGCTTCTTTGAAATACTGTAAGAGTATAATGTTCTAGATTGTGATATACTGCAACATATTAAACCCTAATGGATTTTCCTCATAAAAATCTGTAATACTGCTATGATTGAATACTTCTTCAGAACTTGGTAAACATGTTGCTTTTTAAAAATCTTGTATTTGTCATAATACCTATTCTGGCAGGTGGGGGGACATTTGGGTGATGCTTGTTGTTAACAGAAGGATAAATTAGTTTTGCAGCATGAATTGGCATTCCTTAAAATTCATTCACAAAATAATTGCTTGCTGGGGATTTTCATCATTATAACTGAGAAAGAGGAGGCACATCTGTGCTGTTTTGCAATATGAGACAATCATCCTTCAAACAAATGATACATGCAACAATACATAGGAATATGGTGGGAAAACGATTCAGTGGTTCTGTTTGAACCCGTGATTCTAATACTAGAGGCAGGATTGAAATTCCAGTCTGTAACTGTACCAGGAAAAGTCATAATAAGGGAATAGGGGTTGATACATTTAACTTCTTCTCTCTATAACAGCTTTCTTTGGATAATTTGGTAGAAAAAACCAACATGAAATAAAAACATCTTTAGAAGTCTTAGACGTATTACTAATTATTTATGGGATTGATTTCAGAAATTTGATACTTTAACATCTTAAACAAAAAAGGAAAGCCAGGTACAGTGGCTCAGACCTGTAATCCCAGCACTTTGAGAGAGCGAGGAGTGAAGATTGCTTAAGGCCAGGAGTTTAAGACAAGCCTGGGCAACATAGTGAGACCCCCATCTCTACAAAAAACAAAACAAAACAAAAACCCAGAAACCTAGCTGGATATGGATATGGTAACCTGTGCCTGTAGTCACAGCTACAGGAGACTGAGGTGGGAGGATTGCTTGAGCCCAAGGGTTCAAGGCTATAGTGAGCCATGATCAGCCCACTACACTTCAGCCTGGGTGACAGAGTGAGATCTTGTCTTTAAAGAGAGAGAGAGAGAGAGAGACAGACAGACAAAATGAGAGAGAGAGAGGGAAATACTCTCAACAGGCAGCATGAAATCATGTTCTAAATCCACACTCTTTTTTTCCTGAAGATATTTGTTCAATAACATACAAGCCAAATAATGGAAACTGACATCGTGTGTGTGTGTGTGTGTGTGTGTGTTGGGTATGGGCTAGGTATGCAGGAGAACCAACCACCAGGGGAATCTCGTAGCACTTCCTGAATCCCAAAGGTTCTTTTCCTCTAGTATCTGACATCCTTCACTTCCTTTCCCTTCTCTTTGCAACCACCAACAACTTGACTTACATGTTACTTGGGTTTAGGTACAATGTCATTAGTTTTTTTGTTTGTTTTGTTTTTAGATGGCGTTCTGTCTTGTTGCCCAGGCTGGGGTGCAATGGCGAGATCTCAGCTCACTGCAACCTCCACCTCCCAGATTCAAGTGATTCTCCTGCCTCTGCCTCCTGAGCAGCTGGGATTACAGGCATGTGGCACCACGCCTGGCTAATTTTGTATTTTTAGTAGAAACGGGGTTTCTCCATGTTGGTCAGGCTGCTCTCGAATTCCCGGCCTCAGTGAGCTGCCCACCTCAGCCTCCCAAAGTGCTGGGATTACAGATGTGAGCCATCGTGCCCGGCCAATGTCATTAATTTTTATACCGACAGATATACATAGCACAGTACCTTGAAGTGAAATATTAAATTGCCACTTTATACATGGATTATTACAATTGCTATTTAACTGTTTTGGGGATTCCAGTTTACATTTTATAAGATATTTAAATTAAAACCATAATTATATTGAATGTAATTCAAGTGATGCCAGTTGTGCTTTTAAAACCATTTAAAATGTTTTGTGTGTTTTTAAAATGTTAATGACTCTTTAGTGGTCAAATAAATGAAGTGTAGGACTCCGAAAAATCTCCTGAAATAGCCCAACCCAATCTATCCCCAAATTAGTCTCCCAATTGCAGCCTATTCTTCTCCGCACCCTTCATGAAGGCTGGCGACCTTCATGAAGGCTGGCGTTCAGCCACATGCCACATTGTTGCCCTTCTGGAAATGTGCCAGATTCTTTCAGGGCTCTGAATATTTGCAATGTTTTACCTTTCTGAACTGCCCTTTCCTTCTTCTTCAGTCCTGGCAAAGTTAGTTTCTTCCTCTTATTTTTTCATTAGGCTTTATCTACTCTCCTCTTAAACAATGTAAGAATCTTGGAAAACTTTAACCTTTCCACTTAAATAATTTTTAAACTTTATTCCATCGTTTTTTACTCCCCAAATTCATTATAAATTTATCCAAAGTTTAACATCTATTTTCCTCTGAGTTTTATCTTTCATCTACTATTTCTTTCTTTCTTGATTCCATTTTTTCATTGTAAAAAAATAAGGTGGACTTATTAGTAGTTTTTTCTGCAAAACGTTATTAGTAGTAGAACTATTATAGTCTATATTTTTCCAGCATCAAATCTATCAGAATGGCTAAAATTAAAAAGACTGTCAGAAACAAGTATTAATGAGTATGTAAAACACTGCTGGTGGAAATACAAGTAAATACAACAATTTGGAAACATTATTTGGTATTATTAACTAATGCTGAACATAACAAACATCTTATACCCTAAGGTAAAATCCAACAGAAATGCATACATATTGAGGCAGGTTGAATAATCATCCCCCAGAGATGTCTATACCCTAATACTCAGAACCTGTGAATGTTACCTTATATGACAAAATAAAATTTGCAGGTGTGATTAAGTTAAAGATATTGAGATGGGGAGATTATTCTCAATTATCCTATTATCTGAGTGGTCTCAATGTAATCACAGGGATCCTTATAAAAGGGATGAAGGGGAAGTCAGAGTCAGAGAGAAAGCAATTGATGACTGAAGCAAGCAGAGCATATAGTGATGTGGCCACACAGGTCAATGAATACTAAGTCTAAAAGCTGGAAGGGTCAAGAAACAGACTCCTCCTGGAGACTCCAAAAGAAATCAGCCCTGCTGACACCCTTATTTTAATCCCATGAGCTCCATTTCAGGCTCTGACCTCTAGAATTGTGAGAGTGGCAGCTTTATTTACTTTCATTAATAGGAGGTACCTATGCCTAGACAGTGTAAGTGCTCAATAAGAATTGTTGAACAATGACAAACTGTATGAATGAATGAATGAATTAGTGCAAATGTCTTTATTTCACTCTTATTTTGATGAGTAAATTGGCATAGTATAGAATTCTAGTTTGATGACTATTTTTTGCAGCACTTTAGAGAGGTTTCTGGCTTTTCCTTTATTATTTTCCCAGGCATTATCTCTTTGAATATTGTGCCTCCTTCATTTTCTCAATTCTTTCCTTTTGTAACTGTTACTGAACTTTCTAGCCATAGTGTCTTTAAATCTGTCTTTCATTTTATCCATCTCTTTGTTTCCTCATGTTGCTCTCTGGATATTTTGTTCAGATCACATCCAGTTCATTTATAGTTTTGTTTAACTCATCCACTCAAAGTGCACAAGTCACAAGGGTGAATCTCAACAAACTATTGCAAAGTAAACACATGCTGTAACTAGGTCAATAAATAAAATTCTGTCATTGCCAAGAAGTTCCCTCATGCCATCTTCCAATCATTATGACTTTCCTTCTATCTAGAGGTAATCAAATAAAGCCCCAGATGTTTGCCACTTGCCTGTCCTAGGCAGGCAATGAACTCCAGTTTTTGTTTCCTTGGCACCATGAATCTGTTAAAAGTTTTGCAAAGCTCCTGATTCTCTCAGGTGCCTCTTCTGGCATGAGTATGGGCATCTTTAATGAGCATGGACATTAAAAAAAAAATGGCACCAGTTGCAGAACTCTTCTGTCTTTTTCATTTTCTCCCCTAAATATCTTGATCTTTTAATTCACCCCTGTCTCTTTAATGTTCAAATGACGTAGAACAGATTATAAAAAATTATTTTGCAAGCATTAATAGTTGCTCTGAGCCTGAAGCTTGATCTGATTTACTTTGTTTGCAATTACTGGAAGTCAGGAGCAATTGCAAAATATTCACAGCTATAAGTTCTATTCTATTCTTTTAAAAATTTTCTTCTTTTAAAGTAGATTCTTCTTCTATTTTTATGTCTTGATTTCTTTTATAGTTCTTCTATTTTTATTCTAACGATAGCTATTTTATACCGTCTGGTCAACATTTATGTTATTGGAGGTTAGAGGATATAACCCTATTGTTTATTGTGGATTTTTTAAAAAAGAGCTCTAAGTGCACGTATTAGTTCTATCCCTTAATTTTTATGGCCTTAATCAATTTGCTTATTTTCTTTAAGGTTTAGTTTTCCCCATCTCTCTGAAATGGAAATTGTGTTAAATATAATTTTCATAGTTAACTGTGCGACATAGTTTTTTTAACCTGTTGTTTTGATATAAATGGTAAAGAATCCTGGATTAATTTTTTTCTAACAAAAAATGAATTAAAATATAAATGTCTTATAGGATATGAAACTTGGTATTTTGGAGCTGTCTGTGATCATAGTTATTCATTACAACATTATCTTGACAAAGAGTACTCCCATCTCTAATGATAGAGAAACATGGGAATTTCTGCTTCCAGCAATATAAAAAACTAGATCACCTACTATGAGATATGCTATATATAATTCAACAAATTCTTTAAATTCACAAGGGAATTCCCTATTGTCTGAAAATTTTTTCAAAGTAGGAATTTGGTATGGTTAGCCAATACCAGACTTGTGACTGCATGACTATTTTATGATGCCAAGAGACTTGTGTTTTCACGATTCAGTAATAACCTTATGTCTAACCAAGGTGGTTTATATAGTCAGTTCCTTCAAACAGGTTTGTTTTTTTTTTTTTTTTTTTTTTTTGATGGAGTCTTGCTCCGTCACCAGGCTGGAGTGCAGTGGCATGGTCTTGGCTCACTGCAACCTCCGACTCCCTGGTTCAAGTGATTCTCCTGCCTCAGCCTCCCGAGTAGCTGGGATTACAGGCATGTGCTACCATGCCCAGCTATTTTTTGTATTTTTAGTAGGGACAGGGTTTCACCATGTTGGCCAGGATGGTCTCAATCTCCTGATCTTGTGACCTGTCTGGCTCAGCTTCCCAAAGTGCTGGGCTTACAGGTGTGTCCCAATGCACCCAGCCCAAAGGGATATTTCCACAGTGAAAAGACAAACCAGGAAAAAAATAAGTCTACCCAACAGCAAAGACCCATGACAAGGTTATTTGTTTGTTCTAGGCCCTGACTCTAGGTAGGACAAATATAATGTATTTCTTGAGTTTCTAAATATAGCCCTGGCCTTGTATGGAATTGGTATTTGGATTTTTATACTCATAAATCTAAAAATTAATTTAATGTGATAATGAGTATTTGGCAGAAGAGAATACAATTACTCTCCAGTAATATATACATTTAACTCAGACTCCCTCAATATTTCCATAGATTTAGATTAACTGAACTCTAAATTCCAAACTATAAAACTGATGAAACAAGATATCATGAGTGAGAAGTAGCATGAAAAACCAATAATAGAATTAGAAATGTTGCATGGCATTATTGTTTGCTTTACTTTGTGTTGTTTTTTAAAGACAAAATAGACTGAAGCATGATTATAGGTCAAGAGGAACACAGATTTGTTAAGGAAGAGCCTGGGGAATAATTGATGGGAATCTTGGAGTAGACTGGAAGAGAGAGGATCAGGAGTAGAGACTGGAGGGAGACAACCCATGCATCCTCTGAGGAAGGGAAGCTGATGTTGAAATGTTAAATTAAAAATGGACAGGAATGATCTCTGTTCCAAGATGGCCAAGTAGGAACAGCTCTGGTCTGCAGCTCCCAGTGTGATCGATGCAGAAGACAGGTGATTTCTGCATTTCCAAATGAACACCTGGTTCATCTCACTGGGACTGGTTGGACAGTGGATGCAGCCCATGGAGGGTTAGCCAAAGCAGGGTGGGGCATCACCTCACCTGGGAAGCATGAGGGGTTGAGGAATTTCCCTTTCCTAGCCAAGGGAAGCAGTGTCAGACTGTACCTGGAAAAATGGGACACTTCTGCTCAAATAGTGCACTTTTCCCATGGTCTTAGCAACTGCCAGACCAGGAGATTCCCTCCCATGCCTGGCTTGGCAGGTACCACGCCCATGGAGCTTTGCTTACTGCCAGCGCAGCAGTCCAAGATCGACCTGCAAGGCAACAGCCTGCTGGCAGGAGGGGTGTCCGCTATTGCTGAGACTTGAGTAGGTAAACAAAGCAGCCAGAAAGTTTGAACTGAGTGGAGCCCACCACAGCTCAGCAAGGCCTACTGCCTCTATAGACTCCACCTCTGTGGGCAGGGCATAGCTGAACAAAAGGCAGCAGAATCTTCTGCAGACTTAAACGTCCCTGACTGACAGCTCTGAAGAGAGCAGTGGTTCTCCCAGCAGGGCATTTGAACTCTGAGAATGGACAGAGTGCCTCCTCAAGTGGGTCCCTGACCCCCATGTAGCCTAACTGGGAGACACCTCCCAGTAGGGGCCGACAGACAGCTCATACACATGGGTGCCCCTCTGGGAAGAAGCTTCCAGAGGAAGGATCAGGCAGCAATATTGCTGTTCTGTACCCTCCGCTGGTGATATCTAGGCAAACAGGGTCTGGAGTGGACCTCCAGCAAACTCCAGCAGGGACCTGACTGTTAGAAGGAAAACTAACGAACAGAAAGGGATAGCACCCACATCAACAAAAACGAGATCCACACCAAAACCCCATCTGTAGGTCACCAACATCAAAGACCAAAGGTAGATAAAACCACAAAGCTGGGGAGAAACCAGAGCAGAAAAGCTGAAAATTCCAAAAACAAGAGCACATCTTTTCCTCCAAAGGATCACAGCTCCTCACCAGCAATGGAACAAAGCTAGACAGAGAATGACTTTGATGAGTTGACAGAAGTAGACTTCAGAAGGTCAGTAATAACAAACTTCTCCAAGATAAAGGAGCACGTTATAACCCATTGCAAGGAAGCTAAAAACCTTGAAAAAAGGTTAGACCGAATGACTAACTAAAATAAACAGTGTAGAGAAGACCTTAAATGACCTGATGGAGCAGAAAACCATGGCACGAGAACTTCGTGACACAGGCACAAGCTTCAATAGCCTATTAGATCAAGTGGAAGAAAGGATATCCGTGATTGAAGATCAAATTAATGACATAAAGTGAGAAGACAAGGTTAGAGAAAAAAGAGTAAAAAAAAACCCAAAGCCTCCAAAAAATATGGGACTATGTGAAAAGACCAAATCTATGTTTGATTGTTGTACCTGAAAGTGACAGGGAGAAAGGAACCAAGTTGGAAAACACTCTTCAGGATATTATCCAGGAGAACTTCCCCAACTAGCAAGGCAGACCAACATTCAAATTCAGGAAATACAGATAACACCACAAAGATACTCTGTGAGAAGAGCAACCCCAAGACGCGTAATTGTCAGATTCACCAAGGTTGAAATGAAGGAAAAAATGTTAAGGGCAGCCAGAGAGAAAGGTCGGGTTACCCACAACTGGAAGCCCATCAGACTAACAGTGGAACTCTCAGTAGAAATGTTACAAGCCAGAAGAGAATGGAGGCCAATATTCAACATTCTTAAGGAAAATAATTTTCAACCCAGAATTTCATATCCAGCCAAACGAAGCTTCAAAGTGAAATCCTTTACAGACAAGCGAATGCTGACAGATTTTGTCACCACCAGGACTGCCTTACAAGAGCTCCTGAAGGAAGCACTAAAATGGAAATGAACAGCTGGTACTAGCCATTGCAAAAACATGCCAAATTGTAGAGACTATCAATGCAATGAAGAAACTGCATCAATTAATGGGCAAAATAATCAGCTAACATTATAATGACAGGATCAAATTCATACATAACATATTAACCTTAAATGTAAATGGGCTAAATGCCCCAATTAGAAGACACAGACTGGCAAATTGGATAAAGAGTCAAGACCCATCAGTATGTTGTATTCAGGAGACTCATCTCACATGCAGAGATACACATAGGCTCAAAATAAAGGGATGGAGGAAGATCTACCAAGCAAATGGAAAGGAAAAAAAATCAGAAGTTGCAAACCTAGTCTCTGATAAGCCAGACTTTAAACTAACAAAGATCAAGAGAGACAAAGAAGGCCATCACATAATGGTAAAGGGATCAATTCAACAAGAAGTTGTCAAAGGCCTTTTCTGCATCTATTGAGATAATCATGTAGTTTTTTTCATTGGTTCTGTTTATGTGATGAATTACGTTTATTGATTTGTGTATGTTGAACTATCCTAAATGCATATGCACCCAATGCAGGACACCCAGCTTCATAAAGGAAGTCCTTAGTGACCTACAAAGAGACTTAGACTCCCACACAATAATAATGGGAGACTTTAACACCCGACTGTGAATATTAGAAAGATCAATGAGACAGAAGATTAACAAGGATATGCAGGACTTGAACTCAACTCTGCACCAAGTGGGCCTAATAGACATCTACAAAACTCTCCACCTGAAATCAACAGAATATGCATTCTTCTCAGCACCACATTGCACTTATTCTAAAATTGACCACGTAATTGGAAGTAAAGCACTCCTCAGCAAATGTAAAAGAACAGAAACCACAACAAACTATTTCTGAGACCACAATGCAATCAAATTAGAATTCAGGATTAAGAAACTCATTCAAAACCGCACAACTACATGGAAACTGAACAACCTGCCCCTAAAAGACTAGTGGGTAAATAACGAAATGAAGGCAGGAATAAAGATCTTCTTTGAAACCAATGAGAAAAAAGACAAAACGTACCAGAATTTATGGGACCATTTAAAGCAGTGTGTAGAGGGAAACTTATAGCACTAAATGCCCACAAGAGAAAGGAGGAAGATCTAAAATCGACACCCTAACATTACAATAAAAAGAACTAGAGAAGCAAGAGCAAACAAATTGAAAAGCTAGCAGAAGGCAAGACATAACTAAGATCAGAGCAGAACTGAAGGAGACAGAAACACAAAAAACCCTTCAAAAAAATCAATGAATCTAGGAGCTGTTTTTTTTTTTTTTTGAAAAGATCAACAGAATTGATGGACTGTTAGCAAGACTAATAAAGAAGAAAAGAGAGAAGAATCAAATAGATGCGATAAACAAGGATAAAGGGGATATCCCCACCGATCCCACAAAAATACAAACTGCCATCAAAGAATACTATAAACACCTCTAAGCAAATAAAGTAGAAAATCTAGAATAAATGAATAAATTCCTGGACACGTACACCCTCCCAAGACTAAACCAGGAAGAAGTTGAATCTCTGAATAGACCAGTAACAGGCTCTGAAATTGAGGCAATAATTAATAACCTCCCCACAACAACAAAAAAATCCAGAACCAGATTAATTCTACCAGAGGTACAAAGAAGAGCTGGTACCATTCCTTCTGAAACTATTGCAATAGATGGAAAAAGAAGGAATCCTCCCTAACTCATTTTGGTATCATCCTGATACCAAAGCCTGGCAGAGACACAACAAAAAAAGAGAATTTTAGACCAATATCCCTGATGAATATCAATGCAAAAATCCTCAATAAAATACTGGAAAACCAAATCCAGCAGCACATCAAAAAACTTATCAACCATGATCAATTCGGCTTCATCCCTGGGATGCAAGGCTGGTTCAACATACAAAAATCAATAAACGTAATTTATCACATAAACAGAACCAATGAAAAAAACCACATGATTATCTCAATAGATGCAGAAAAGGCCTTTGACAAAATTCAACAGCCCTTCATGCTAAAAACTCTCAATAAACAAGTTATTGATTGAACGTATCTGAAAATAATAAGAGCTATGTATAAAAAACCCACAGCCAGTATCATACTGAATGGGCAAATCCTGGAAGCATTCCCTTTGAAAATTGGCACAAGACAAGGATGCCCTCTAGTAACACTTCTATTCAATATAGTGTTGGAAGTTCTGGCCAAGGTAATCAGGAAAGAGAAAGAAATAAACGTTATTCAACTAGGAAAAGAGGAAGTCAAATTGTCCCTGTTTGCAGATGACATGATTGTATATTTAGAAAACCCCATTTCTCAGCCCCAAATCTGCTTAAGCTGGTAAGCAACTTCAGCAAAGTCTCAGGATACAAAATCAATGTGCAAAAATCACAAGCATTCTTATACACCAATAACAGACAAACAGAGAGTCAAATCATGAGTGAACTCCCATTCACAATTGCTTCAAAGAGAATAAAATACCCCTAGGAACCCAACTTACAAGGGATATGAAGGACCTGTTCAAGGAGAACTACAAACCACTGCTCAATGAAATAAAAGAGGACACAAACAAATGGAAGATCATTCCATGCTCATGGATACGAAGAATCAATATAGTGAAAATGGCCATACTGCCCAAGGTAATTTATAGACTCAATGCCATCCCCATCAAGCTACCAATGACTTTCTTCACAGAATTGGAAAAAACTACTTTAAAGTTCATATGGAACCAAAAAAAGAGCCCGCATTGCCAAGACAATCCTCAGCAAAAAGAACAAAGCTGGAGGCATCATGCCACCTGTTTTCAAACTATACTACAAGGCTACAGTAACCAAAACAACACGGTACTGGTACCAAAACAGATATATAGACCAATGGAATGGAACAGAGGCCTCAGAAATAACACCACACATCTACAACCATCTGATCTTTGACAAACCTGACAAAAACAAGAAATGGGGAAAGGATTTCCTATTTAATAAATTGTGCTGGGAAAACTGGCTAGCCATATATAGAAAACTGAAACTGGATCCCTTCCTTACACGTTATACAAAAAATAATTCAAGATGGATTAAAGATTTAAATATTAGACCTAAAACCACAAAAACACTAGAAGAAAACCTAGGCAATATCATTCAGGACATAGGCATGGGCAAAGACTTCATGACTAAAACGCCAAAAGCAATGACAATGAAGCCAAAATATACAAATGGGATCTAATTAACCTAAAAAGCTTCTGTGCAGCAAAAGAAATTACCATCAGAGTGAACAGGCAACCTACAGAACGGGAGAAAATTTTTGCAATCTACCCATCCAACATAGGGCTAATATCCAGAATCTACAAGAACTTAAACAAATTTACAAGAAAAAAAACAAACAACCCCATCAAAAAGTGGGCAAAAGATGTGCACAGACACTTCTCAAAAGAAGACATGTATGAAGCCAACAAACAAATGAAAAAATGCTCATCATCACTGGTCATCAGAGAAATGCAAATCAAAACCACAATGAGATACCATCTCACACCAGTTAGAATGGCAATCATTAAAAAGTCAGGGAACAACAGATGCTGGAGGGGATGTGGAAAAATAGGAATTCTTTTGCACTGTTGGTGGGAGTGTAAACTAATTCAACCATTGTGGAAGACAGTGTGGCGATTCCTCAAGGATCTAGAACTAGAAATACCTTTTAACCCAGCCATCCCATTACTGGGTATATACCCAAAGGAGTATAAATCATGCTACTATAAAGACACATGCACACGTATGTTTATTGTGGCACTATTCACAATAGTAAAGGCTTGGAACCAACCCAAATGTCCATCAATGATAGACTGGATTAAGAAATTGTGGCATATATACACCATGGAATACCATGCAGCCATAAAAAAAGGATGAGTTCATGTCCTTTGCAGGGACATGGATGCAGCTGGAAACCATCATTCTCAGCAAACTATCACAAAGACAGAAAACCAAACACTGCATGTTCTCACTCATAGGTGGGAATTGAACAATGAGAACACTTGGAAACAGGGCGGGGCACATCACACACCGGGGCCTGTCACAGGAAGGAGGACTGGGGAAGGGACAGCATTAGGAGAAATACCTAATGTAAATGACGAGTTGATGGGTGCAGCAAACCAGCATGGCACATGTATGCCTATGTTACAAACCTGCAACTTCTGCACATGTACCCTGGAACTTAAAGTATAATTTAAAAAAAAACAAAACAAAAAAAAACAAAACAAAGCAACAGACAAGAGCTTTAAAGACTCTTGGCCTAATTTTCTATTATTTATTTATTTATTTTATGCTTTAACTTTTATTTTAGGTTTGGGGGTACTGTAAATTTTTGTCACATAGGTAAACACATGTCACAAAGGTTTGTTGTACCTATTATTTCATCACCAACCTATTAACTCCAGTACCCAATAGTTATCTTTTCTACTCCTCTCCCTTTTCCCACCTTCCTCCCTTCTGATAGACGCCAGTGTCTGTTCCTTCTTTGTGTTCCTAAGTTCTTATCATTTAGCTTCCATTTATAAGTGAGAACATGAGGTATTTAGTTTTCTGTTCCTGTGTTAGTTTGCTAAGGATAATATCCTCCAGCTTCATTCAGGTTCCTGAAAAAAACATAATGTCATTCTTTTCCATGACAGCATAGTATTCCATGGTGTATATGGGACACTATACATATACACCATGTATATGCATATACCTTTTCTTTATCTAATCTGTCATTGATGGGCATTTAGTTTGATACCTTGTCTCTGCTATTGTGAATAGTGCTGCAATGAACATTCACGTGCATGTATCTTTATGGTAGAATAATTTATATTTGTCTGGATATATTCCCAGTAATGGGATTGCTGGGACAAATGGTAGTTCTCCTTTCTCAATGTATTAGGTAGTGTAAAGGAAGTGAGAGTGGCTAGTTTAATTGGAAGCTTGAGGACATGGGTAAAAAGTTTACATTCTGCATGGAGAATCTAAAAGAGATAGATAAGAAAGGAATCTCAGAAAAGAATTCTTCATTCTGCATGTCGAATCAAAGGAAGATTAAACAAGAAAAAGTAGGACAACTGATCGGTGTTGAGAGCACAAGTATGGACATGATAATTTGAATGATATTCATTCTGTGAGGTTGTGTGGCATTTCCTGTCAGCTTTGGAAAGATGGAGAAGCTGTTAAAATCCACAATTACAACTGAGGGCACATTTAGAGCAAGAGCAAATATATAACTGAAACTCTTATGTCAAGAAAAAGATGAAATTTCATTCAATATTCAGAGTTTAAGGAAGAATGAATTGCACATGAGAATTCTGAAAACTTTTGTTGAAGTTGAAATGATTAAACATTTTAAAGTTTTCATGCCAGAAAGAATAAACATTAGCTACCAAAAAATTCATTTAAATGGATAAACACTGAACAAATGAACTCTTCCTGGATTTCTTTACCTATTACCTGATTAAATTGATTGGCAAAAAAATTAAATGTTTTTCTTTCTCTCCAAATCTATATGTCAAAGTAAGAAACCAAAAACGATTAATCAACCTTATAACTCTTTTAAGCAAAATATTCAGAAATTGTTTAGGTGCTAAGCTTGTTAAATTTGAGTTCCTGACAGCAAAAGAACAAGTGCATGTATGCATTTTAAGTGGTTTCCTATATCATTATTTCAGTGCTACTGGAATCATTCACTGTGTTAGGTGTTCTAATCATTTATTGACCTTCTGGTAACCAGCATAGCAGCTGCAACAAAAGCCCCACCATGTTTCTGTCTAGAATTGCTGCTGCCCCATAGCACCTGCTGTGAAGAAAATTAAGTATGGATGAGCAATCCTTGTTGATTTCACTCCCAGCATGGACAAAAAGTAATTTGGTTCAGGAGATCCTGAAATAAGAGATAAAATAAAGAGAAATGATGGGTATCTGAAATAATAAAAAGTAAACTGAATTGAAAAAGGTAAACAAGAAAAAGTTTTTTAAAATGGTAAAATTCAGAGACTATGAGGAGAAAGAGAATCTCCAAAAATGGTTTAGGGAGTGAGTTAGGCTTGGGAAGTGCCTCGAGTCAAGGGAAGCAGGAGTTGATCTGATTCCACTTCTCTTGGTGTATCTCTTACAGCTCTTTGACAAGCAACACTCCTCTGGAGGCTGCTAAGTGCTTAGTACCCCTCAGGGGGAGTTTATAAAGAACATTAGATAATATAGAGGCTTGTTTAAGTTAGCTGCTGCATTTAGTTTTGGTATTGAGGATTTCATAGGTTGCCAATACTTTTGTTTTGTTATTTTATTATTGTTATTTTTATTATTGTTTATTATTGTTATTTTATTATTGTGGTGTTTGTTTCAAAAGACTGAATGTTAGAATGAAGTATATTTTAGGCCTGACTAAAATGTTATCAGAGCCAAGAAATTTGGTGAGATTTCTTTCAACAAAAATCTCTTATGCTCATTAGTGCAACTCAATTCTAGGAAGCTCAAGAAAGCTACTAGTTTCAACTCATCCAGTTGCCAGATGCTAATCTCTTGATAGCATGCTGCTTCAGCATTCATTCATCTATTGCTTGCTTTGGTTTCTGCCTTAGAAAAAGGCAGGACCGAATGTAGAGAAACTGAAAATCAAACAGAAGCATACTTGCTGAGAATATAGTTAAAGGAAATAAGGTTTTTATTTATGAATGTGGCAAAGGTTACTGTTTCTTACAAAATAATAGTAATATAAAATAAAAACAACCACTCTGAAAAGAAGCAAAATAAGCATCTCGGTGTTTAAACTCGCATCATAAATCCCATGGGTTTTATTTTATAGGAAACCCCTTAAGTCCTGACTCAGAGCCTACTCACTGTGTTTTATATAAAATTCCTACATGCCTAATTATTGACTTTTTGAGCTTACAGATAGTATATGGAATGTGTATATCTAGGTAATCCTGAGAAAACCACTAGAGTATAAACTCCATGAGAGCAGAGACCATATTTATTTTATTTTATTTTGGATTTCCAGTGTTTAGCCCATTTCTGCTATGTAGTAGCTGGACAAGAAAAATTTAACAAATAAATGAATGATAATTAATTAGAGGTAATCAGGGAATCTAGACCTGTGTTAATGAACCAGATGTGAGATATATCCTCTGAAGCCTGAAAAATCCAAGTGGTGATGCTAACAGTGTTGCCTTTTAGAGATAGTTGGCATGGAAAAATATTTATTTTTTTCTGAGGTCTGCCAGTTCTGTCTTGAATGACCTAAACCATGAAATTTATACCTCAGAATATTGGGAACTATTTAGATCAAACCAAACTCAACCATATTCAAAAAAGTGACCTTTCAGAGAAAGTTGCTGTTCTTTTATTGACCTCTTAAACCAAACTTATTTTTAATGTGCCCTACATGTTTAAAAGGTAGTCTGCATCAAACTTAACTCCAAATTATGATGCATCTGAACCTAAATATTGTCTCAACCAAAAACTGTTGATCAAAATAACAGTGCACTTACTGACTTAGTTCAACATATGGGAGCTGATGTTTCTGAACCCTGCAGGCTAATCCCATGATAGCAATAGTCCTTGAGTAGTGTAGATTCTGTTGCTTCTATTGTTGAAGAAAGGTAATGAATATAAAGGAATATAAACATTGGAGTTCTACTTCATTAAAATGTGGTTTAAAATGAGATGAAAAACTGTCAGAATACTCTTATTATCACATGTTATGAACAGAGTATGCCAGGGAATAATTTATTCATCTAGAGTGAGAGTGCTAACTCTAAAACCCATTGGTTAAAAGCACAGACTCTGAATCAGTCTAAAGTGCTTAAACCTTGGCTGTGTCACTTACCAGCTATGTTACCTTGGTAATACTTCATCTTTTTGGGACTCAGGTTTCTCATTTGTGAAATGATGGTAACAATATTACCTATTTAACAGGCTTGTTGTGCAGATTCAGTGAATTAATATGAAGTTCATAGAAAGTGCCGGGCCTGGTAGCTCACACCTGTAATCCCAGCACTTTGGGATGCCGAGGCAGATGAATCACGAGGTCAGGAGATCTAGACCATCTTGGCTAACACAGTGAAACCCCGTTTCTACTAAAAATACAAAAACTTAGCCAGAGGTGGTGGTGGGTGCCTGTAGTCCCAGCTACTCAGGAGGCTGAGGCAGGAGAATGGTGTGAACCCGGGAGGCGGAGGTTTGCAGTGAGCCGAGATGGCACCATTGCACTCCAGCTTGGGCGACAGAGCAAGACTCCGTCTCAAAAAAAAAAAAAAAAAAAAGAAAGAAAGTGCCTGGAATATAATAAGTGCTAAGTAACTGTTTGGTCACCCACTCTTTCTCATAAAGTGACACAAAATTTTAACTATTCTTTGGAGAAAGTTATGTGAAAAGGAAGAGCAGCACACAGTCATAACATTAATTCCATCAATGCCTTGGCTGTCTCTCTGTGCAATTAGGCAATCGTTTTACTGCTAGTCCTGTTCCAAAGTTATTTCACTTCAGTGGGCCTAGAAAGGCTTTAATGCCGACTTCTTTCCCATCATGAGCAGAGTAATGGGTCCTTTGGATACCCTTGGTGTAGCTCACTTGGCTTAAATTAATGTACTCTGTTCAACCAGTCACACCTTCCTCACCCCCAGGACCCCACAGCGTCTCTCATTCTTGCCATCACCAAAGCAGCCTGCCAGCTTGTACTCGCCCCTTGAAGTTCCCAGGCAAAAGTCAGAGGAAAGGTTCCCTGTGTCCTTTTAACTCCATGGTATGTGTCGACACTTACATGTGCAGTCCCTCTTTCTCCCTTGGCTCACAGCACCCTGGCAACTCTCACCAAAGAAATCCACCTTCCAAATCCTTTCTCTAGTCTTATTGTTAACCCCTTATTACTCACCATATGGGTTTTAGGGTTGTCTAACTAGTTCTCAGATATACCACTTGGAAAATGTGTGAGTACTACTGGATGTTGTCCCTTAACTCATTTTAATATCTGATGTTACATACCTTGGTGCCTCAGTTAAAATTTCTTATTTTATCTTGTTTTAGAAGCAATAGCTTGGTTCTATAAAGACATTAATTATATATTTTTAAAAAGGTTTTAATCCAGTCTTTCTGTTCCTACAAATTCCTTTTGTGCAGTGTGTGTTTTTCTCTGCTCTTTATCCTTCATCCTGCACCCTTTTTTCAAGAGTCTGGTGGTCCTCAACTGCCCTTATTTCAGAGAGAGGAACTGAATACTGACTGGAAGCTCTCTCTGCATGTGTTGATTGAACTGTACACTGTGGCCTCTCTGCAGGGTAATCTAATTGGCATTTCCACTGTGGAACACTAGCAAAAATGAATTGGTTAGGTCTTTCATCCAGGGATGATTATCCCAAGAAAGGAATCCTCCAATTTTCTGCTTTTGAAGTATGGGTGGTAGATGGGATCTGGATTGTCAGTTTTCTAATTCAAGGTGAAGGAGACAAGGATTTCACCATTCATAATGTAGACTTGGCTTATTCTCCTGTTTCAAGTATTGCATCTCACTCTTGCCCTCAGCTGTGATGTTATCTCTAAATCATGAACCTCTGTGGGCCAGATCTTTGGATTCTCGTGGTTCTATCTGTCTTGTACCAGCATACAGTGGACCTCTGTGTGTGATGAGTGAAGAAGGGTATAAGAGACTTTCATCCAGTCTTCCTGTGAATAATGTCATTTATGCCTTCACTAACAGAGATACTTGACCTTCCAATTCCTAAACATTTCTGCAGGTCTGCAAAGTTTGTTTGCCAGATAAGGTTACTACTCACCCTGGTAACTGAAGACAAAGGGCATATACTCTTGGGAGTTCTGGAACAGGTGCTGGTATCCATGACTGAGAGACCGATAGATGGTTCACATCACAGAACTCTGTGCAGACAGCCCCTAGTACCAGCCTGGAGCCTGGTAGACTTGCTAGGTTGCTAGATCCAGAGGAGAGATAACAATCACTACAGCTAATCTCTCAGGAAGCCACATGCACAGGGAAAAGGGAAGAGTACTACATTAGGGCAACATCCTATGGGACAAAAGAATCTGAACAACAGCCTTCAGCCCTAGGCCCTCCCTCTGACAGAGCCTGCCCAAAGAAGAAGGAACCAGAAAACCAATTCTGGTAATAGAACAAAATGAGGTTCTTTAACACCCCCCCAAAAATCACACTAGCTGACCAGCAATGGATCCAAATGAAGAAGAAATCCCTGATTTACCTGAAAAAGAATTCAGGAGGTCAGTTGTTAAGCTAATTAGGGAGGCACCAGAGAAAAGTGAAGCCCAGTGTAAGGAAATCAAAAAATGATACAAGAGGTGAAGGGAGGAATATTCAGTGAAATAGATAGCATAAATAAAAAACAATAAAAACTTCAGGAAATAATGGACACACTTATAGAAATGCAAAATGCTCTGGGAAGTCTCAGCAATAGAATTTAACAAGTAGAAGAAAGGAATTCAGAGCTCAAAGACAAGGTCTGTGAATTAACCCAATCCAACAAAGACAAAGGAAAAAGAATAAGAAAATATGAACAAAGACTCCAAGAAGTCTGGGATTATGTTAAACAACCAAACCTAAGAATAATCAATATTCCAGAAGAAGAGAGATCTACAAGTTTGAAAACATATTTTGGTGGAATAATTGAGGAAAACTTCCTCAGCCATGCTAGAGACCTAGACAGCTAGATATTAAAAACTCAAAGAACATCTGGGAAATTCATCATAAAAAGATAATCACCTAGGGACATTGTCATTAGATTATCTAAAGTTAAGATGAAGGAAAGAATCTTAAGAGTTGTGAGACAAAAGCACTAGGTAACCTATAAAGGAAAACCTAACAGATTAATAGCAGGTTTCTCAGTAGTAACTGTACAAGCTAGAAGGTACTAGGGCCCTATCTTCAGCCTCCTCAAACAAAACAATTATCAGCCAAGAATTTTTTAACCAGTGAAACTAAGCTTCATATATAAAGGAAAGATACAGTCATTTTCAGACAAACAAATGCTGAGAGAATTTGCCACTACCAAGCCACTACTACAAGAACCACTAAAAGGAGCTCTAAATCTTGAAACAAATTCTGGAAACACATCAAAACACAACCTCTTTAAAGCATAAATCTCACAGGACCTATAAAACAAAAATACAATTTATAAAAACAGGTAAAAATCAAGGGATTCAGGCAACAAATAGCACAATGAATGCAATGGTACTTCACATCTCAACACTAACATTGAATATAAATGACCTAATTGCCACTTAAAAGATACAGAAGGGAGGTTCAAGATGGCTAAATAGGAACAGCTCCCGTCTACAGCTCCCAGCATGAGTGATGCAGAAGATGGGTGATTTCTGCATTTCTAACTGTGCTTTGAAGAGAGTAGTGATTCTCCCAGCATGGAGTTTGAGATCTGAGAACGGACAGACTGCCTCCTCAAGTGGGTCCCTGACCCCTGAATAGCATAACTGGGAGGCACCTCCCATGAGGGGCCGACTGACACATCACACGGCTGGGTGCCCCTCTGAAACAAAACTTCCAGAGGAACGATCAGGCAGCAACATTTTCTGTTCTGCAATATTCATTGTTCTGCAGCCTACACTGGTGATACCCAGGCATACAGGGTCTGGAGTGGACCTCCAGCAAACTCCAACAAACCTGCAGCTGAGGGTCCTGACTGTTAAAAGAAAAACTAACAGAAAGGACATCCACACCAAAATCCCATCTGTACGTCACCATCATCAAAGACCAAAGGTAGATAAACCACAGAGATGGGGAGAAAACAGAGCAGAAAAGCTGAAAATTCTAAAAATCAGAGTGCCTCTTCTTCTCCAAAGGAATGCAGCTCCTTGCCAAAAACAGAACAAAGCTGGATGGAGAATGACTTTGACGAGTTGAGAGAAGGCTTCAGATTATTGGTAATAAAAAACTTCTCTGAGCTAAATGAATATGTTCGAACCCATCACAAAAAAGCTAAAAACCTTGAAAAAAGATTAGACGAATGGCTAACTAGAATAACCAGTGTAGAAAAGTCCTTAAATGACCTGATGGAGCTGAAAACCATGGCACGAGAACTATGCGATGCATGCACAAGCATCAGGAGCAGATTCGATCAACTGGAAGAAAGGATATCAGTGATTGAAGATCAAATGAATGAATTGAAGCGAGAAGAGAAGTTTAGAGAAAAAAGAGTAAAAAGAAACTAACAAAGCCCCCCGGAAATGTGGGACTATGTGAAAAGACCAAACCTATGTCTGATTGATATACCTGAAAGTGACAGTGAGAATGGAACCAA
Organism: Chlorocebus sabaeus; assembly: GCF_047675955.1. NCBI lineage: Eukaryota > Metazoa > Chordata > Mammalia > Primates > Cercopithecidae > Chlorocebus > Chlorocebus sabaeus. The sequence goes on along the minus strand of NC_132916.1, from coordinate 20,765,122 downwards.
GTTGGAAAACACTCTTCAGGATATTATTCAGGAGAACTTCCCCAACCTAGCAAGGCAGGCCAACATTCAAATTCAGGAAATACAGAGAATGTCACAAGGATACTCCTCGAGAAGAGCAATTCCACTGTGCATAATTGTCAGATTCACCAAGATTGAAATGAAGGAAAAAATGTTAAGGGCAGCCAGAGAGAAAGGTCAGGTTATCCACAAAGGGAAGCCCATCAGACTAACAGTGGATCTCTCAGCAGAAACTCTACAAGCCAGAGAAGAGTGGGGGCCAATATTCAACATTTATGAAGAAAAGAATTTTGAACCCAGAATTTCATATCCAGTCAAACTGAGCTTCGTAAGTGAAGGAGAAATAAAATCCTTTAAGACAAGCAAATGCTGGGATATTTTGTCACCACCAGGCCTGCCTTACAAGAACTCCTGAAGGAAGCACTAAATATGGAAAGGAATAACTGGTACCAGCCACTGCAAAAACATGCTGAATTGTAAAGACCATTGATGCTAGGAAGAAACTGCATCAACTAATGAGCAAAATAACCAGCTAATATCACAATGACAGGATCAAATTCACACATAACAATATTAGCCTTAAATGTAAATAGGCTAAATGCTCCAATTAAAAGACACAGACTGGCAAATTGGATAAAGAGGCAAGACCCATCAGTGTGCTGTCTTTAGGAGACCCATCTCACATGCAGAGAGAAACATAGACTTAAAATAAAGGGATGGAGGAATATCTACCAAGCAAATGGAAAACAAAACAAAGCAGGGATTGCAATCCCAGTCTCTGGTAAAACAGAATTTAAACTAAAAAAGATCAAAAGAGACAAAGAAGGCCATTACATAATGGTAAAGGGATCAATTTAACAAGAAGACCTAACTATCGTAAATATATATGCACCCAATACAGGAGCACCTAGATTCATAAAGCAAGTCCTTAGAGACTTAGAAAGAGACTTAGACTCCCACACAATAATAATGGGAGACTTTAACACCCCACCGTCAACATTAGACAGATCAATAAGACAGAAAGTTAACAAGGATATCCAGTAATTGAAATCCGTTCTGCACCAAGTGGACCTAATAGACATCTACAGAACTCTCCACCCCAAATCAACAGAATATACATTCTTCTCAGCACCACATCACACTTTTTCCAAAACTGACCACATAGTTGGAAGTAAAGCACTCCTCAGCAAATGTAAAAGAACAGAACTTATAACAAACAGTCTCTCAGACCACAGTGCAATCAAACTAGAACTCAGGGCTAAGACACTCACTCAAAACGGCTCAACTACATGGAAACTGAACAACCTGCTCCTAAATGACTACTGGGTACATAACAAAATGAAGGCAGGAATAAAGATGTTCTTTGAAACCAATGAGAAAAAAAGATACAACATGCCAGAATCTTAGGGACACATTTAAAGCAGTGTGTAGAGGGAAACTTATAGCACTAAATGCCCACAAGAGAATGCCGAAAAGATCTTAAATTGACACCTTAACATTACAATTAAAAGAACTAGAGAAGCAAGAGCAAACACATTCAAAAGCTAGCAGAAGGCAAGACATAACTAAGATGAGAACAGAACTGAAGGAGATAGAGACACCAAAAAACCTTTAAAAAACCAGTGAATTCAGGAGTTAGTTTTTTCAAAAGATCAACAAAACTGATAGACCGATAGCAAGACTAATAAGGAAGAAAAGAGAGAAGAATCAAATAGATGCAATAAAAAAATGATAAAGGGGATATCACCATGGACCCCACAGAAATACAAACTACCATCGGAGAATACTATAAACACCTCCACGCAAATAAACTAGAAAATCTAGAAGAAATGGACAAATTCCTGGACACATACACCCTCCCAAGACTAAACCAGGAGGAAGTTGAGTCCCTGAATAGACCAATAACAGGCTCTGAAATTGAGGCAATAATTAATAGCCTACCAACCCAAAAAAGTCCAGGACCAGACAAATTCACAGCCGAATACTACCAGAGGTACATTCCTTCTGAAACAACTCCCATCAACAGAAAAAGAAGGAATCCTCTCTAACTCATTTTATGAGGCCAGCATCATCCTGATACCAAAGCCTGGCAGAGACACAACAAACAAAGAGAATTTTAGACTAATATCCCTGATAAACACCGATGCTAAAATCCTCAATAAAATACTGGAAAACCAAATCCAGCAGTACACAAAAAGCTTATCCACCATGATCAAGTGGGCTTCATCACTGTGATGCAAGGCTGGTTCAATATACACAAATCAATAAACGTAATCCATCATATAAACAGAACCAAAGACAAAAATCACATGATTATCTCAATAGATGCAGAAAAGACCTTTGACAAAATTCAACAGCCCTTCATGCTAAAAACTCTCAATAAATTAGGTAAAATGGGACATATGGCAAAATAATAAGAGCTACTTATAACAAACCCACAGCCAATATCATACTGAATGGGCAAAAATTGGAAGTATTCCCTTTGAAAACTGGCACAAGACAGGGATGCCCTCTCTCACCACTCCTATTCAACATAGTGTTGGAAGTTCTGGCCAAGGCAATCAGGCAGGAGAAAGAAATAAAGTGTATTCAATTAGGAAAAGAGGAAGTCAAATTGTCCCTGTTTGCAGATGACATGATTGTATATTTAGAAAACCCCATCGTCTCAGCCCAAAATCTCCTTAAGCTGATAAGCAACTTCAGCAAAGTCTAAGGATACAAAATAAATGTGCAAAAATCACAAACATTCCTATACACCAGTAACAGACAAACAGCCACATCATGAGTGAACTCCCATTCACAATTGCTACAAAGAGAATAAAATACCTAGGAATCCAACTTATAAGGGATGTGAAGGACCTGCTCAAGGAGAACTACAAACCACTGCTCAATGAAATAAAAGAAGATACAAACAAATGGAAGATCTTTCCATGCTCATGGATAGGAAGAATCAATATAGTGAAAATGGCCATACTGACCAAGATAATTTATAGACTCAATGCCATCCCCATCAAGCTACCAATGACTTTCTTCACAGAATTGGAAAAAAAACTGCTTTAAAGTTCATATGGAACCAAAAAAGAGCCTGCATTGCCACGACAATGCTCAGCAAAAAGAACAAACCTGGAGGCATCATGCTACCTGACTTCAATCTACACTACAAGGCTACAGTAACCAAAACAGCATGATGCTGGTACCAAAACAGATACATAGACCAAAGGAACAGAGCAGAGCCCTCAGAAATAATACCACACATCTACAACCATCTGATATTTGACAAACCTGACAAAAACAAGAAATGGGGAAAGGATTCCCTATTTAATAAATGGTGCTGGGAAAACTGGCTAGCCATATGCAGAAAACTGAAACTTGATTCCTTCCTTACACCTTATACAAAAATTAATTCACGATGGATTAAAGATTTAAATATTAGACCTAAAACCATAAAAACCTAGAAGAAAACCTAGGCAATACCATTCAGGACATATGCATGGGCAAGGACTTCATGTCTAAAACACCAAAAGCAATGGCAACAAAAGTCAAAATTGACAAATGGGATCTAATTAGACTAAAGAGTTTCTGTACAGCAAAACAAACTACCATCAGAGTAAACAGGTAACATACAGAATGGGAGAAGCAATCTAGCCATCTGACATAGGGCTAATATCCAGAATCTACAGAGAACTTAAACAAATTTACAAGAAAATATCAAACAACCCCATCAACAAGTGGGTGAAGAATATGAACAGAGACTTCTCAAAAGAAGACATTTATGCAGCCAACAGACACATGAAAAAATGCTCATCATCACTGGCCATCAGAGAAATGCAAATCAAAACCACAATGAGATACCATCTCACACCAGTTATAATGGCGATCACTAAAAAGTCAGGAAACAACAGGTGCTGGAGAGGATGTGGAGAAATAGAAACACTTTTACACTGTTGGTGGCACTGTAAACTAGTTCAACCATTGTGGAAGACAGTGTGGCAATTCCTCAATGGATCTAGAACTAGAAATACCATTTGACCCAGCTATCCCATTACTGGGTATATACCCAAAGGATTATAAGTCATGCTGCTATAAAGACACATGCACACATATGTCTATTTTGGCACTACTCACAATAGCAAAGACTTGGAACCAACCCAAATGTTCATCAAAGATAGACTGGATTAAGAAAATGTGGTGGCGAATCACGAGGTCAGGAGATAGAGACCATCCTGGCTAACCCAGTGAAACCCCACCTCTACTAAAAAAAAATACAAAAAACTAGCCGGACGAGGTGGCGGGCACCTGTAGTCCCAGCTACTTGGGAGGCTGAGGCAGGAGAATGGCATGAACCCGGGAGGCGGAGCTTGCAGTGAGCTGATATCCGGCCACTGCACTCCAGCCTGGGCTACAGAGCCAGACTCCGTCTCAAAAAAAAAAAAAGAAAAGAAAATGTGGCACATTGCCAGGTGCGGTGGCTCACGTCTGTAATCCCAGCACTTTGGGAGGCTGAGGCAGGTGGATCACAAGGTCAGGAGATCGAGATCATGGTGAAACCCCATCTCTACTAAAAATACAAAAAATTAGCTGGGCACGGTGGTGGGTGCCTGTAGTCCCAGCTACTCAGAAGGCTGAGGCAGGAGAATGGCGTGAACCCGGGAGGCAGAGCTTGCAGTGAGCCGAGATCACGCCACTGCACTCCAGCTTTGGAGACAGAGCGAGCCTCTGTCTCAAAAATAAAAAAAAAAAAAGAAGAAAAAAGAAGAAAATGTGGCACATATACACCATGGAATACTATGCAGCCATAAAAAAGGATGAGTTCGTGTCCTTTGTAGGGACATGGATGAAGCTAGAAACCATCATTCTGAGCAAACTATCACAAGGACAGAAAACCAAACACTGCATGTTCTCACTCATAGGTGGGAACTGAACAATGAGAACACTTGGACACAGGAAGGGGAGCATCACACACCAGGGCCTGTCGTGGGGTAGGGGGAGAGGGGAGGGATAGCATTAGGAGATATACCTAATGTAAATGATGAGTTAATGGGTGCAGCACCCCAACTTGGCACATGTATACATATGTAACAAACCTGCACATTGTGCACATATACCCTAGAAGTTGAAATATAATAAACAATTAAAAATAAATAAATAAATTCAATTTAAATAAAAAGATACAGAATTAGAGAATTTTAAGAATTCACCAACCAAATATCTGCTACCTTCAAAAGGCTCACCTAACACATAAGGACTTACATACACTTAAGGTAAAGGAGTGAAAAAGACATTTCAGCAAATGGATATCAAAGGTGAGTATGAGTAGCTACTCTTATATCAGACAAAATAAACTTTAAAGCAACAGCAGTTAAAAAAGACAAAGAGGGACATTATATAGTGAAAAAGGGCCTTGTTTGACAGGAACATATCACATTCATAAATATATATGCGCCTAATACTGGAGCTCCCAAATTTATAAAACAATTACTAATAGACCTAAGAAATGAGATGGAAGCAACACAATAATAGTGGGAGATTTCAATACTCCACTGACAGCAGTTGACATGTCATCAAGACAGAAAGTCAACAAGGAAACAATGAATTTAAACTATACCATGGAACAATGGACTTAACAGATATATACAGAACATCTCATCCAACAACCACAGAATATACATTCTATTCAATGGCATATGAAACTTTCTCCTAGATAGACCATATGATAAGCCACAAAATGAGCCCAATAAATTTAAGAAAATTGAAATCATATCAAGCACTCTCTCAGACCATAGTGGAATAAAACTGGAAATCAACTCCAAACCTTCAAAACCATGTAAATACGTAGACATCAAGTAATCTTCTCCTGAATGATCATTGGGTCAAAATGGAATCAGGATAAAAATTTAAAAATTCTTCAAACTGACCAGCAATAGTGACACAACCTATCAAAATCTCTTGGATATAGCAAAGGCAGTGCTAAGTGGAAAGTTGATAGCCCTAAACGCCTACATCAAAAAGCCTGAAAGAGCACAAACAAACAATCTAATGTCACACTTCAAGGAACTAGAGAAGCAAGGACAAACTAAACCCAAACCCAGCAGAAGAAAGGAAATAACCAAGATCAGAACAGAACTAAATGAAACTGAAACAAAAAGAAAATTATGAAAGATAAATGAAACCAAAAGGTGGTTCTTTAAAAAGATAAATAAAATTGATAGACCATTAGCAATATTAATCAAGAAAAAAAGAGAGAAAATCCAAATAAGTTCAATAAGAAATGAACTGGAAGATATTACAACTGGCACCACAGAAATGCAAAAGATCGTTCAAGGCTACAACGAACACCTTTACATGCATAAACTAGAAAACATAGAATAGATGGATAAATTCCCGGAAAGGTGCAACCCTTCTAGCTTAAATCAGGGAGAATTAGATACCCTGAACAGACCAATAACAAGCAGCAAGTTTGAAATGGCAATTAAAAAATTACCAACAAAAAAGTCCAGGACCAGACAGATTCACAGCAGAATTCTACCAGACATTCAAAGAAGAATTGGTACCAATCCTATTGATACTGTTCCACAAGATAGAGAAAGAGGGAATCCTCCCTAAATCATTCTCTGAAGTCAGTATCACTCTAATACCAAAACTGGAAAAAACATAACCAAACAAGAAATCTACAGAACAATATCCCTGACGAACATAGATACTGATATCCTTAACAAAATACTAGCTAACTGAATCCAAAAGCATATCACAATGATAATCCACCATGATCAAGTGGGTTTCATATCAGGAATGCAGGGATGGTTTAGCACATGCAAGTCAATAAATGTGATACACTGCACAAACAGAATTGAAAACAAAAATCACATGATTATCTCAATAGAAGCAGAAAAGCATTTGACAAAATCCAGCATCCTTTTATGATTAAAACTCTCAGCAAAACTGGCATACAAGGGACATACCTCGATATCATGAAAGCCATCTATGACAAACTTATAGCCAACATAAAACTGAGTGGGGAAAAGTTGAAATGATTCCCTCTGAGAAATGGAACAAGACAAGGATGCCCACTTTCACCTTTCCTCTTCAGCATAGTACTAGAAGTCCTAGCCAAAGCAATCAGACAAGAGAAAGAAAGAAAGGGCATCCAAATTGGCAAAGAGGAAGTCAGACTGTTGCTGTTTGCTGATGATATGATCATTTACATAGAAAACCCTGAAGACTCCTCCAGAAAGCTCCTAGAACTGATAAAATAATTCAGTAAAGTTTCTGGATACAAAATTAATGTATACAAATCAGCAGTTCTTTTATACACCAATAGTGACTAGGCTGAGAATCAAATTAAGAACACAACCCCTTTTATAATAGCTGCCTAAAAAACAAACAAACAAACAAAAACTTAGGAATATACCTAACAAAGGAGGTGAAAGACCTCTACGAGGAAAACTACAAAGCACTTCTGAAAGACATCATAAATGACACAAACAAATGGAAACACATCCCATGCTCATGGATGAGAGAATTAATATTGTGAAAATGATCATATGCCAAAAGCAATATAGAAATTCAATGCAATTTCCATCAAAATACCATTATCATTCTTCACAGAATTAGAAAAACAATTCTAAAATTCATATGGAACCAAGAAAGAGCCCATATAGCCAAAGCAAGAGTAAGCATAAAGAACAAATATGGAAGAATCACATTACCTGATTTCAAACTATACTATAAGATCATAGTCACCAAAGCAGCATGGTATTGGTATAAAAATAGGCACATAGACCAACGGAACAGAATACAGAACCCAGAAATAAACCCAAATATTTATAGCCATCTGATCTTTGACAAAGCAAACAAAAACATGAAGTGGGGAAAGGACACTCTTTTCAACAAATGGTGCTGGGATAATTGGCTAGTCACATGTAGGAGAAGGAAAGTGGATCCTCATCTCTCACTTTATACAAAAATCAACTCAAGATGGATTAGTTACTTAAATCTAGGATTTGAAACTATAAAAATTCTAGAAGAAAACATTGGAAAAACCCTCCTAGACATTGCCATAGGCAAGGATTTCAAGACCAAAAACCCAAAAGCAAATGCAATAAAAATAAAGATAAATAACTGGAACCTAATTAAACTAAACAGCTTTTGCATAGCAAAAGAAACAGTCAGTAGAGTAAACAGACAACCCACAGAGTGGGAGAAAGTCTTCACAATCTATACATTTGACAAAGAACTAATATCCAGAATCTACAACGAACTCAAACAAATCAGCAAGAAAAAAACAAACGACCCCATCAAAAAGTGGGCTAAGGACATGAATAGACAATTCTCAAAAGAAAATATACAAATGGCTAACAAACATATGAGAAAATGTTCAACATCACTAACGATCAGGGAAATGCAAATCAAAACCACAATGCGATACCACCTTGCTCCTGCAAGAATGGCTTTAATAAAAAAATTTAAAACTGGTACATATTGGCATGAATGTGGTAAACAGGGAACACTACTACACTGCTGGTGGGAATATAAACTAGTACAACCACTGTGGAAAGCAGTGTGGAGATTCATTAAAGAGCTAAAAGTAGAACTACCATTTGATCCAGCATTTCCACTACTGGTATCTACCCAGAGCAAAAGAACTCATTATATGAAAAAGATATTTGTGCACACATGTTCCTAGCAGCACAATTCACAATTGCAAAAATGTGAAACCAACCCAAATGCCTATCAATTAGCGAGTGGATAAAGAAACAGTATATATATACATATATAAAATATATATATTATATATATATATGATGGAATACTATTCAGCCATAAAAAGGAATGAATTAATGGCATTCACAGTGACCTGAATGAGATTGGAGACCATTATTCTAAGTGCAGTAACTCAGGAATGGAAAACCAAACATCATATGTTCTCACTCATAAGTGGGAGCTAAGTTATGAGGAAGCAAAGGAATAAGAATGACACAAAGAACTTTGGGGACTCAGGGGAAAAGGGTGGGAAGTGGGTGAGGGATAAAAGACTACAAATAGGGTGCAGTGTATACTACTCGGGTGGTGGATGCACCAAAATCTTACAAATCACCACTAGAGAACTTACTCATGTAATCAAACACTGCCTGTTCCCCAATAACTTATGGAAATTAAAAAAAAAAATTAATTAAAACTTCGAAGAAAAAAAAAGGGATGTAACAGAATAATAGGCTGGTGGTAAAATCTGTCTAATCTTGTTCAGTAGAAGGAATAACTTGTGAAAACTGTCTGATATAATATGGTGTTGCTGTACAGGCATACCTTGTCTTATTGCACTTTGCTTTATTGTGCTTCACGATACTGCATTTTTTACAAGTTGAAGTTTTGTGCCAATTGTGTTTTGAGTAAGTCTATTGGCACCATTTTTTCAACAGCAGATGCTCACTTTATATCTCTATGTCATGTTCTGGTCATTCTCACAATATTTCAAACTTGTTCATTATTGTTATACCTGTTACAGTGATCTGTGAATATTGTATGTGTTCTGACTGCTCCATTGATTGGCCATTCCCCCATCCCTTTCCTTTTTTGGGGGGCCTCTATTTCCTGAGACACAAGAATATTAAAGTTAGACCAGTTAATAACCTTACAATGGCCTCTAAGTGTTCAAGTGAAAGAAAGGGTCACAAATCTGTCACTTTAAACCAAAAACTAGAAGTGATTAAGCTGAGTGAGCAAGGCATGTCAAAAGCTGAGATACGCTGGATGCTAGGCCTTTTGTGCCAAACAGTGAGTCAAGTTGTGAATGCAAAGACAGAGTTCTTTAAAGAAATTAAAAGTGCTACTTCAGGGAACACATGAATGATAAGAAAGCAAAAGAGGCTTATTGCTGATATGGAGAAAGTTTTAGTGACCTGGATAGAAAATCCAACCAGCCTCAACATTCCCTTAAGCCAAAGCCAAATCCAGAGCAAGTCCCCAATTCTCTTCAATTCTATAAAGCTTCAGAGAGTTGAGGAAGCTGCAGAAGAGAAGTTTGAAGTTAGCAGAGGTGAGGTTCATGGGTTTTAAGAAAAGAAGCCATCTCCATAACATAAGAAGTTCCAATACTGGTGTAGAAGCTGCAGTAAGTTATTCAGGAGAACTAACTAAGCAAATCAATGCAATTGGCTACTGAACAGCAGATTTCCAATGTAGGCAAAACAGCCTACTATTGGATGAAGATGCCATCTAGGATTTTCATAGCTAGAGAGGAGAAGTCAATGTCTGGCTTTAAAGCTTCAAAGGACACACTGACTCTCTTTTCAGGGAGAATGCAGCTTGTGACTTGAAGTTGAAGCCAATGCCCATTTAGTATTTCAAAAATCCTAGGGTGTCTCTCAGAATGTTTGAGTGAAAAAAAAGAAAAATAATCCGAGTGATCTTAAAAATTATGTTAAATCTGCTCTGACTGTTCTCTATAAATGAAAAAGCAAAGCCTGTATGACAGCATATCTGTTTACAGCATGGCTTACTGAATATCTAAATATTTTATGTCCACTGTTGAGACATACTGCTCAGAAAATTTCTTTCAAAATATTTCTGCTCATTGACAATGCATATGGTCACCCAAGAGTTCTGATAAAATTGTAGAAGATTAATATTGTTTTTGTGCCTGCTATCACAATATTATTCTGTAACCAATGAATCAAGAAGTAATTTTGATTATTCTAAAGAAATGAAATCTTGTTACGTTTCCCAGGCTGGAGTCGAACTCCTGGCCTTAACTGATTCTTCCACCTCGGCCTTCTGTGTAGCTGGGATTGTAAGCATGCACCACCATGCTTGACTTTCAAATCTCATTATTTAAGAAAGATATTTTGTAAGGCTATAGCTCCCATAGCTAGTGATTCCTCTGATGAATTTGGGCAAAGTAAGTTGGAAACCTTCTGAAAAGAATTTACCATTCTAGATGCCATTTGTGATTCCTGGGAGGAGGTCAAAATATTAACATTAACAGAAGTTTGTAAGAAGTTGATTCCAACCTTTACAGATGACTTTATGGGGTTCAAGATTTCAGCAGATGAAGTAACTGCAGATGTGGAAATAGCAAGAGAACCAAAATTAGAAGAGAAGCCTGAAGATATGACTGAATTGCTGCAATTTCATGATAAACTTTAATGGATGATGAGTTGCTTTTTATAGATGAGCAAAGAAGTGGTTTCTTGAGATGGAATCTACTCCTGGTGAAGATGCTATAAGCATTGTTGAAGTGATAACAAACAATTTGGAATATTCCATAAACTTTTTTGATAAAGCAGTGGCAGGGTTTGAGAGGATTTACTCCAATATTAAAAGAATTTCTATTGTGGGTCAAATGCTATCAAGCAGTATCACTTGCTACACAGAAATCTTTCATTAAAGGAAAAGTCAATTGATCAAACAAACTTTATTGTTGGCTTATTTTCAGAAATTACAACAGTCACCACAGCCTTCAGCAACTATCACTCTGATCAGTGAGCAACCATCACCATGGTCAGTGAGCAGCCATCAACATCGAGGCAAGACCCTCCACCAGCTAAAAGATTATGACTCGCTGCAGGCTCAGGTGATCATTAGCAATTTTTAGCAATAAAGTATTTTTAAATTAAGGTATCTACATTTTATTTTTGTTGGAATGCTGTTGCACATGTAATAGACTACAGTATAAGGTAAATATAAATTTTATATGCACTGGAAAACCAAAAAATTGGTATGATCTGCTCTAATGTGATTTTTTTTTTATTGTGGTGATCTGAAACCAAACGCGCAATGTCTTTGAGGTATGCCTGCCTTGTTTATCTTAGAACTTTCATAGATGTATCAGCCCTAACTTAGGATCACAACTTAGAACTCAGTATTGTTAATGGTTTATATCGTTTACACATTTAGTCGAGACTTAAGCATTCATCCAGATCTTAAATTTTTTTTCTCTCTTATTTTTTGGGGTAATTTACAGTTTGGAAGGCATTGAAATATCTAAAGAATAATGAAAAAGTAGAATTGGATGAGGCCGACACACTCATGGTCATTTATTTCCTGTGTTATTACTTTCTGTGATACCATCCAGCACAAAATAGTATTTATCTATTTTTAGTGACATCCAGGGGATAAGATTCCTCTTGGCCACTTGGAGCAATGCTTAGGAGACTCCTCTGAAAAGAAATGTTTCATATGTAGCGTGAATCCTTCATGCTGTTCATTGAGTTCTTGTGAGTAAATTCAGAATTAGTTGAGCACCTGCTATGTGCAGTACCCATGGTGAGGGCCATGAAAGGCAAAACAATATTTATAAAGTGTCTCTAACCTTATTAAATGTAAATAAAAAGTAAAATTCAAGTAGTTAATTAAAATACTAGGAATATGATAAATACTATGATAAATATTAGTTGCTTAACAAAGAAAATAAATGCCATATGAGACTCTAGAAACCGTAGACAACTGGGAGATTGGGCGATTAGGGAAAACTTCAAAGAGAACATAACACTTTCACTGAACCTGGAATTATGGGTAGGGTTTAGGCTGAAGGAGAAAAAATGAGAGTACACTCAAAGTGAAGAAAATTGGGCAACAGTGCTGTGCCATAGCAAATCTCTACATTGTGCTCAAAAACAAAGGGCAGACAACACCAATTCAGCAGAGGATTTGAGTGGGCATACACCAGGGCCTAAGACAGGAAAGGTAGGATGGGCAAGACTTATGGAAGGCAATAAATGTAGGTTAGGTTGCTTTGAGTATTACTAGGAGATCACTGGGTGTGGTGGAGGGGAAAAGTAACATGGTATAAGTATTTTATGAAAATCAATCTGGCTATAAAGTACTGCCTGGTTTGGAAAGGAGAAGATTCCTTTTATTTTGCCTTTAGTATAACCAGAGAAAGATTTGAATAAAGCAGAGCTATATGAGAGTAAAAGAATAAGTACATTTACTATAATTTACTTTTATAAAGCAGATAAGGTAATGCTAATATTATTAATTGTATTATTAAGTAATTACATTAATTGTAATATTCAATGAGAATGTTACATGTTGTCAAGTATCCATGAATTTTTACCTAAAAAGTTTATGTGGCCCTAGTTATGATATTTTAGTAATCATATAGTTATATATTCTAATAGCCTAGTAGTCAATCTGGATGAACTGCACTGGGCACCCAGGAGAAAGCACACAGAATTAAAAGCCTGTCATTGACTTGAATTTATTAGCCCTTCTTTGTTCATAAGAAATGGAAATATTCTATAAAAACCTATTTTTTATTAATAAAAGTTAATAATACCTCTGTAGAGGCATTTTACTCTACATTTCACTCTGGCTTTGGGCTTATTTCAACTCTCTTTATAATAAAGTAGAGGTACATCTTTATCTTTTTTTTTAATGAAAGATTTACGTAGCTCAGGTACCAAAATATCTAGAGCACCTGCATGACTAAAAACTTTATAGTGCTAATTGGCAATACAGTACACAGCCAGATAAGCACATCAGATGAAACTCTTAAAAACAAATATTGAGGCTGACAAGATGGCCAAATAGGAACAGCTCTGGTCTGCAGCTCCCAGCAAGATCAATGCAGAAGGTGGGTGATATTTGCATTTCCAACTGAGGTACCCGGCTCATCTCATTAGGACTGGTTAGGCAGTGGGTGCAGCCCACGGAGGGCGAGCTGAAGCAAGGTGTAGTGTCACCTCACCTGGGAAGCGCAAAGGGTCAGGGAACTGTCCTCAAGCCAAGGAAAGCCTTAAGAGACTGTGCTGTGAGGAATGATACATTCCAGCCCAGATACTATAATTTTCCCACAGTCTTGGCAACCCGCAGACCAGGAGATTCCCTGAGGTGCCACTAGAGCCCTGGGTTTCAAGCACAGAACTGGGCGGTCGTTTGGGCAGACGCTGAGCGAGCTGCAAAAGTTTTTTCCATACCCAGTGGCACCTGGAATGCCAGTGAGACAGAACCATTCACTCCTCTGAAAAGGAAGCTGAAGCCAGGGAGCCAAGTGGTCTAGCTCAGCTGATCCCACCCCCACGGAGCCCAGCAAGCTAAGATCCACCGGCTTGAAATTCTTGCTGCCAGCACAGCAGTCTGAAGTCAACCTGGAACACTCAAGCTTGGTGTGGGGAGGGGCGTTCACCATTACTGAGGCTTGAGTAGGCAATTTTCCCCTCAAAGTGCTGTTGGGAAGTTCAAACTGGGCAGAGCCTACTGCAGCTCGGCAAAGCCACTGTAGCCAGATGGCCTCTCTAGATTCCTCCTCTCTGGGCAGGGCATCTCTGAAAGAAAGGCTGCAGCTCCAGTCAGGGGCTTATAGATAAAACTCCCATCTCCCTGGGACAGAGCACCTGGGGGAAGGGGTGGCTGCGGGCATGCTTCAGCCGACTTAAATGTTCCTGCCTGCCAGCTCTGTAGAGAGCAGTGGATCTCCCAGCACAGTGCTCCAGCTCTGCTAAGGGACAGGCTGTCTCCTCAAGTAAGTCCCTAACTTCTGTGACTCCTGACTGGGAGATACCTCCCAGCAGGGGTCGACAGATACCTCACACAGGAAAGCTCTGGCTAGTATCTGGTGGGTGCCCCTCTGGGATGAAGCTTCCAGAGAAAGGAACAGGCAGCAATCTTTGCTGTTCTGCAGACTCTGCTGGTGATACCCAGGGAAACAGGGTCTGAAGTGGACCTCCAGCAAACTCCAGCAGACCTGCGGCAGAGGGGCCTGGCTGTTAGAAGGAAAACTAACAAACAGAAAGGAATAGTATCAACATCAACAAAAAGAACATACATACCAAAATCCCATCCAAAGGTCACCAACATCAAAGACTAAATGTAGATAAATCCACAAAGGTGAGGAAAAACCAGCACAAAAAGGCTTAAAATTCCAAAAACTAGAATGCCTCTTCTCCTCAAAAGGATCACAACTCCTCTCCAGCAAGGGAACAAAACTGGACAGAGAATGAGTTTGACAAATTGACAGAAGTAGGCTTCAGAAGGTGAGTAATAACAAACTCCTCCAGGTTAAAGGAGGATGTTCTAGCCCAATACAAGGAAGCTAAGAACCTTGAAAAAAGGTTAGACAAGTTGCTAGCTAGAACAACCAGTTTAGAGAAGAATATAAATGACCTGATGGAGCTGAAATATAGCACGAGAACTTCGTGAAGCATATACAAGTATCAATAGCTGAATCGATCAAGTGGAAGAAAGGATATTAGAGATTGAAGATCAACTTAATGAAATAAAGCATGAAGAAAAGATTAGAGAAAAAAGGATGAAAAGGAATAAACAAAGCCTCCAAGAAATATGGGACTATGTGAAACGACCAAATCTACATTTGATTGGTGTACCTGAAAGTGACAGTGAGAATGGAACCAAGTTGGAAAACACTCTTCAGGATATTATCCAGGAGAACTTCCCCAACCTAGCAAGACAGGCCAACATTCAAATTCAGGAAATACAGAGAACACCACAAAGATACTCCTCAAGAAGAGCAACCCCAAGACACATAATCGTCAGATTCACCAAGATTGAAATGAAGGAAAAAATGCTAAGGGCAGCCAGAGAGAAAGGTCGGGTTACCTGCAAAGGGAAGCCCATCAGACTAACATTGGGTCTTTCTGCAGAAACCCTACAAGCCAGAAGAGAGTGGAGGTCAATGTTCAACATTCTTAATTAAAAGAATTTTCAACCTAGAATTTCTTATCTAGACAAACTAAGCTTTATAAGTGAAGGAGACATAAAATTCTTTAGAGACATGCAAATGCTGAGAGATTTTGTCACCACCAAGCCTGCCTTATAAGAGCTCCTGAAGGAAGCACTAAATATGGAAAGGAATAACTGGTACCAGCCTCTGCAAAAACATACAAAATTGTAAAGACCATTGACACTATGAAGAAACTGTATCAACTGACAGGCAAAATAACCAGTTAGCATCATAATGACAGGATCAAATTCATACATAACTATATTAACCTTAAATGTAAATGGGCTAAATGCCCCAATTAAAAAACACAGACTGGTAAATTGGATACAGAGTCAAGATCCGTCGGTGTGCTGTATTTAGGAGACCAATCTCATATGCAAAGACACACATAAGCTTAAAATAAAGGGACGGAGGAATATTTCCCAAGCAAATGGAAAGCAAAAAGAAGTAGGGGTTACAATCCTGGTCTCTGATAAAACAGACTTCAGAAAAAAAGAAAAGAAAGATCAAAAAAGATGAAGAAGGGCATTACATAATGGTAAAGGGATCAACACAACAAGAAGAGCTAACTATCCTAAATATATATACACTCAATAGAGGAGCACCCAGATTCATAAAGCAAGTTCTTAGAGACCTTCAAAGAAACTTAGACTCCCACACAATAATAGTGGGAGACTTTAACACCCCACTGTCAATATTAGACAGATCAATGGGACAGAAAATTAACAAGTATATTCAGGACTTAAACTCAGCTCTGGACCAAGCAGACCTAACAGACATCTACAGAGCTCTCCACCCCAAATCAACGGAATATGCATTCTTCTCAGCACCACATCACACTTATTCTAAAATTGACCTCATAATTGGAAGTAAAACATTCCTAGCAAATGCAAAAAAACAGAAATCAAAACAAAGTCTCTCAGACCACAGTGCAATCAAATTAGCACTCAGGATTAAGAAACTCACTCAAAATCACACAACTACAGGGAAACTGAACAACCTGCTCCTGAATGACTACTGTGTAAATAACATAATTAAGGCAGAAATAAAGAAGTTCTTTGAAACCAATGAGAACAAAGACACAATGTACCAGAATCTCTGCGACACAGCTAAAGCAGTGTTTACGGGAAAATTTATAGCACTAAATGCTCACAGAAGAAAGTGAGAAAGATCTAAAATCGACACCCTAACATCACAATTAAAGGAACTAGAGAAGCAACAGCAAACAAATTCAAAAGCTAGCAGAAGACAAGAAATAAGTAAGATCAGAGCAGAACTGAAGGAGATAGAGACATAAAAAACTCTTCAAAAAATCAATGAATCCAGGAGGTGGCTTTTTGAAAAGGTTAACAAAATAGATAGACCACTAGCCAGACTAATAAAGAAGAAAAGAGAAGAACCAAATAGACGCAAGAAAAAATGATAAAGGGGATATCACCACTGATCCCACAGAAATATAAACTACCGTCAGAGAATACTATAAACACCTCTAAGCAAATAAACTAGAAAATCTAGAAGAAATAAATAAATTCCTGGACACATATGCTGTCCCAAGACTAAACCAGGAAGAAGTTGAATCCCTGAATAGACCAATAATAAGTTCTGAAATTGAGGCAGCAATTAATAGCCTACCAACCAAAAACAAACAAACGAACAAATGAACAACAACAACAACAAACCAGGACCAGACAGATTCACAGCTGAATTCTACCAGAGGTAAAAAGAGGAGCTGGTGCCATTGCTTCTGAAACTATTCCAAACAATACAAATAACTAACTCATTTTATGAGGCCAGCATAATCCTAATACCAAAACCTTGCAGAGACACACCAAAAAAAGAAAATTTCAGGCAATATCCCTGATAAACATTGATGCGAAAATCCCCAATAAAATACTAGCAAATTGAATCCAGCAGTACATCAAAAACTTATCCACCACGATCAAGTCAGCTTCATCCCTGGGATGCAAGCCTCTTTCAACATACACAAATCAATAAACATAGTCCATCACATAAACAGAACCAATGACAAAAATGGCATGATTACCTCAATAGATGCAGAAAAAGTCTTCGACAAAACTCAACACCGCTTCATGCCAAAAACTCTCAATAAACTAGGTATTGATGAAACGTATCTCAAAATAATAAGAGCTATTTATGACAAACCCACAGCCAATATCATACTGAATGGGCAAATCCTGGAAGCATTCCCTTTGAAAACTGTCGCAAGACAAGGATACCCTCTCTCACCACTCCTATTCAACATAGTATTGGAAGTTCTGCCCAGGACAATCAGTCAAGAGAAATAAATAAAGAGTATTCAAATAGGACGAGAAGAAGTCAAATTGTCCCTGTTTGCAGATAACATGATTGTATAATTAGAAAACCCCATCGTCTCAGCCCCAAATCCCCTTAAGCTGATAAGCAACTTCAGCAAAGTCTCAGGATACAAAATCAATGTGCAAAAATCACAAGTATTCCTGTATACCAAAAACAGACAAACAGAACCAAACCATGAGTGAACTCCCATTCATGATTGCTAGAAAGAGAATAAAATACCTAGGAATACAACTTACAAGGGAGGTGAAGGACCTGTTAAAGGAGAACTACAAACCTCTGCTCAAGAAAATAAGAAAGGACACAAACAAATGGAAAAACATTTCATGCTCATGGATAGGAAGTATCAATATCGTGAAAATGGCCATACTGCCCAAAGTAATTTATAGATTCAGTGCTATCCCCATCAAGCGACCATTGACTTTCTTTACAGAGTTCGAAAAAAATTAATTTAAGTTTCACATGGAACCAAAAAAAATCTCATATAGCCAAGACAATCCTAAGCAAAAAGAGCAAAGCTGGAGGCATCATACTACTTGACTTCAAACTATACTATAATGCTATAGTAACCAAAGCAGCATGGTACTGGTACCAAAACAGATACATAGACCAATGGAACAGAACAGAGGCCTCAGAAATAATACCACACATCTACAGCCATCTGATCTTTGACAAGCCTGACAAAAACAAGCAATGGGGAAAGGATTACCTATTTAATAAATGGTGTTGGGAAAACTGGCTAGCCATATGCAGAAACTGAAATGAGACCCCATTCTTACATCTTCTACAAAAATTAACTCAAGATGAATTAAAGGCTTAAATGTAAGACCTAAAACCATAAAAACCCTAGAAGAAAACCTAGGTAAAACCATTGAAGACACAGGCATAGGCAAAGACTTCATGACTAAAACACTAAAAGCAATGGCAACAAAAGCCAAAATTGACAACTGGGATCTAATTAAACTAAAGAGCTTCTGCACAGCAAAAGAAACTATCATCAGAGTGAACAGGCAACCTACAGAATGGGAGAAAATTTTTGCAATCTATCCACCTAACAAAGGGCTAATATCCAGAATCTACAAGGAACTTAAACAAATTTACAAGAAAAAAACAAACAACCCCATCAAAAAATGAACAAGGATATTAATAGACACTTCACAAAAGAAGACATTTATGCAGCCAAAAAACATGTGAAAAAATGCTCATCATCACGGGTCATTAGAGAAATACAGACTAAAACCACAATGAGATACCATCTCATGCTAGTTAGAATGGCGATCATTAAAAAGTCAGGAAACAACAGATGCTGGAGAGGATGTGGAGAAAAAGGACCACTTTTACACTGTTGGTGGGAGTGTAAATTAGTTCAACCATTGTGGAAGACAGTGTGGCGATTCCTCAAGGATCTAGAACCAGAAATACCATTTGACCCATCAATCCCGTTCCTGGGTATATACCGAAATGATTATAAATCATTCTACTATAAAGACACATGCACATGTATGTTTATTGCAGCACTGTTCATAATAGCAAAGACTTGGAACCAACCCAAATTCCCATCAATGATAGACTGGATAAAGAAAATGTGGCACATATACACCGTGGAATACTATGCAATCATAAAAAAGGATGAGTTCATGTCCTTTGCAGGGACATAGATGAAGCTGGAAACCATCATTCTCAGCAAACTAACACAGGAACAGAAAACAAAACACCACATGTTCTCACTCATAAGTGGGAGTTGAACAATGAGAACACATGGACCCAGGGAGAGGAACATCATACTAGGGGCCTGTCCAGGGGTAGGGGGAGAGGGTAGGGATAGCATTAAGAGAAATACCTAATCTAGATGATGAGTTGATGGGTGCAGCAAACCACCATGGCACATGTATACTTATGTAACAAACCTGCATGTTCTGTACAAGGATCCCAGAACTTAAAGTATAATAAAACAAACAAACAAAAAACAAATATCAAAAGCACCTTTCTTCTAGATTTCTTGATAACAGCTTTTTTTAAAAAAATAAAATGCAGGGGATTTGATTGAGGACTGAATTGAAAAGGAATTGAAGGAGATATTTTAATGTGGAAAAAAACTTTAGAGAAAAATTTATTTCTTTGAGCTTTTTTTTTTTTTTTTTTTTTGATTGTGTATAATCTGCTCCTATGATGTTAGTGGGCATCATAGTCAACAAAATTTCCTGTGAATTCTATTCTGCCTGACTTATGTCATCTTGGTATATCAAGAAAGCTGTATCTATCAAAGGTGTTCCTGAATGAAGTATGAAATTGGACTTTGCAATTTGATGACAAAATGATGCTACATTTTAGATCATTTCAGGGGAAAAATTGGTCATACTTAGACTGGGTACAGTTTATTGTACTATTATGAATGAAAATACTAGGAATCCACTGAATTCTGATTTCTTTCACTTTTAGCCTTTATGTATTGTTTTGTATCACACATGTTCTTACCTATTGTAACTATTATGATTTTGATGAATAAAGAGATTATCTAATATTGCAAACCCAGTACAATTTAGGTATCTTACTGATGGTTAAATTACTGACTGTTAAATTAATGAGTCATTGAATGCTACAAAGTAATTCTGTATACAGAACAAAATTCAGCAATTTTTAAGGCATAGCTCTTGTATTGTTTTCCTGCTCTTATATAGATCATAACTTTAGAGGAAGCACTAAAACCAATGAGGGAAAATTCCCTAAAAAAAGTCTCCCACTTGTTAGAATCTGAACAAATCCTTGACCAGAGGATTCTTGCCACAGATAAATTCTAGGATCATTACTTTGGACTCACCTTTAAGGAGTGTGGAGTGAATAGCACAGGTTCTATTTTATCCTCTGTCCTCTTCCTGTTTGGAGGTTTCGCATGAAGCAAATTTTAATTTCCGTGAAATGGAATCTTCCGACTTGCACATAGGATGGATGTATATGCAGTTATTCACAAGCTGACATTTGTCTCTTTCGATGGTTCAGTGATGTTTTACTTTGACATGACTCTATTTCTTCTTGTTTTCACGTGTGCGTGTGTATGTGTATGTGTATGTGTATGTGTATGGGTATGGGTATGGGTATGGGTATGTGTATGTGTGTGTGTTGAGGGGAGACTGGGTTTCTGATCTCAGAAATTCTTTGCTGGGCTTTCTTATTTTTCCCTTTATTTCAGTTTCACATGGTTTATGAATCCTTTACTCACACATTTTCTTTACCCATTTGAAGTAGAATATCAACAAAAAGCATTCAAAAGAATTACTAATAAAAGACATTATAAAATAGTTTTTAAAATTCAATTCAGTATGTGGTTTGCAGACAAAATGAGAATCTGATTTATATTCTCCTTAAAAGAATGAACTACTCTTGAATTTGACAGTAGCAGAGCAAAACCATGATAAGATAGAGAGAAAAAAATTAAAGGGAAATTTTTCATTACTTCCAGTTTTCTTATCCTTGATCCAGCCTTCCAGAACAAATGTAATGCAATATTATCTTTTTGGTGTGGTCATGCTTCTTCCTAATTGAAATCTACAATTGTATTATGGTTGCATTTAGATAGGTTTAATCAAATCCTACCCTGCTTTCAACATTGAGATCCAAGTTTATATCTCAAACCCATTATGTACTGTATGAGAGTCCAGCCACTAAATAGATGGATTATAGTGACCATGACACTTTTCTTTTTAAACACAGAATATCAGGTCTTCTATTGTTGACACTTCTTGAAGATAATTGGGAAACCGGGTTGCTATTTGGTCCAGTGGGTAATGAAAGGCAAGGTAACTTATCCTCCACAGACTTGCAGGTTTCCAGGTATTTGTTGGACTGTAGCCACCGAGGGTAGAATTTTTAACATATTTTTTCCTAAATGGAACATTTTCTATCAAATGAGCTAAATTACCTCTAATATCTTCATGACTATTTTATTCCATTCCATTGTAGACTGGACAATTGTAGGTGGCTGTGGAATGACTTTGCCCTTTTGTCAGTAGATGAATGAAAATTAGACCAGACTAAAGAGACATGCTAGTGGGTGTAAACATTCAAAAACAAAAATTGCTTAACAAGAATGAAAGGTAGTAACCATTTTCAAAAGCTGCAATTCAGCAAGAGACATTTGAAGTCTGGAAAGGATGCACTGGTCATATAGTAATGGAAAGTGTAGAAAACTTCAACATATTCGTGGTTGGATTCTTCTTCTTTGTGAATAATGCATAGTGTTAGCAAAATATTCTTTCTTGTGTAATGGAAATAACAATTGTCTTCTTCTTCCAATTTTTATAAAATTTCTAATAGTAGCCAAATAACTAGCTATTTATGCCTCATCCTTCACCATGTCGTTTTAATCCCTGGACACAAAAGTATGGTTTACCCAAAGGTGTATGAACAGGAAGAGATTCATATGGTATAGAGACACAGAAAGCCTGTAGATTAGGCTCTAGGTTTTGCATGCACCATCTTGTCTCTGTTCTCTTGAAGATGTGCATGGTTTATCAGGGTTTGGCAGGTGGAACCTCACCACCTGGGTGTGGAGCCAGAAGATAAGATGTTCTCAACACTCATAAATTTCCATTCTGCCCTGAGTGAGGGATGATTCCACATTAAAACGACAGTAGTATATTGCCTGTGATAGACATTTGGTTTAGAAATATTAATTATAATGAGAATTATTTATTTCTGCTCTGAATTATTTTTACTTTTTTGCTTGATAGTATTTGTTTTATACAAAATAGGTACATACTCTGTTTATATTACATGATTTTAAAGTGACATTTAGAATGCATATCCAAGTTCTATTTTAGCGGGCTTTCATGATCACTGTTGTGGTTATAGTTATGAAATTGTAGCCTCTAGGTGGCAGCATTTCAAGTCTTTAAAATATATATTTTCAAGTATACCAAAAATGAGGTGTTTCTGAATGTGGCTAGTGATATTTTAGGGGAAGTGTGGTAAGAAGGCCTAATTTGCTGAGAAAAATCAAGGACTGGTTGAAGTTCCAGGACACATTTGTCATCAATAAAAACGAAATTGGCAGGAAACCAACTGACTGCCCACAAATATGTGTTTTTGTTCACAGCTGGGCTTTGCAAGGATTGACAGTGTGAATCTCCATACACCATACTCTCTAGAGTGCTGGTGGAAAGAAAACCTCCTCCAGTCATTTTTCTCAGAGTGTGTGAGTTCAAAGAGAATTCTCTGCTGCAGTGGTCTGTGTGGCTTCCTAAACAGGGACATGGCCCTGGGCTGCATGCCCAGAACAGTATCAGATTGGCTGTCTGTCCTTATAAGAAATATTTATTAACTGCTTATTATATGCCAGCTACAGTCTACTTACTTTACATAAACTTATGGATTCATTCTTCATGATAATCTTAACAAGTAGCTACTGCTATTCTCCATTTTGCAGATGAAATACTGAGGCTCAGAGACTTTGCCCAAGATAACACAACTGGCAAGTGGCAGCACTGGGATTTGAACTCAGCCAGGCTTACTCCACAGATTTTTTCTTATCTACCATGCTAGACTGTAGAGTCCAAGCCAGGGAAAAGGCCTAGATAGAGAGAGCAAAGTACAGCAGCAGGTATAGTGTGGCTTTCTTGGGCTTAGGGGAGAAATGTCTTTATGTTCAAGGTTTTACAAAGATTTCTGAAGACTTTGGGTCTACTTTCCGACCTGGCGTATCAGTTCAACTCAGCACACATTAATCGAGTGCCTCTTATGATCTAGAAATCATGCAAGGCATGAAGCACAGAAAGACAGGTAAGGTACAGATAAGACTTTACCCTAAATCTTAGAAAGATGCTCTTTATTTTACAAACGTCCTTAGATGACAATTCTCTGCCAACATTCTTGAAGCAGCAGAATGACACAGTGAAGATGCAAAGCTCCGAATGCATGCTTGTTCTGTACTAGA